>NW_024530599.1:4602876-4780044 GCF_017590135.1 Pyrgilauda ruficollis
GGAGGCAGCGGGCGCGGGGGTCTCGCCCCGCCGCGCCTCCCGGCGGCCCCGGGGAAGGGCCGGGGGCGGCCGGGCCCTGTGCGCGCCGCGGCCGCGGGAGGATGTGTCCTGACCTCAAGGAGCCGCTTCCACCTGGGAGCAGGTTTGGAGGGGGAGGCGAGATCCTGCACCCGGCGGAGAACAAAGTGAAGCCGTCAGCCCCACTATTGCTGCCCCGGACTCGGGGTTCCCAGCCACGGATAAATTCCTGTAGATATAGCTATACACACACACGCTTTTATGCAATAGGAATATTTCTTACCCAACAAAATGGAAGAGGGTAGTCGAGGTGTATTTCTTTGATCTTCCAAACCTGCGGAGAGGTTTAAAGGGAGGGTGGGGAGGAGGGACGGGGGCCTTATCCCAACCCAAATGGAGCGTTGTTGGACCTGTAAACTGGCATTTATTGCTGCTTTATGTAGCCTTGGGAGAGAGGGTAAATGAGGGCTTTTATCTGTCATTGCCGCACCAAAGGGTGAATCTTCATTCCTTAGCAGTCTCTTAGCAAAAGATGGGATCCCAGCTGGATCACAGCCCTTATATAGCTTTAGTGGAAAGCAGGAGAAAGTGGCTACTTACTCCTTGCAGGCTTTCCCAGTTCCTTTGGGCTTCTGCAAGAGGAAGAAAATAGCCAAGGTGATACAACAATTTTTAATTTGGAGGCCAAGCAAGTGTACTTAGGCTGTGTCCTTGTTCCTTCTGGGGAGATGTAAAGAGAGGAGCCTGCACTCATCCTCCTGTGGCTAAATTTTTTGCCTTCTATTGATGACCATCTTTTGTCCAGCCCTCTTCCTCTTGAAACCTGAGCCAGGTCTTATTTGAATAAAAAAAAAAGTGATTAAACTGATTCAGATCCACATTTGTGTTTTGCTCATGACCCCCTAAACTACATTAGAAGTGGTGCTAACAGCAGGATGTTTAACTAAACTCAGAATCTAATGGTCAGGCTGATGAGCACTTGTATTTGAACGTTCCTTGTGTGATTGGTGTCCTGGACATCCACGATCAGTCCCATATGGAATTAGGTGTTCCAGGACATACCTGTTTGGGGGAGCTGGAAGACCTGCCATAAACAGAGTAGGACACAAGTAATCAATGAGTGTCTGCTCTCTAGGAGGTCTTTCATGTCACATTTTAATGTATCTTTAGAGATACAAAGCAGTATCTACAGAACCTGGAAAAGTGGAAGTGGGCTGTGTCAGGGTGTTTGTGGCTCTTTACAAGGAGAGCAGAGTCCTACTTTGAAAGCTTATCCCTTTTGAACCCACCCCATTATTTAAGGGATGTGAAGATTGGTTAGCTAGGATGTTTACTAAGCACTCTTTTGACTAATAGCAAGTATTAAGAAAGACAGCCTATTATAAATAATGTGTCTGGGAGGTTGCCATTGAGGTCAAAAAAATAAAGGTTCTCAAGCAGCTCTTAAAGTTAAATGATTAATTTGAAAAACCTGGGGAAAAAGTTCATTATTTAAAATACAGAATAGAAGAAATTAATTGGAATTGAAATATTTGAAGTTTTCCAGCAGAGTGGAGGTGGGCTAATCTCAAAGCTGACATTGCCTGGGGAGTTCTGTCTTGTGTTTCTGGTTGTGGAGAGTTACCTGGGAAGAATCAAGGGTGGGAGGATTGTGCCTAGGCTGGGCTGCATGGCTGGGAGCACTAAGGGGGGGACTTTTTTTTTTTCTTCAGTTTTTTGGGTTTTTTTCTGAGAGCTAAGGAAGCACCTGTTGTCAGTGGTGGGTGTCTCTCTTCGTTTTGTTTTCTTTTTTGAGCAAAGAAAAGGCAGTTAAGGTGCAGGGATGGAGCAGTGCAGTTCTTGAACAGCACTGCTTTGAGAAGCCAGTCAGTCACTGTTTGGACTGTGGTCTTGTGCCATGAGTCACTGATTTGGGAGTATGCCTTCAGCTATTACCAGTGGGTGGAATTAGTGAGAACTAAAAGGGAGAATTAAAAATGAAACAAAAAAAGTGAGTTTTTGCCATGCTGCCTTGATCTGTTCTCTCTATTTTTGAGGCCATAAAAATAATGGTACAAAGTTCTGTAGGCTCTGCTATGTGTCTGCAGTGGTATTTAGGTTTTGTATCCTTGTATTAGTCTGAGTTTAATATGCTAAAATAATTGGACTGTCAAAATGGCAAATTAGTTGAAAAAGAAAATCATCAGGGAAGTGTAGGACAAGGAGTATAATGAAGCATTTATCTAGAGAATGAAAAGAGCAATATATTTTAACCTAACCTTTTTGAAAATATATTGCATTTCTTAGATCAGATCTCCAAGTCCTTTACAGAGGAGAGTAGTGTCCCCATTTTACAGGTGAAGAGGGTGTGCCCCATTTATCCTGGCTTGCAGAACTGGCAGAAAGTCAAGCTTTCTGGTTTCCTAGCTCAGTGCCTGCCCATGGTAGTGACCAGGATCTTGGCTGGGGAAACCAAGGACTAAAGTGGATCCTCTACAGATGAGTTGTATTAGGTCCACAAGGTGAAATTTGAATGCAGCTGTGCAGAATATTTTCTAGAATTACCAGTTAAAATTATCCCATGCAAATAGAAACAATTGCAAGCTGCAGCACGTCTTTGGGCATGGAGGGACGAGGCCAGGAGGTTTGTGCTGTTCTGTGTAAAACTGCCTGCTGTGGATCTCCTGGGTGCTCAGAGAAACTTCACCACTGGCTGCAGCCTGAGAAATGAGGTGGTTTTGACCTCAGTGCAAATAGTTGCTTAGTTGCTTTCTAAGCTTGATCAGGGTGTGAACACAGCCTGCAACTTGTTTAGAGTGAGATTTTTGGTGTGACTTTAAGTGTATTATTACCACTCCTTGTGAATTTTGCTGGCACTTACAGCAGTGCCAAAGGCACAAGCATTGAGCAGCCTCCTCCACCCTGGCTGTGAGGGCTGTAGGTCAAGGTGAAGGTGTGCTGCGAGGGCAGTGCTGATTACTGCATGTCCATGGGGTCTTTGGTGGCCACAGAAAGTGCAGGTCCTCATCAAAAACCCTCCCAGCAGCAAAGTGTGGCAGCAGGAGTTGAAGCAGGTGATAAATGTGGCTGTGGTAGTGCTCAGGGACAGTTTGCTGAGCTGTTGTAAATCAAGGAGCAGAAGCTACAGAAGTACCAGGGGATCTGGGAGCTTGGTTCAGTAAGTGGCTTTTGGCAGTGAGTGTACAAATGTAGCAAATCTCTCCTATTCTGTAATTCAGGGCTTTGAAGGCCTTCAATGACAACTGGAGCTCACCCAGCCCTTGGCTATGGAGTCAGCTCAGCTCTCGGCTTCCCTCTCCTGAGCTGCCTTCACCAGCTCGCCTTACTTAAGCCTGTACCTATTGCATAAGCCTCTGGGGATATTTACATAAAGCATAATTAAAAATCAGACATAACATACCTCCTACCAGGAGTAGGATGAGTAGTTGAATGGCATGCACTCCAGGGCAGTTCAGTACCTGGAGATTTTGGCTGGGGCCCTCCTCCCCACAACCTGAGGTCTCTTAATTTTTAAACTTGGTTTGAAATTCACAGTAAATACCTAGTTTGTTTCAGATCAGCAGTGTTGTTTATTAAAGTCATTGCTGCATTGTTGAACCTTCCTAACATGGATCTGCTTTGTAGATGGTGCACAATGCATCTTTTGACTTCTGAGGCTAATGTAATGCTCAGACACTTTAATTTTCTTTGTATTAGAAACAATGTAAAGCATTTTCTTTACCATAAGGAATAGAAATTCAGAAAGTGGATGCAAATTCAGGTAGATAATATTAAGCAGAAAAGCCTTTTCTCTGAAAAATGTAAGTTTCAGTTTAGCAGTTTATGTTTTTCTTTTGTCAAGCTCTTTCAAAGTTGAGGAGGTAGAAGATGGAAAAAAAAAAAGGTGAAATTTTCTTCCAGGAATTATTCACTGATCAGAAAACATCAAAGAAAAACGTGTTCAGGTTTCCAGAAGTATTGAGGTGACTCTTCAGGGTGCAGAGAGCTGGTCAGTAGGGTGTTCATGTATTCCCAGTCTGATTAGGCATCTAATTTCCAGAAAAATCATTGTAGGTATCTCAGTAACTTTGCAAGTGTGGCCTGTGGTAACCAGGAACAAGCAGTGTTTCTGTATGCATGTATGGTTAACCCTACAAGCAGTATGGTTAATCCTATTCAATAACATTTTACAGTGAGCTCATTTCTAAGGTTTCTTGCACAACTTGGGTCTCCCTTTAGTGCAGTTTGACCCAGCTGAGTACATGACCTAAAATAAACGTCAGCAACTGTTTTCTAATGATAGGTGTAGAAAGTAAAGATGTGAAATACTACTGTATAATTACATAAATATGCAGTGCAACCCCTTGGTAAGGAGAGATTTGCCAAATTTAGCAGAACATCTATATTTAGGCACAAATTTGCACATAGGTTTCACCAGTCAACTAGTTACAGTCTGGTGGAGGGTGGGAAGGGTTTGTTTGAGCAGTAATGCTGAATCATGAGTTCTTGTGTTCTGATTTAAGTTGGGGCTACCCAGCTGCTCCCCCATGGATGTGATATTGGGCAGCTCTTCTGTCTCCTTTCCTTGCCTTGGAGGATGCTGAAATCCATCTGTAAGGACAGCTGGATGGTGCCATGGGGACATTGTCCTCTGCTCAGAGCTCAAACCATGCCCTGCAACATTCTCTTGACAGAAGGGTCAGTGTGGAGGGAAGGGGAATACACAGACACTCCTTTTTCTGTGCACACTTGTGGCCTGGCCTTCAAATCTGGGAGCAGCTCCAGGACTGAGCTGGGGTGTTTGTTGGAGTCTACAGCTGGGGCTCAGACCCTGCAGGTGAGGAGGCTGCAGAGCTTCAATCTTAGTAGGTAATTTTGAGTTCTTGTAACATCTATGAAGATTGCTTTCAAGTATTAAGCTGTTATTGGAGTAAAAGTGATTCTTGGATTTAGAACAGAGGCAAGTCATGAGTTATATGGAAAAAGGAACCTTAGGTTCCTTTCCCACTGAAAACTTCATGAAGCAAGAAAAATAACGCCTGCATCTTGTGTGAGGACTCTTTGTGGGACTGTTTAAGTGAAGCTCTGAGGCCTCACTCTTAGCAGGGTGCTTTCATTTGTCCCCTGCAGATGCTTTCTTCCTTAGCAGCAGCCCATGTGCCATGCAAACACCAGCCAAAGGCCTTGTGTAAACCTTATCTTCCAGGTGGGAATGGCCTTCTGCTGGAATGGGGTACTGTAAGCAAACCTCAGAAGTCAGTGATTTGTGCAAGTACTTAGATAATTTTAGGAGGTTTTTGAACAGTGCCTGGTCTTGCAGGTTGTCTCAAGTAGAAACTTTCTTGCTGGTACCTCAAATGACCTTGGTGGATGATAAACTAAAGATTACTTTAACTTTGAAATGATACAAATACTTCTTTTTTGTAGCAACAGAATGCAGTAACAAGGTTGCAGCCTTTATGTTGTAGACCCATGCTACCTATGACCAAGTGAGGTACCAGTGAGTTAATATTTGGATTTAGGGGTTAGTTTAATTAGGGTTATATGCTATAGTCCTTAATATACACAGATATATATTGTAATAGCATACAGATAGTTTGGGGTTTTTTTTTCTCAACAAGCAGTTCTCCCTTTTTATTGTGAAAGTGCAGAGGTTTTATTTTGCATAGTTTTGGAGGAATGCTGAGCAAGTGAAATTTATGGAAATGTATTTTACTCTAACAACTCATTACCTAAGAATTTTTTTCTTATGTAATGTTGATTGTTTAGAAGTTTTGTAAAATATTAGAAAATTTTCTCCTTTTTTGCAATATTGTGTATCTTCTGCTCAAGTGCAGATAGAAAACACTTAGTGTGATAAAACATAAATAAAACAATTGGTCCTGTGCTGGATCCTATTACTTCTTTCCTGCTTTTTGTGAGATGAGATCCCTTACTTACTTTGGTCCTTTGATTTCAAGAGGGAGTTGAGATTTTTTTCAAAAATATTTTCATCTTTAGCTCTTCCAGGGCATCCCAGAATGTGTAAGGAAAAGTGCTGTAGACTGAGAGGGGTTACTCCCAGTTGAATTATGGTGATGTGTTTGTCCAAATGCTGATGGTAGCTGAGAAGAGACAAGTGTGGCTGGCCCTTCTGGCCAGGAGAGCTTTTCAAAGGTACCTTCCTGCATACCCACCCTGCAGGAAGAAAGCACTCCCTAATAAAAGAAAAATAGGATGTTTTATTGAGTGCTGGACAGTGGGCCAACAGAAAGTCATCTCACACGTTTTTAACATTTCATGTGTTAGCACTAGGTTTTAGCTAGGTCTCTAAGTTTTTCTCCCTTGCATTCAGTAAAACATAGGGATTACTAATTAACTAGGATTTTCTTCTAGGAAAATCCCTAAACCTGTTGAACTTTCCCCTTTCCAAAATCATGAATTAAACCAGCAGTGTCACATGGCAGGTAGGTAGTAAGTCAGTCATGTTTCAAACCAAGGGAAGAAGGGAGATCAGCATTTGGGGCTGAATGATCTGCTCCCAGACTGATCCTTGGTCATGGTGACTTCTGGGCATTGCCTCTTTAGAGTATGTGCTCCTCCACAGCCTGAAGGGGAGCCAGGGCAAAAGGGAGTCTCATGTGGATATTTGACATTTAGGATTTCTTAGGATAAATCCAACAGCTTAGATAAATGTCTCTCTTTTAATTGTTTTTATAAAATGGTTACATTTTAAGCCCTTGTACTGCTGTATCTTGAATTTTCGGTGCATCATGGCTTAGGCAGGGCTCTGTGATAGTTTCTTTGAAATGACTAAGTGATGGCTCAGGAGTTGCATTGGGGTTTCTTCTGCTTTGGCAGTGGGACAGCGTGCACAGACCTGTTTATCCAGGCCTTGAAAAGAATAGCTGCCACTAGCTTGGGCTCTGAGAGGGGCAGAAAGCCCAGGATGATTTTCAGTTTGCTATAAGCCTCTAGATAACTTAAGTAGTTGCTTTAAATGTTGAGATTCCTCTGTCTGAAATGTATAAGTTGGCCTGGAAACAGATGATTGAATTACTATTGTATTCCAGATCCACTTGTATGATTTGTTTCTATTTAGGCATTGTCCCCTTGGATTGAAAAGAGATCTTAAAAGGTCATTTCCAAGAAGGTGGCTTAGAATGCTTCCCATCTTGGTTGGGTGTGAGCTTTTACATCAGCAAACAAACACATCTATTCATCTTCTGCCTTAAAAGTTGCCTTCACTTTGGTTTAATGCCTGGGATTTAATACTTGAGCAAGAAAAGCCATTACTAAATTGATGCAACAATTCTGTTTTATATTTTAATAAATCAAATACTGAATTATGCCAGCTGTTTCTTGCCTTGAGGTGAGGGAAGAAGTGGGGCTCTTTCTGTGGGAATAATAGTTATAAAAAACAGGTGAGGAGGGGACCCTAGAGCCCATGGGGAAGATGGAGCACTGAAAACATGATTTAGAGTGGACTGAAATAGAATACGTGAAAATAAGGAGTGTTTAGTGCAAGTGGTGCTTATTTTAGTCAAGTTTCCTGGTCTCCATTCAAAGGTTTTCTTTGGTATAAAGTCAAGAATTGGTACTTGATTTACTGGGATTGATGTGAATTTTGAATAAGCTTCAGTTGTCAGTTCCAGTTCTGTACATGACAGCTTCTTGCTGCAAAAGATTGTTTTGTACATGGGGAAAATATAGTCATAATTATTTTTGTTTATCAGACGTTGAATATGTCTGTTTTTAACAGTTCTTTGGGTTATTTCAGTAGTTACTGCGATGAATAAATGTTTCTTTTTTGCTATGCAGAGAAACTTTGTAACATTGCCAGTTTCTTGTAACAAGAGGAGTCAACATGTGTGTTCTGTGCCTTAATTCTGTGGGGGTTAACAGGGTGCAATCATGTTGCTTATTGTTGTGAAACAGTGCTTTAATAAAAATAAATTGTAGTGTTCTGTTTCTGGAAGATCCACAGATCAGACAGCTCTTTCCAGAGGCTTGTGATAGGGTGTAGTTTGTAGTACTCAGAACTACTGAAATGGCATAGTGTCAGTTGTCTGATTAAGAGAGAATTCAGGTAAATGGTTAAATTGACATGAACCATTTGACAGCTGCTTGTCCAGGAGTGTCTGCTTATGGTTCAGTATGAGTGCAAGAAAATTGAAAACCAGGATCAGCAATCTCTGGAAAGGAAGAGTAGTAGTATAAAACATTAATTCTGATTAATTGTTTTATCTGCGTCTTTCAAATAACAGCTGTAATTTTGAGAACTGACTGGTGACTTGGGGTGCCAGGCTTGAGACCCTGTGGTGAAATAGCCATAAAAATGTCAGTCCTTGCTCACTGCCTGCTGTCTGATCATTTTAGGCAGCTTGTGTGGTATCACATCAAGAACATTGTGTTGTGTGTGGGGATGTTTGACTCATGGCCCACACTGTGTGTGTGAGGGCCTTTCCTTTCTTGCAGCAGCAAATCTTGAGGTTGTGTCCACCTGTATTTACACTGTATCTATAGCAGCGTCTGCAACATGAACCTGTGCTCTGAAATGAGTTCATCCCAGCCCAGATCCTATAGCTGCTTGTTTCACTAGCTGATAATTGCTTAATATCTATGGGAATAAAGGCTGTCCTTTAGGTAATCCTGCCTCCAGTCAGTCATCTTCCTGCTGCAATCTGGGCTAAAGAATTTGCATCCCTTCTCTCCCTGCCTTCCCAATCTAATGCCCTGCGTACGGAGCTGCTGCTGGAGGTGTGTGCACTGACAGCTCCACTTAAAGGTGGAGCCATGGTCAGGTTTATGGCCTCACAGGGAGCTGACATGATCTAATGCCTTTCTGTTCCCAGAGGAATGATCTTCCAGCTTGTCAGACCCCTTTTAAGTCCATGAAATTCATAAAGTGGTAGAAAATTGTTTCCTCCCCCTGAGTTTTCTCCCTTTTGGATGTGTTAAAGTGACTTATGAAAGTGTCTGACAGCTGCCTGACCTGTCACAAGGTGAGCAGTGACTGGAAATGATGCTCCAGGTACTTTATGTTCCCCATTGAGGTGGTGAGCACCCTGTGCCCCCCAGGCTGGCAGGATACTGTGTAATCACAGCATCCATAGTGCTGGATAGTGCTCTCTTGGTGATTCACGGGTCATGGTGGCTTCTGTCTTCTTGGGCTGGAACATTTATTTTTTAATGGAAGAAACTGCCTTCAGAAATTACGGCTCTAGCCAAACAGAGTGGGTATGGTTTTATATCATTAATTATGTCTGAATTGATGTTCCCATTGATTCTATGTTGTTTCTAGGTACTGACTCTAGAGTACTTCCCTGAAATGTTTATTTTCTTTCTTAGCTTTGAAGTGCCAAGAAAGGACAGTGTCCTGAGACCCCACTGAAAGGTTTTGTGAAAATACTCACATTGGTGTGTGGTTTTTCCTCCTCCTTTACTCCATCTCTTGAAACTGAAATGGTTGTGCAGGAAGGTACCTTAAGCAGGTGCAAAGATGTTTGGCTGGGCTGGGAGGGAAGAGTGTTGAAAAGTGCATTCTCTGGTAAATCAAAACCAGGCCTTTTGGTGTTAAGTCTACACCAAGGGGGTTGTGCTGCATTTAATTGTTGCAGGGAGCATCTAAGAGTGTCATGTCAGGGACAAGTCATTCACTTTACTTTCTCCTTGGAATGATTATTTTTAATGGTTTTCATAGCTGACATCCTTTATATGTGGAATTTACAGGAGTTTGATGTTAAATTGGAAATACAAACTAATGTTCAGTCTTAACTTAGTGCTATGTCCTGTCACTATTCCCCTGTCACTAAAAATTTAGGGCAGGAGTGCAAGTATGAATCCAATATTAGCATTCAGTTTAATAAAGGACATGACAACATAAACTATTAGAGGTTGGGTTTTTCTGAAAAATCCACAAGAACTTTCTCTGCTGCATTTCTCCTAATGCAGCATTGCACATGCTGTTAATTATGGAGTGAAAATGTCCAAATGGAATTATAGAAGTAATAAGGAATGGTTTCCTAACACAAAGGAGAAATTCAGGCAGTTATTTATTTGCATAAAAAGTAGGAGTTTAGGAGTCCCGGTCAACAGCTTGGGTCCTTATTATTTGTAAATACTTCACAAACACAGCAATAAGTTTTGTTACCCCAGAAGTGTTCATAGCTCAAGGGGTTCCTGGAAAATACAAGTTCAAGGAAATAATTTAACAGCACCTTTCTCTTTCCTATCAATACTTTTTGTAAAGATGGTGTTCCCAGGAGCACTAGTGTGGCAGAAATGGAAGGAGAAGGTAGGAGCTGTCTCTGCTGCTGCCCTTGCCTGCAGGAGGAGGAGAGAACAGTGCTACCTACAGCTACCCAGGAAGCTTTTCCATCCTCTGTAGCCTGTCAGGAGCAGGCTATTTGTGAGCAGGTCCAGGCTATTCTGGGAAAAGTACTTTGCAGTAGTGCAACATAAGGAAGATCAGTTTAGATTTAATATTAGAAATGTGTTGTAACCCTGCACGTCACGTCCATCTCACCAGAATTACCAGTGTTAGTGGGGATGTTGGTGCCTGCAGAGTCCCTCTGCATCCCCCTGGCCTGCAGTAAACTCAGTCCTGGTGTTAACACATAAACACTGATGCAGTTGAGGCCACATGGCTGCAATGTAGCTGCTCTGGAGGGAGGCACCAGGGGTGTAACTGGATCTGCAGAGCTGTGAGGCTGTGCAGTCCCTGGCAGGACTTCAGGCCAGGTCCATATGGAAGAGCAGGAGGCACGGGGTGGTGAAGCCCTGCCCTCCACTCCTGTGCAGCTTTCTTGGGTTTGGATTGGGAAGGTGAAATTGTTTTGGCAGTTAGAATAATATCTGGAATCCATGTGTTCCTAATGAGCCTTCCCAAGTAAGATGCTTATTAACTGCCCAAAGCAGCTCGCAAAATAATCCAAAAATAGCACAGTGACTGGTTACTCTATCACTTTGCTGCAGATCTGATTAGGATAGAGCAGAGTGCCTAAATTTTGCCACATGAGCAGTGCATTATGTCTTCCAGGAATGCTAATATGAAATATGTTTTGGTTTTTTTACTTGTTTGTTTTGATTTTTAATGAAGTTTATTTCTTGTTTTAAAAGCCAGATTTGTTTGATATATTTGAAATAGTTTGATTTTTCAAAAAAATTATTATAATATGTGATTATAGTAGGTCCCTTCCATTCACAAGACATCTGATCAATTAGGTAATTTCTCACTCTGCTATTAGTGATAAGATCCAACTGTTCATTCTCTCTAGCTTTGTCTTAGTGTGTGAGAAACTGCATTGATTTACAGAAATGTCAGACATTCTGACTTGAGAATACATTGAAGTTTGTTCTGGGAGACTGGCAGTGGTGCAGCTATTTTAACATTTTGCATATGGATTTTCAGTATTTTCACACTCAAGTTATATCTGTATTGTGGGTATGGTATTAAGCTCTTACAAAAAATCAAAATAAAACCTAAAAATTGATGCTCAACATGTGCAGTAATAATGAAAGCATCTGCCTTCCTATGATATAAAACTATGATGTAAGTATTGTATATGAAGCAAGAATTTTTGAGATTTTGATTGTGCAAGGTCTCTGGAAGTACAGTTGCTGATGTAAAGAAGAGCTGAAAGGCAGGAAGAGTTAATAAGAGTGGTGAAAAGAGCAGACTGCACCAGTACTGCCCAACTTGTATTCTTAAGTAAAAAATGTGCGTGTCATTTACTCTAATTAGTAGTGTTTGCACAATCTTTGTTAAAAAGACACTTACTTAGAGGTTCCTGTAAGCAAAATGTATTCCCTGTTGGGGGGGCAGAGATTCCTTGCAAGCTGAATATTTGTGAATGGTGAATTAACACAGATTTAGGCTCAAGAGGTGGATTGTTGCCTGTAAAATCCAGTAAATGTATCCCAGTGAGCTTGTGCTGGCAGCAGTCAGGGAGAAAATGGTCCATATCTTTCCCAAAGTGTCAAAACCACGAAGTTTTAGAAGTTGCAGCAGGACAGCTTCTGGCAGGTTGCTGCAAGGCTTCCCTTGGCTGAGGATTGCCTGGCTCTTCCCAAGGCTGAGCCCTAAGGCTTGCCAGGAGCCACTGAGTGTTTCTGCAGTGTTTGTTGTTCTCAAGTGCAGTTGCTTCAGTGGGAGGTGACATTTTCACTCCTTTTGGTATGTCCTCAAAAGGGAGGACTGCTGTTAAATGTAGTGATGTAGTTGACAAAGAAAAATGTCCATAAGAATCTAATAAAATTTCTTGTGTCTAGTTTTCAGCTGTATCTGAAAATGAATGGTCATGTACACATAGTGGGAATTTCTGCCCTTCACCAGATCACACAAACATGTTGCAATAGGAATAATATTTCCATCATATTGATGCTTTGTGTAGTCTTGTGGGAAAAAAATTAAAAACCCTGAAGTACTCACGTAGGTAAGGGTGAATTTTCCCAGAAGTCAGTTTTGCATCAGAACTCATGAAAGCAGGCTATGGACTAACCTGGAATTTGAGTTCTGCTGAGGGGGCTCTTACTGTAGGGGGATGCATTTTGCTGTGAGTTGCAAATAGCTCTTCTTTGTTTGTAGTAAAAATATGTATCACTGGTTTAGGTCACTAATTTTCTGCTTGTTTTAAAGAGTTGTTCTACTCTTTCTTGCAATGACAGTTTCTTATTTTAGGACTGTTGCTTGGACTAACCTAGAAATCTTGCTTCTCTGAGCACCAAATGAGAGCCTCCTGCTTTGCCTTTAATATTTGTGTCTGGCACACAAGATCTGTTAGCTGGCTGGGATCACAGATATCTACTGAGATGTGGGCCTTATATTCAGTGTTCCTAAAAAGTCATACTTGCTGCCTGATTCCCATTATATTCCAGTGTGAGCATTTCCCTGACACACAGGGCTGGCTTGGACACCAGGGCATAGTGTTACAGCCATTTACATATCAAAAAGGGGAAGAAATGAAGGAACCCAAGTTGCTCTTGAATAGCAGTGCTCTGTGCTGCTCCCAGATCCTCTTAAGTTGTTCACACAATGGAGCACTTAATGAATTTGCAGATGGCCTGATTTGGTTTTTTTTTTTTTTAAGTATAAATTTTCCCTTTCCAGGGGAAACGAGATGGTAGTTTTCTGCTGAGGTGAGAAAAATAGGGGGAAGTATTTTGGGGAAAACTGAGAAAGGAAGATGAGACTGGGTATGAAGTGGGAGAGGGCAGCAGTGGCTGAGTAACAGGAACGTCTCATTTCTACAGCAAATCTAAGGCACAGTACCAATAGGTACAGATAACAGACAACATCTAATTACGAAATAATGTTTTTGTCTTAAAATACTACTGAAAATAGAGGAAATTATGTCTGAGCTTGGGAGATTCTGAAAGGTAGCTCTGCTCTTTAGAGTGTGAGTCAGGTATCCTCCTTGTTTACTCTGGCAAGCTGTCATAAAGCTGCAGTGTTTTGTTGAGTAATTCCATGGGCTTGTGTTTGGAGGTCACGTGGGGCACTGGTGGGACAGCATTATTGCTGCTCGGTTGGAATACCTGCCTGCTTAATCCTTCTGCAGATCTGTTCTTGTCCAGGGAGCAGAGCAGACTGGGCTAATGCTGAGTGCCAGCTTGAGACAGAGGTTTTGGTGCTGAGTGTTGGTCAACTCTTGTGTTCCTGCTCAAAACAATCAAAATCTTTGTGCTACCTCTGTAGAAATTGCTTTTAAAAGAGAAATGAAAGGCATCTCAGGAAAACATTCCGTCTTTCCCTGGCACTCAGATAGGTCCAGCTGTACCACAATCATTACTGGTGGCTTTTATTAATAACATGGTAGATGAGCTTCTGGTGACAAAGATGTTACAGCTTCTTGTGTCTGCCTGCTTGGGTGGTTAACCGTGCAAGCATGCATAACACTTATTCAGTATTTTATCTGAGTTGACCTTGCTGTATTTAACGTGTTTTAAATTGTAACTTCTGCAATATTTTTTTTTATGCAGGGTTTTTGTGTTTTGTGACTTTAACTACCTCTTCAGTGAGTTGACCAGATGTTTTTTGTAGTTTTGTTCTATGTTTTTGGCAGTTAAAACACAATTATGATAGTACAGTTAGATTATTTTCATGGGATTTTTTTTTTGGGGTAATATTTTAGATTTACTTTAAAGCTTCAAAAATGGTAAAATTGTTTTTCTAACTTGGCAAACAGGTTGAATCATTTATTTTGGACCAAGAAGATCTTGATAACCCAGTACTTAAAACCACATCGGAGTTATTCTTATCGAGTGCTGCAGAAGGTGCGGACTTGAGAACTGTGGATCCAGAGACACAAGCAAGACTAGAAGCCTTACTGGAGGCAGCAGGTACTTTCCTTGTGTAGTTCTTTTTCTGAACCTGACTTGTACACAGATCTGGCAGCACATAAATTTTTAACGCTAGTGAAATGTTCAGGAGTCTGAAAATTTCCCATGATGAGCAGAACATGGAAAAGAAGCTGAGAACTCTTACAAGTGTTGCAAGTTGCTTAGTCCATTCTTTCTGTGCATACAGAGTTAGAAAAATTAATTTGAATTAAATGGTATTTCATCAACTTGAGATTACATATGTTACCAGAGGGAGAATGAATGGTGAGAATAGAAGGAAGTCGACTTGCTAAAATGACTTTTTTTTTCCTGCTGCTTTGGTCAGTATATAATTATTAATTCATTACTCCAGAAGTTTACAGGTAAAATACTTTTTTCGCTGTTTCAACTTTCACAAGAGCATTTTTTGCATTCTGCAATTCTGGAGTATCACTGTTTGAAAATGCATATTAAACATTCCTGTTTTGGAACCAGATCTGATAAACATAGTTGCTACTACATTTATTAGCTTAAGAGTGAAAGCTTGACTAATTCAAATGCTCCTACAATTTGTGACTGGGATGTTTGTAATGGATTTGGAAATTATTTGTTAGTTTCAAAATTCCAAGGACAAAATGATATCAAATCTCTGCTTTGAAACAAATCACACTTGATCATCATGGGTGTGTACTCAGACTTGTAGTGGTGTGCTGAAATTGGAGTTTTCACACCTTACTTTGGAACACTTAAGGAGCTACATAAAATAGCACTTATTTGCAGGTGTGTAGATGCTAAGCTGTGTACAATCTTAAAGGAGAATTTTATTCTGAGGAAGCAAAAGGGGCAGGGATTTGGGATTTGTGTTCTCTTTGCATTTTGGATTTGAAAAAACCCCAACTTAGAACACAGCACAGCTTTTGTCAGCAGGAAGTTGCAGCAGCCTATCTTCTGTAACTCTTGAGGACCAGACTTTGTTTTGTGGGGAAGACAGGCTGTTCCTGGGATACTATATGCACTAAGGGAATTTGAATAATTTGCTTCCTTTTTAAGCACTTTTAAAAATGCAAATCAGTTCCTCTCATGTACCTGGTGGCTACTGTGTCCCAAATCCTATTTCTGGCTTTATAAATTGCTGGTGGCTGGGGCTGCAGCGCTCACAGGGATCTCACAGTATTTGACATATCCAGGAGGTACCTTTGCTGCTTGTAGCACCTGTGAGAATGCTGTACTCAGATTTCTAAGCAGTGTTTGGTATTTGTCCCCAGGATTAGATAATTTGCTTTTTGGCTGAGGTTTCCATGTGTTGGTTTTCCCAAGTACATGAGCAGAGTGGAAGGAATCTGGAAAGAAGAGCCAATAAAAAAAGGAGTGCCTTTGTTTGAGGACTTCATCTCCCTTTCTAGAAAGACTGGACAAAATTAATGCCACTTGATGAATGTGTGAGATCAAAAGAGTGAAAATACTCTGGGGAAAGTTCTCTAGTTAAGCTGTACTTGTATGTCCCACTGTGGATTGGAATACTAAAAATATCAGGCTAACCTAAAGAAGATGCTGTGAATCTGGTAGTTCATTAATAAAAGCAGTAATTTGACAGTGATTGAAAAAGAGGTTAGTGGTTTTAGGAGATGTTCTAATATCTTCACTGGATTTACCTGCCTGGTTTGCCTGAAAATACTTTTTTTAACCCTAATTGAGCTTCTGGGCTTCCATCATGGCAGCCTAGTGTTGTGCCTTTGTATTCTTTGGCAGTTTGGCAAAAGCAAGTGATTTCTGCTGTTCTTTCAGTCACAGTTCAGTCCTCAGCATTAAGAATAGCTTGGGAAAAGAGATGGTGGAACTATGGCTCAAACACATTTAAAGCCTTGTCTGTAGTTTTCACGTGTAGCTTGGCCTTGTTTGTGATAATCCTGCTTTGAGAGGCTTAATTCCACCTGACAACCTAGAAGAAAATCAATCTTGTGTTCAGTATCTTGGATTTCTTAGGGTTTCCCACATGCCAGGTTTGTGGATGTGTCATTAGGATCTTAATGAGTACGACTTGCAAAACTAGTTTTGTTCATTCTTCTTGAATCCTTTAATGCTCCGATCTCACATGGACATGTTGTTTATTAGTTCTGGAAGGTAAGTTCTAGCAACTGCAGCCACGTGGGATATTGTTTTTCAAAGTACTTGTGCAGAAGTGGTTTTCAACTATTGTGTACTGTGTGATTTTAGGAGCTGTGTTTTGTTTGTAAGTAGCTGTCTTGATTTGAGAGCTGCTGCACAAGAAGCCAGAGGTTATTTGAACTGCTTGAAGATGTTTCTGTAGGTTGTATTTACCCACCATGAGAGTGCTGGATATTTTTCACTTGCTTGTTTGACTTGCTTATTCTGTTTCAAGGATTGTGGATGTTGAAGGTGAGAGCCTTAAGCCAAATTTCTAGCAAGAGCGTTGTGTCTCACCCCCCTTGGCACAGCAGCAATACACACATGTACATATCCATGTGCACACAAACACAGATTTCTTGTTTTTCTCTAGAAACCTGCCTGATTAACTTCAGTTTAGACAACCATACTTTATTCTGTGAAAGAACAGGCACTTTATTAATGAACAACTACCTTTAAACAACTGTCAGTGTTTGTATTATTTCACAAAAAATAGTTCTACAATCTGAAGACCAAGAGACCTTTGTAAATATCAGTTGTTTCCACTTTCAGAAACTGAAGATAAATTAAAACAACTGAATCATGTTGTTTGGCAAGTTTTAACCTAAACAAACGAGCCTTGTATATCTTCCTTCAGTTTAACTCCTATTAGCAGAGAAGGGATTTATAGGTAAAATAACCTATGGAATGAGAACCATCCTGCTTGGAGTAGGTTTCCATTTTTCAAGCTGTAATTAAACAGATTATTAGTATTCTGAGAGTGAAGTCCTGTTCTGCACTAGAAACATTTCGCTCCACTGTTAATTAGGGTACTCTTGATTTCTTAAAATAATATTTCAGCTCTGAGGAGTCATGATTCTTGTGTGGATCTTTAGAAAGAAAGCATTAAATGCCCTTTTTAGGGGCAGAGTTTGACAGCTGGAGATGAGAGCTCTTTGCTACTGGAAATGAATAGGTGGAGTATTGAGAGCTCTTGTTCTTCTTGTTGAGTTCTTTGTGGGTCCTCAACATGTGTTGGTGAAAGAGCAAGGTGGGAAAATTCCGACAGGTTAAACCCGTTTCATTTTCTGTTCCCAACTTGCATCAGGAAGGTGAAATGACTCTCTTGTGTTGTGCAGTCTCTTTCTGCAGGTTGTTTTTGAGGATAGAGAAAGGTGTTGGTTCAGGCACATGGCCAAATAAAAATCCTGGATGCCCATTTGGTGTATTCTGCACTGAAAGCACAGATTTCTACAGAAAGTTGTGAAATGTCAAAATGTTAATCCCTGCAGTTAAAATACCCTGTTGATAGAGTTTCAGCATGGTTTGGCTGAGTTTTCTGGGAAGTGACATAGAGTGTTGCTGAACTGCTTTTTGACTTGAGGAAATAGCTTGAGTGCCTGAGTCCCTTCCAGCAGAGATTTTAAGTGTGTTCCTTCTCAATTTGAATGTTGAAACACTTTGACAATGAAGCATCAAACAAAAAAGATGCAGAAGCAAGTGGTAAAGAAACTTCAGCTGCTTTTAGGGGACATGATGTTCCTGTATCTACACAGGGAGTAGTTCTGTAAGCAGTGAGTTCTTCAGGACTCCCACCATTGTTTGCAAAGAGGCTTGTGAGGAAAATATTTTGAGAGGGAGAATGTTGAGCCAAAGGTTTGTTTAATGAAACATGTGAATAGTCCATTCTTATGTTTAAACACAGAGCAGACTTATCCATATTTTCTGATGAAATACAGTATTAAAGGTGGTTGGAGACCCTCACAAATGGGTTGGTGTTTTTGAGACTTTGAGGGATTAATTGTAGTGTAAATGGTGAAAGAGAAATTGAGTTGTAATAATGTGTCTGTTTATACCTGTGAATTTCAATAGCTCGTTCAGGCATGAGGGCCTGATATTGCTCTTTGGAAAAGCTGGAAGGGTGGTGGCGGGGGGGAATAGGTTGTGTATTTCGGAGCTGGGAAAGGCAAAAAGTGGAAGTGATCACCTGCTTAGTGGAAATACAGAACACAGATCATAATATGAATGAGCCCAGATGAAATCTACCTGCTTTAGGATAAACTGAAAATTAGAGTAGATTCAGCAATTGTGGAATTTAGTGCTTTCCTCTGTATATGTATATTTCTGTTTACTCACTTGCCAGCCTATTGACCAAACCTGCTTTTTTTTTGTTTGTTTTGGGGTTTTTTTTGTTTTGGTTTTTTTTTTTTTTTTTTTGTTTTGTGGGGGTTTTTTTTTCTCTTTTTGTGATGTGATCTAACCCATCCATTATTCACTAACAACAGGGGTTACCAGGGAGTGAGCTGTGGTCTAAAAGAACAGTACCAGAGAGGCGCAGCTTGCTTTCATCCTGCATCTGAGGGAATCCTCAGAAAGTGACAGAGACTGGGCTAGAGAAATTCTTTGATCATCTTCTTTGATTCATATTTATGATGAATAAGATTCATGTGTGAACTTGGTGTTTCTTTTCTTAGGGCTGATGAGAACTAAGCTGTGATTTAAATGAAGGTGGGCATTAGAAACTTAATGTCTGAAGGGTTTTCTAAGCTCCACTTGAAACTATAGAAATGGGAATCTGCAGGAAACAGATTAATGTTTGTCATTTTATTGGTTGCACTTCTGTGCTTGTGGAATACAGCAAATGCATATCTAGATCTGTATTGGTGTTATGAAATAAAGAAAGAGAAGCAGGGTCTTTTTGCAGAGGGAGTCAAATAGGGTTGCTGGAATTTGAGCAAAGATGTAACTTTATGGTAAAAATGTTGCAATATCAAATTTGAAGTGTGTTTAGCCTCCTTCAACACGGCCAAAATCTTACCTGAGTCCAGTTATTGTGACTGATTGTAAACCAAGAAAGACTTTTCACCCTAATTTGATCTGATCTAAATACTTGGTGCTATATGTGCACAGTATATAGACCAAATAAGGGAAACAGTTTTCACTAGGACAGTTTGAGCAGGCCCCATTGTAGGTGTTTCTTTGGAGATCAAAGCAGCCCTGCCACTGCAATCACCACTGTCTTGTTCACTGGAAAGTTCTGCCTTTTGAGATATTGGCACATTACAATGACTTACTCATTTTCTTTCTTCACCATCTAAAGATTCAGAGTGGGAAGAAATATATGGTATGTGAAACACAGAGATTTGTTGTGCTTTTGAGTAAGTTGAATAAACTCAATTGAGTGCATGTAATTGAATTATTAATATTATATCTCTCTGAGATTTTGCATGATTTAAATATTTTTTCTGTGCTAGTAGGCTTTTAGATTAGGAAAAGTCTAGTCTAATCCTGCTCTTAGTCAAATTAACTTCCATGCTTTGACAGTGTGTTAAATGTATCAGTTTCATATTTTTTAGCTGTTCTCCAGATGGATTTTGCTGTGAAGAACGGTCTCGTTGTCATAACACTTAAATTGCTGCCTTTAGCTATCAGGTGGCTAAGTTACCTTACCAGCTCTGAAAGTTTTACTTCTGGAGTTCGTTGGCGAAGATGATTTTAACTTTTCTTCAGAGGGGATGGGGAGTGGGAAAAGACAAGACAAAAACTTACCAGTTTTATTTGGTGAACTAGGAAAATTAGCCAGGGTTCTCCTCAATTTCTCAAGTTGCCTACATATTTATATATACTTGTGTATGTATGTCAGAGGTAGTCATAAGTAATCAGTAAGTTCTTCATTATTGAACCATAAATAATTTATGCAATCCTCCTTTTAACAAGATTTTTTTCAGTTCTGGATATAGTTTTTATTAACTCAGCTTCTCCTTTCTATTTTCCTTGTGCTGTATTTTATTTTTCATGCAAGCTGAATTCTTCTGTAAGATTAAACACCCTTTACTCTCTTGTTCCAATGTGGGAAACATATTATTGCTGATTGAAATTTTTTTTCCATTCAGTATTGATTTCAGAACTTCTTCTTATATTAGTACTTGGAGTAGCTTCAGCCAAAAGAAATGTAGGGAGAGTTTGGGCAGGAGAAAAGCAGCAGTGCTTTATTGCCAGTCCTGTGTAGTGCCTGAATTGAGATGGGATGTACCTGTGCAGTTGTTCCCTTTGGTCCATGTCCCTGCCTCCTCTCAGGGTGCCTGTGGTGTGGTGCTGTCCTTGGGATGCTGGGAGGGAGGGGAGCCGAGATGGGAGCTGTGGGAAATGAAGCACTTACTGCTCTTGGAAGTTTGAGTTCACCAGAGCATGACTCTTCTCCTGAAATGTGTCAGGAGAGAGTGAGGAAGGAGAAGGAGGTAGAAGCCTCAATCTCTTGCTTGTATCTTCTCCAAGAACAGTCTTAGTAGTTTATTAAAAAAACCTCAATTACACTGACTTGAAATCCATGTTTGCTTTTTTTATTGTTGTCTGCATTTGTCAGTCGTGTAGTTTCCTTAGCACATCATGATAAAATCAGACTTTAGAAGTGCTCAAAAGGGAGTTTGAATATTGGCTGGATGCTTTGGGGTGTGCAGATGATCGGATCTGGATCAGTTTTTCAGATTTCCCTTTTTGGAATTTTTCAAAAAATATTCTGTAGCTTAATATTCAAGCGTGTTAGTAGTAACCAGTGCCAGCCACTTACTCCATACTGGCCTAACTGGTAAGTCAGGTCGGTAGTGTGGATGTGGAGCCACACCTCCTGGAGCGGAGGGAAGTGTCCTGTGAGGAGTCATGGCATTGGAGCAGGGCTCTTTGCTGCCAAAACAGCCTGGGTCATGTTCTGGGTCTGGGGACAGCCTCTTGGGGTGGGCTGTAACACATCTGTCTGCAACTCTTCTGGCAGTTCTATAATCCTAGCAAATATTTGGGGTCTTTTAAAGTGTCGGAAATAACAGATTTACTGAGTCAGTACTTTGCAGTATAACACATGAATTGGTTGGTTTTTTAAATTGTTTGCTCAACTTTGACAAAATGTTACTGCTGTATATTTAGGAGGTAATTATAAGCAAGTTTCTAAGAAAACAAGTGGTAATATAGTATATGCATAGCACAAATTATTAAGTTCTGCTTATTTGTAGAAAGTCAAGCTGGTTTTCACCAGATTAATGAAAAACAAAATATGTGAAATATACTGCCACTTATCTTTGATTCTGCTTATGGAAACAAGTGACTTTTTTACAGTGGGGTATGAGCATCTTAGTTTCCTGCTGTTATTTTGTGCTGTTTTACAGACCTTACTTTGAAAGCTAAGAACTTAAATCTCTAAATTTAAAATGAGCTGTAGTACATTAAACATCTTGCACAAAAAGGCAGGTTACATTATTTGTGAATATGAATTATTTAAATACTTGAAGATTCAATACACACTAGGATATGATAAAAAAATTATTGCATTGCATAAAATTATCCTGGTTGTATTAATCAGGAAAATAGTTGCAATGGGAGCAAAATGCACTGTGCAGATCTTCAGGGACTTTTCCCACTGTGTAGTAAAACTTGCTTCCAAACCAAGAATTGTTGACTTGTCATTTTGGCATCACCTTTCTCTGAAATTCTGCACAGCTTCTTAAAAGTTTTTTAAAAATTTGTCTGAAAAAAGTCTCTGTGGATTCAGTTTTATCTTCTTCTCTGCCTTCTCCCCAGGCAAATTCAGCTGTGCTTGTTCCATTCCTGACAGGTGGCTTTAGGAACTGGTTAGACAGACAATCTCCAGTGCTGGAAGCTCCAGAGCATGCCAAGCCCACTGCAGTCCTTGGGATGAGAAGGTTTTTTGGACTGCCAGTCCTGAGTGTTATGTACTGAAATATGTAACTCAGGGGTGAAGGAAACACTGCTGCTTCCTTTGGAAGAGCTTTGTGAGGGGAGGAAGAAAGATGGAGTAAAGCAGTTAGTGGTTTTTAGTGGCTTTGACTGCTTGTTTAATGCATCTCCTGTTCAGTGTTCCAGTGCAGCCATCCTTAGAGCTGATTTGCAGACTGATATCACCCTCAGGGGGTTTTTATCTTTTTTTTTTTTCCTTCTAAATAACATCTAACCTTTTTCTGCCCTTAACTCATGTTCTTTAGACTTTAATCTGCTCTTGTCCTCCTCTGGAGTCTCTGTACATGATCTCTGTTCTTCCTAAGTTTTTGCCCCAAATGGGTCGTGTTACTGAAGCTGAGCTCTACTGATGCATGGAGAGAGGAGTGTTATTTCATCTGTCCTGCAAGCTGTGTTTTGTTTATACATCTCCATTTGTTGTCTGCCTTTTGCCTTTGATTTGCAAGTTGAATTTGTCTTTAAATCTACCACTACTTTTCTGAAGAGCTATAACAAATTATTCCATGCTTGTGCATTTGATTATTCCTGTGTGTGCAGTTGACTATTCCTTTGTATGTGTGTGTATATATTTTTTTCCTGACACTCGTGTTTGAATATGTCCTTTAAAAAAAAACTTCTCAACTCAAAATCATTATAAAGGCTAAAATTGTGTCCTTGCTTTCAAAGAATTAGTTGTCTTTTGAGTAGCAAGAGGAAGACCACAGCAAGCAAGAATGTTCTAACCAACCTGGTCTGACTTCCAACTGGCTTTGTCTAGTATTGCCAAAACCAAGGAAGCAGCATGTTTTGGAAGTCTCTGGAGGAAAAGTAGGAGGATTTGCTAATGAAAAAAGGATAAACCTGCACTGTGGCTGTGCTTTTGGCTATCAGCCTTCACTCACAGCAAAAGCACCCAGTACCTGATCCTCCCCAGCAGCAGAGGCATGGCAAGAGGTAGAACAACTTTATTCTAGTCTTTACACAGAGTAAGAGCAAAGACCTGAAGGAAATAGTGAAGGAAGTTTGCTATGGTATAACATTAAGTGGCTGGACTTTTCCATACTCACTATTGGAAACAACTCCCTCCACTGGATTCCTGCTTGTTACAGTTTTTCTCTGCACTGTGCTCTGAAGAAGCTCAGTAGATGTTGCTCTGTGTGGTGCCACATATTGGATTCTGTGACCTGTGATGGACAAAATATCCCATCTGAAGCTCCAGAGCTTCAGAGATGGAGCTGGGAGAAAATGCGTCTCTTCCTTTTTGTTTTTAAAACTGCAAGAGGATGCTGCAAAAAATAAATAGATGGGATGACCTCCCTTGGGATGTTCTTGTAGAGAGGTGTTGGCATTAGATAGGTGTGTTCTTTCTTCAAGTTGGGTCATGGTAAAATAAATTCTGTGTTTTCTTTCTGAAGACGGTAGTGTCCTGATTTTTGGTAGTTTGGTACTCCAATCTACTGTGGCATTCTCGAAGGTTTTACTTTCAGGATCTTTTGTTAAGCAGTTTGTGTGTAATGATGGCAGTACTGAAAGGCTGTGGATCATTTCAGACAGAGGAGAGGGTTTCATGAAGAGTTTCGCAAATGTTCAGTTTGAGACATGAATTTATACACTAGTCTGTGCTGTGGACCATTAGAGTGGTGATTGTTTTTTAAACAAGTGGTGCACTTGATCACTCTGAAAACACTCAGTATTTTGGCTGGCTTTGCCATACATAATTAGTGTAAACTGGGGGCTAAAAATCTGTGCTTCTGAGTTAGCTCCGTGATGTTACTGGCACTCAATTTGCTCTTAGATCTTTGCTTGAGAATGTAGTAGTATTTTCAAATGTCTTTTTCCCAGATAGTCACTGGGTAGTACTGTACTGAGAGTTGCTTTTTGATTCAGGAAGGTAATTACTGCCCATTGGGGCTCAGTTTGCCAATGACTGCCAGAAACTTTGAGAAGAGTTCAAGTGGGCTGTTTGTCTAAAAATAGCACTCAGAGGTTGTTTGAGTTCTTGCCTTCCTGCATCTCTGTTGTGGAGGGGGTCATATCCTGGAGTCAGTCTCCACAGGGGTGTGATACTTTCCCTTCCTTTAGGTTACTCAAAAAGCACAAAGTAATTCTACTGTCTTCCCCTTGTCCCACTAAATAGGTGGGAGTGTCTCTAAAGTAACTTGTTTACAGGGAACACAAGCCCTAAAGAGGATGAGACATGGAATACTGAGCTGAAAAGTCAAGAATAGGAATTTTGTGCCCATTTCTCAGCGTGAATATTTTTTTCTTCTCTTGATATTTCTCGGGAGTATGCGAGGCTTTTCTTTGCTCCCTACCCTCCCACAGTGGACAGTCCCATTTCTACATTCATCCTTCCCTTGTTTCAGTAGCAGTCTTAGCTCTTTGACATGTATCATTCAGATTCCTGGAGCCAAGCAATTGTCAGACTTGAAATGAGGAAACATTTCTCTCTGATAAGCCATGAAAGGAAAAACCAGGAAATGAAGAATAATTACCAACCATTAGCTGTGATATTTTTCTGTAAAATAATTAAATAAATGGTACATTTTTCCATATTTGATGGAACAAAGCAAAAAAATTGTAGCTTTCTTTACGGAGGTCATAATTTCTGCTTCTGGATCATTTATCTAGTTGCATCGCTTGCAAGTTTGCATCACTTCTGTAAATGCGTCCCATGAAAACCAGGACACCACCTTTGTAGTTGTATGGGTAAATATGTATGCACTGCAATCTTAGCTTAAAATAAATTCCCCAAGAGTGACTTAGGGGTTTAAAACTACTACATATAAGCACCCAGAAGCAACCAGAGTCTTCCTTCTCTTCCTTGACATAGAGGAGTGTCTGAGCTGATGTCCAAAGCTTGGAATTTGAGCAGGGTTCCTGTGGTTCTGACTGGGCACACTGGGTGGGTGACAGCAGCTCCCCATGCCCGGCGCTGGGGTGCTCTGGGATGTGCTCTGGGGGCACACTGGGTGGGTGACAGCAGCTCCCCATGCCTGGCGCTGGGGTGCTCTGGGGTGCACTGGGATGCACTGGTATGGGCTGGGGTGCACTGGGATATGCTGGGGTGCACTGGGATGCTCTTGGGTGCACTGAGATATGCTGGGGTGCTCTGGGATGTGCTCTGGGGCGCACTGGGATGTGTGCTCACGCTCTGCTGGGCAGGCTGGGAGCAGGTGACTGCCTGGCTCGGGAGATGTGCTGACGCTGCTGTTTAACTGTGTCCAGTTCAAAGCCAAACAAAGGCAGGCGAACAATTCCGCCCGTGGCTGAAGTTTTCCCTTAGCTAATCACAGCAAGGCTGGCAAGCGGGATACAACCAGAAGAGCGTTTGTTTTAAGTCTATAAGTATAAAATGGAGTTGAATACTCTCTGGTGCTACAGCCCTGGGGAAGGTGTGGAGGGTTTGTGGGAGGAGGAGATAACGAGGGAGGACAGAAAGGGAAAAGGCATTGACCCAAGTAGCTTGCTGTGGTTTTGCTGCTGTGGCAAATGATTCTGGGTGTGTATTGCTGGCTTTTATCTGTGTTAAGGTTGGGAAAAAAAATCCCTGACTTGGTCATTCAAAAAAATTTTTAAATGAGTGCTAAGCTCCTATTTAACTGTGATATCCAGTGTAACTCCTGTTTAATCCCAGCAAAGCACCAAAACAAATTCAGGTTTTTCGGAGTTACATAGATAAACCACTGTTTAATCCCATTCTTTTCCTTTATAATTTGAATTAATGTTAGTACTGTGTTTTAAATATTTTTCTCAAATCTTCTATTTTCTTGCAATCAAAAGCAATTTGGGAAGAAGGTCTTAGTTGCCAATGGGTAAGAGTGCTTTTTCCATTAAAAAAAATAAAAACCAAACCAGAACAAACCCCAACAATTTAGGGAAGCTGGTAGAAATAGTTATTCTCAGACAGAACTGGCAGTTGTTTTCACTGTAACATTGCTTCTGTCCTGATTGCAGTTGCTGCTTTAAAACACAAGGTAACCCAGGAGTCAGAGTTCCTCCCCGATGGTCACCCTCAGTGAGATGGGTGGAAAAGCTGTTTGCTGCTGCTGAAGTACATCTGTAATCATGACAGCCGAGTAACTCATCATGCTTCCATATAAACTACATGCAATATATATGGGACCAAAGTGCATTTGGTTGAGTGATCAGCAAGAATTTGTGCACATATGTGATGAGTGTGTCTGGAAGTTGTGGTTCCTGTAAGGGGTCAGCAGTGTTGAGGGTTGCATCTGGGATCTTGTTGCCTTGTAGGAAGGCAAATGCTTCTTTGATAGAGATTTAATAGAAACAAAATCTTTAAAAAATGAAAGGTTAAATTTCTTTATAAAGCTCCTGGATTAGGGAACAAACATTTGGAACAAACATTGTGAGTGAGTGACAGGAAGGTGTGTGAGGTGGGTGAGATAGTTTAGTGGCTGTTTGCTGTCCTAGTCCAGCAGTAATCTGCTGTTCCTGCGTGGTTATCTCTCCTCTTAGTTTTCTGCCTAGAAAGACCTTTTGGTCAGACTTATCTTGTTGTCCTGAGAGGAAACTCCCTCTTCTTTTCCCCAGTGTGCGGGCAGTGGGGGAAACATGGGGAGAGGAGGAGCACAAAGTCATCCTTCTGGAAGTGACCAAATGTTCCATTGGCACAAAAAAATCTTGTTTTATTTTAGCTTTAGAAAAGGTACTTTAGTGTTCATACCTGGGAAAAAATGAATGCCTAATGAAAGCATGGAAAAAATCAAACTGAAGGAAGTTTGAGAGTTCTGCTGTAGCAAAGTCTGGCATGGTCAGGATTTTAAATAAGATGAGGAGTTTTGAGAAGGTAGTTATGTGGATAATTTTTCTGGTATTATTGAGAAGGTAGTTGTGAGGAGTTTTGAGAAGGTAGCTATGTGGATTATTTTTCTGGTATGATTGAGAAGGTAGTTATGTGGATAATTTTTCTGGTATTATTGAGAAGGTAGTTATGTGGATAATTGTTCTGGTATTATTCTGTCCTATTTGACCTCTCATATGTTAACAAATCTTTGCTACAAGGTTTAAACCAATCTTTTATTTCAGTGTTCTAAGCTAAAAACGTGTGTGGTATTCCATGACTGTCCAATACCTCTATTCTTCCTTACATTCTGAAAGTAAAGAAATGGGGTGGATTGGGTTGGTGGAGAGAAATTAGATTAAATTTCAGACTATTTGGGAAGATTGGGATTTTTCTTGAAACATCTGTAAGTCTATATAAAGATGTTTTTCATTGCTGAATTTGCTTATTGGGCTTCCAAGCTTTACTGAAAATGGAAGTTGGTGGCTGAGGTAGTGAATTCCCTGATTAGGTAACCCTTTTTGAGGTGATGTGAGACTAAATTGAAATCTAAATTTATAAATTGATACTTAATGAATCTAATTTCTCAAAAGAAATGTTAATGAATATCGACTAGTTAATCAAGGATTTGTGTTTGTGTGGCATTTAAAATTAGCTTTCAGAGTGTGAGATATTTAAGCACACTGATGTAAAAAGGAGATGATCTCAAAAAGGAACCCTTGCCATCAAAATGTTACTGAAATAACAGTAAGAACTAACTGTAGCTGGAGAAGTACTTCCTGGCTTTTGATTCTGGAAAAGGAAAATCTCCCTGCTACAGCTGCCATGCTGGAAAGAGGAGAGAATGTGGTGGAGGTTGCTGGCTCCTGTTCCCACAAGTGCATTGAAATAGATGTAAATGCAAGTGTGATATTAAGAGTTTGTAGTGTCAAGTAAGTGAAAAATGGGAGCTGGAATTAGAAGATTTCTCCCAGGGTGTGTGTATGTTGGAATGGCCTTTCAGGGTTTATTTTTTTCAGGCATTCCCTTTCAATTGTGAATATTATGGGTGATTTCCTATTATGTTTAAGAGAGTGGATTTGTGAAGAAGAGATATTTTGAGATAAGGACCATGAAATACAGTCCAAGATAATAAATTTCTGCTTTTGCCAGAAAATGCTTAGCAGATGATCTGAACATGATTTTTCAGATTGCACTGAAAATATAATTTTTGAGCATCACAGTTTACTGTCAGGAATATAATTTGTAGCAATTGAGAACTCAGCTGCCCTTGAAGTCTATGGGGAACTGTGATGGTGACACATGAAATATTGTAAAATGCTAGTTAATAATTTTTTTTTAAACCCTCAAGTTGTAGCTCTTAATTTCATGCTAAATGAATTTTATTTAGCATGTCCAAATACTGATTGAGAAGAAGAAAAATAAAAATTGCAGCCAGTGAGTTCTGTTTGTGCCATGCACTTGGTAAGACAGGAAAATAGTTTTGTAGTGAAAATTTCTATCACCTGTATATAAAAGTATATTTTCTTGAGTGAAGTGCAGATACACCAGGGCTGGTGGAGGTACAGTGAGTTTTCATTGCTCTGGAGCTGAGCTGAAATCGACCATAACTGTGATTTTCAGTGGTAGTGATTCCAAAGATGTGTGCTTGGCTTGGAATGACTGAAAGCCTCAATGTAGTTTTTTTAGTGTTTTAGAAAAAGCTAAAATAATCCCTACCATATAAAATAGTTCCGTGCCTGGGAATAGTAGTGTTGGAATTACCTCCTGAAAAATGGAGAAGCATTCTGGATAATGCTTTTCTCCAAAAAAAAAAAAAAAAACCCACCAAAAATCCCAAATGGCATTGCTCAGGCTGTACTCTCACATTATTTTCCTTATAGTACAAGTAGACTTTTCTTGTAATTCTAATGTTGTTTAGCTTAGTGTGAATTAGTTTTTTTTAACAACACTTCATATGAAAGTTTTTAAAAGTGTGTGAATTTTAGAAGATGAGTGCACTAGAATGAATTATTAGTATTTCCTAATTTCTTTACCTGAAGAGCACTACTCAATATGTGGCTTTTGCCTTGAGTACTTTAGCCTGAGAAATCAGCATACAATAAGCATGTAAATATTTAAAATACATTCAAAAATTTGTAAATATATTTATGTCCCTCATTCTGATGCTGCAAATTAGGTATCTTAATGCAGTGAAACTTGCAAATGACTGTTCCTTTGGGTTTGCTTGGCTTTGGACTGCTCTTTACAACCAAAGGGGGGATGCTTTCCTTTGGTTTACTGGCTCTAAAACTGATCTAGTATGAAATTTGTGTTTGGGAAGACATTTAGATATCATCAGAGAGGAGCCAAGTGCACACTTTTTTGTTAGTTACACAGGCAGCGTGTAACTTTGCCACTTTGCCACCTGAGACCTTAGAGAACAGCGTGTGTTCATTTCTGCTTGTTGCCTTCTTGTCTTGTAGCAGCTGGGTGATGTGCTGGAGCTGAGACTGTTCTGGTAGGGTCACTGCTTGTTGGCACGAGGCTGTGGCAGCTGCTTTGGACAGTCTAGAACTTCTCAATTCCTCTGAGTGGAGATTCCAGTAAAGAACCTAAACCAAAGTTCCTCTCCTCTCCTTCCTGGAACCCTCTTCACCTTGTTTGAGGTGCTGCTTGTACACCAGGCAGATTAGAGCAGATTCCTGACATACTGTTAGAAAGATAAGAGACATTTCTGGGCCTTGATTCTCATTTTGTACTTCTTTGGGCCTTTTTAAGCTGTCCACATTTCCATCACAACTTGTCTTTGGGCTGTGTATGCTCTTAAGGACCCTCAGCTGATTCTATACGAACTGAAGTTGAATTAGACTTTGGGATGAACATGAGGGCATAAATTGGACATGTTACAAGTAAATGTCCTCCAGTGTGTGTTAGAACATGCAGTGTGCTGGAACTGACAGGGCAAGCACACAATCACCACTGAATCTTCAGGGCTTTGTGAAGATTATTGGACATTATCTCTTGGATATGTTGATCTTTCTGGAGCAGTCTCCTTTGATGTTCAAAGTATATGGTGACACCAGCTGTGTGTGCTATAAGGGGCTTAACTGTGTTTTCCAAAGGCACAATATCCATGTCTCTGACTTGTTAAACTCAGATCACGCTGAGAAGTTACCAACTCATTTCAGGTTACCTTAAAACTCTAACCTGGGTAGTTACAAGGTGGGAATACCCCGATGAGTCTGAAAGTCAACAAGGAAATGGGAGTGTTGGTTATAGGAGCGTAGGTGTGTATCTGATGAGCAAACTTTTCCCTTGAAAGGTGAGTTCCTTGTTCTAATACACCTCTGTAATCAACTCCAGGCTAATTTAAATAGTTCAGTCATATGGCATTAAGGTGTGGAATATCTGGCATTATCTGGTCCTGAGTTCAGTCATTGACCTTTTCCATTGTTGGGTAGTGCTGCTGGCCTTGTTCCTGCGGGCTTTGTGAGCAGCTGGCACGTGGCTCCAGCAGCAGATGAAAAGCTGCCGACTCCAGAAGATGTGTGGGCCCTGCAGTAGCCCTGCTTTTCCCTGCAGAGGGTAAAGCAGGAACATCACAGGTGAAAGTCTCTCCACTCCCTGTTCTTCCAGTTGTCTATTGTTCAGGAATATCCTTAAATAGTGACTTTCAGGGCCACTGTTCTTAGGCTGTTAGAAGGCACAGGCTTTACAGTATTCTGCCCAAGCTATTTTTGAGTTCACCTTTTTGGTCTTTGTATGGCAGCTTATGTTGGATGAAGGCATTTCCTTTTGGCCTGCTTAAGAGCATACTCTTCATAATTTTAGTGTTAAGCTGTAATCTTGCATTAGAAGCATCACCATATCCATACAATTAATGACTGTGGACTGTTCTCAATAAAAAACAACGGGTCCCATATTCTCTTTTCATTCTTAAACCTGCAACAGTGATCAGTCCATGAAAAGATTGAAAGGATGGCCTCTATAGAGCATGTGTGTAATATTCCAGGAAGTACAGAATGTCAGACCTTGGGTCCAGTTCAGGTAGTGTCAGATCAGTAACATGTTAGAGAGGCTGTAATAAAGTGAGAAATTGTGGTCACTCTTGTGCAAGAGTATGTGGAATGGTCCTGAGGATGCTTTCAGTATTTATTGGATGGGAGGAAGCAAGAACAATTTTGGCCAAAATCCTGCACTTAAATCAGACTGCTGGAGTCCCTGGGTGTATGAGAGTGACACAAGAACAAGTGGTTTGGGCACAAAATTAAGTAAATTAGAGACTAAAAGACACATGAGCATTACAGCATTGAGATTCTGGCATAGGCATCCTAAATCATAGCAAAATAAAAACTTAAATCGTTATTATATAGTAAATTATTGAGTATAATTGCAAAAGGGGGGTGAATGAATGTGTGTCTGCAGTGGTAATTCTTGTAGCCTGTCTCTCTTTGACTCCAGCCAGCCAAACAAATGTCAGCTGTGATGCCTTCTGTGGCTGTTGATTAGTTTTGGCATGTGAAATATAAAAATATGAAATTAAGAGCTGGGAATGGCACCTGGGTTGAGCTCTAGCTGGTGAGGTAAATAAAAGGCACCTTCCACTTACCCTCTGAAAGGCCTTGATGTGGTTATAGCTCATTTTTTGGAACAAAGTTGGAAACAGGAGTGAGCTGTCAGTGTGCTTTGAGTGTCCAGAAGGAAGAGCCAGTGACCTGTGGTTGGTGAGTCCTCCAGGAGACCACCTGTAAAATCCATGAAAACAGATACTTGGAAATAGGAGAGCTGTAGTGGGTCAAGTTTTTCTGTCTTAACCAGGCACAGAAAATCTGTGGTGTGACTTCTGCCTTCAGAAATCCCAGATATGAATGCCACAACAATTTTTTAAAACAGAGAAGGTATCAAGTGTAGGTCCTGCTTGTTCAGACAACCTGTCAGTTCTACTGCCTTGGTGAGCTGAAATTATAGAGATAACCAGTGTAGTTGCAGATGGCCAGGTCACCTGGGCATTTGGGTTGTGTGGGTTGTGTGATGGTGGTGTCTTGGTAATTCTTTGGGTAGGTTTCTTTTGGATGGACATTGTATTTTCTACTTCTTTTGTCAACAGTAGAGCTGTTAACAGCTCCTTCAATTAGACCTTTTTAAAGTGGAGGGAAGCTGCAGTTGTGTTGCTCCTTGTAAGCTAAATCTGTGCATTTTTAGCCTTTACTCAGGGTCCTGTGGATTTCTCTTGAGTACTTTTCCATGTTGTTTACCATGGTGTTCAGCTTTGGTTGCAGCAGTCCCAGATGAGGCCTCAGTGCTGAGTTGTGAAGACTTAATTCTTTGTCTTTCCTTCAGCAGTGCTTTATGTACGCTGCAATGCAGCGTAAGCCAGCACTGCCACCACAAATAGCTCGTGTAAACATCTCAGCAGTTACTCCCTGAGCCATCCTGGGGAAGCAGAGCTGTGGAAAAACTGTCACTTTCTTGGTGTATTTGGAAGTAAATTGACGTCCCGACCCAGTTTTGCAGTGGCTGTCCCCCACTGTCCCACCTGCTCCAGCTGCAGAGATGACAGGACTTCCAACCCCTTGACACCACCAGCAAATCCAGTTCACGTGAATCCATAAGGCATGAGCTGTGGCATTTGGGGCTTGTTTATTAACTTTGCTATATTTAACAGCGATGGCCACAGGGGTGGTGGCCTCAACAGTTTGGAGGTGGAGGCGGTCATGTGGCCAGTGGCCTCAAAGAGTCCATGGCCCCTCATTTTTGTGCTCTGATTGCTCTGGACTAGCCAGGCTTCCAACCCAGACAATTCAATGTGTGATTTCTAGTTTCATTGCAGAGTGGGCAGCTAGTTATGAATTAGTTATAAGTGGTTTTTGTAGCCCCTTGACAATGCTGAAGGAATCCAGATGTGGGATGCTGGAGCCAGGGCGGAGGTACACAAGTGTCTTAAGTAGCTCATTGAACCTCCATTGCTCATTTCCATCAGCCAAGTGAACTGCTGCACCCCAGGGGAGGTGTCTGTCTCAATGGCAGGAGAGGGATTCTCCATCATGTCCAGCACCACATTCCAGTGCTGCCAGCCAGCACTTGCAGCACTGCACCAGCTGTGCAGGGTAAGGTCACAGCGTGCCTGGTGTGTGCTGGCATAAAGAGATTTAGGGTGGAGTGATTTGGTAAGTATTGATTTTGACATTATCAGGACACAAATTGGATGCTCTCAAACTGGAGAAATATGTTGTCTGAAGACAACCTTCAACTTAAAATACGATTTATTCTGTAGTAATTACAAGCTGGGTTGTGGGAAATCAAACACATTTACATTGTGGTGTAAATCAAGCTGCAGATATGCACATACCAAATAGAAATCTTCTGAGGGATGGTGTGCCTTATTTCCAGAGGTTTCTGTCTAATTTGACCCTTTTTAACAGCTAAGGAATTGAAAAGTTACTGATTCTTGACTGGTGAAGGTGGCTGATCTATAAACCAGTGACCATTTGTTTTTTGTAGCACATGAAATTGATTGATTTATGTTTGGGGTTTTTTGTGGGTGGCCGGGAGGTGTTTGTGCTGTTCGCGCATTTGTACCTGAAGATACAAGGCCTGCCCACACTGCAATGATTATTTCCACATGTTAAATAGGCTCTGCCTAACTATGAGGAGTAAAACCTGTGTGGAGTTCTTGAGCAAAGAAACTGTTACAAAAAAAAGGAAACTTTTAAGAAAGTTCCTTGAATCTAAGCATTTCTACTGTGTTATGTCTGTGAAGGAGAGGCATTGATTTCAAGTATACTTAAAATATTTGAAATTTCATTTCCTAACTTTTGTTCCTATAGCTAGATCTGGGCGGTTTAGAGTGGTAAATTACTGGAATTTAAACTAATAAACATTAAAGATTTTCCTACTCTTAAAAAAATATATATGTATATATATACTAGAACTCAGTCTGCTTTGTTTTGGGTGGGAAAGGGGTAATAAGTGTTTTAAGTTGAAAAATTCTTCACATTCAGAAAGTATTAAATCACATCTGTTTCCCAAACTTCTGGTTTTGGGCTTGAATGCCTGAATTTATCCTTAATACCCCAGTATGATGGTTTTTGAGCTTAAGTTCTTCAAAGGTATGAGTTGAGGCATCGGGACAAGTAACAAAGCTGTCAGTTGAAAGATACAGGGGTTTTATTGCTATATTGTAGTTAATGAAATATTCAGGTCTTGGGCAAATCTTAGCAGATAGTTTAGTTTTAAGTAGCTAATTATCTGGCATGTTTGCAAATGATTTTTAACTAATAGTGCATGTGGCTGAACTCTAAAATAGTGTCTTTGCATTTCTTTTGTGTGACTTTCATACTAACCCGACTGATGAACGAACGTGCACTGAAGGAATTGGTAAATTGTCCACTGCCGATGGCAAAGCCTTCGCAGATCCCGAGGTTCTCCGGAGACTGACGTCGTCCGTCAGCTGCGCGCTGGACGAGGCGGCCGCCGCGCTGACGCGCATGAGAGCCGAGAACAATCACAACAACGGCCAGGTGGACAAGTACGTGCTGAGCACCCTGGTTCCCCAGCTATGGGATTTTATTTCAAATCCAGTTAGTTGTATGGTCTGACTGCCTCTGCTTCTCCAACTATGGGATTTTATTTCAAATCCAGTTTTATGTATGTACTGACCACCCCTGGTTCTCCAACTATGGGATTTTATTTCAAATTCAGTTAATTGTACATACTGACCACCCCTGGTTCTCCAACTATGGGATTTTATTACAAATTCAGTTAATTGTAACTACTGACCACCCCTAGTTCCCAAACTGTGAAATGGGATTTTATTTCAAATTCAGTTAATTGTACATACTGACCACCCCTGGTTCTCCAACTATAGGATTTTATTTCAAATTCTGTTAATTGTGCATACTGACCACCCCTGGTTCTCCAGCTATGGAATAGGATTGTATTTCAAATTCACTTAATTGTATGTAATGACTACCCCGTTCCCCAGCTATGGAATGGGATTTTATTTCAAATTCAGTTAATTGTGCGTATTGACCATCCCTGGTTCTCCAGCTGTGGAATAGGATTTTATATCAAATTCAGTTAATTCTATGTACTGACCATCCCCAGTTCCCCAACTATGGAATGGGATTTTATTTCAAATTCAGGTAATTTTATAGTTAGTAGTGGAGCTGTTCTACTGCTAGCAGAAGCAGATTGCATCTGAAGGTGTAACTACTGTCCCATCAGGTTATTGACTTCACTGGACAAGAGGAAAGTACAAAAAATGTTACTTTCTAACCTGCTGCTCTTTCTGTGTACCAGAGAGTTGAGTTCTTTTTCAGGAAAGTTCAAGTTCTTAGCTGTAGAAGAGTAGGTGATTGCTCTCTTAATTACAGAAGTTTGTCTGGTTGGAGTATTCATATTAGTGGTCGCTGTGATACTTGACTGCTGACTTTTTGGCTTTGTCTGCAGTAGGAATTTGCCTTGGCACCTGCAGTCAGCAGTTTGTCATGGTCACAGCCTCTGTGTATCTGGCATTCCCTGAAATGGGAATAGCATCAGAGAGGTTTGCTCCTGTCTTGCAAACACCACAAAAAACAGCTTTGAGAGCTCTCTGCATCTGCTCTGTATGAGAGCAAATTTCAAATTAGCAACTGATGAGAACAAGCTAATTTAGACAACAAGGAAAGTATTCATCTCCATTTCACCTGTGGAAATATTGTGTATGTATATAGATAAACTTAAAATATATATAAGGTGCATTTTCAAGTAAAGCTTAGCACTGAAGTCAAGAGTCTTTCCTTAAAGACTTCCTCCTTGCCTAGGAAAGCTATTGCAGGTGTGTTTTGAGCTGACTGTGTGGTACCTGGTTTTGCAGTCGCAGTTTGGCAGAAGCATGCTCCGATGGGGATGTAAATGCTGTCCGGAAGCTGCTGGATGAAGGACGGAGCGTAAATGAGCATACTGAAGAAGGGGAGAGTCTGCTTTGCTTGGCCTGCTCAGCAGGATATTATGAATTGGCACAAGTAAGTAACAAATATAATTAGAATTAAACATTTGTGAACCGTTGTCTGAGGGGCTTCTTTCATAGGTAAAGATTTTAGCTATTGTGGTTATTATAATGTTTTGTTATTTCAGCACAATATCAGTGAATACTGCTTATTGTGAGTTTCCAGTTATAGTTTGGGTTTCTTTAATGGAAAATGCAGTACATATGCCTTTAGGTTAAAGGGACTTATCTGAAGAATGAATCCTGTTTTGTGATGTATCTACTTTTCTGGCATTGTTGTAGATGCAGTCCAGCTGTTCTGCCCAGCAAGAGTATCTAAAATAGCAGCAAACCCAAATACTACAACTGGTTACCTCCTAAAAGCTCATGTCTCAGTCATACAATTGTTTTTTTAAATCACATTTTTATCAACAGTATATTAATTCCTGTTAATTTTGAGCTATATTGCTTCTGTATCTAAGGGCAGCTGCTTTGAAATGTTTAGGTGATAGTTCTCAGAAATGCCCAACTTCACATTTTGGTGCCAAAACACAGGACAGGGAGAGAACTTCTCACCTGTGAGCTTGATCTGTGGGTGCCCTGGTTACTATTGCAGGTGACATTTTCTGTGCTGCCATTCTGGTCTGTAAATTGCCCTGTGACTTTGGAAAATGTCCGTATTGCACTGGAACTTCAATATGAACAAATGAGGAAACTCAGGGTTTTGTGCAGCAGAGCCCAGGGCAGGCAGTAACTGTGAATGGTCCTGGGGGTGGCACTGGGTGTGAGGGGCTGTGGCAGCTGGCTGGGGAAGCAGTCTCACAAACCCCACTGAACTAAAACCAAAAGGTTGATGTTACAATTTGCTCACTGTAGTGAACTTTTCCCCCAGGTGCTTCTAGCCATGCACGCCAACGTTGAAGACCGAGGGAATAAAGGCGACATCACTCCCTTGATGGCAGCTGCCAGTGGAGGCTACGTGGATATCGTTAAACTCCTCCTTGTCCATTGTGCAGATGTCAATGCACAGTCCTCCACAGGTAACTGGGGAGCAGGAGCACACTTAGTAAGGCTGGCACATAAGGCACACAGCTCTTCTGAACATCTGTGTTTTTGTCTAACACTTTCATTCACAAGAAAACGTGACAGGAACTGTTAGGAACAGACCAGATCTGTAGCAAATGTGTTTGGAGTCTTAACTGGCCATTATTAAATATGGGTTTTAATATAAATTCTAATGGAAAACACTGTTCCTGTAAAAACCACTCTGCTGTTAGAGGACAAGAAAAATACATTAAGTTATCTTTTCTCATTGGTATAATGCAAAATTACCCAGTAAGGTGACCATGGGACGCATCCCATCAACACCAGTTATTTCTGTCTGTTCCTTTTTACTAAAGAGGAGTTAAAATTTTTGGGTGCATTGAATGTTCTCTATATTGCTGGTTCTTAACTGACCTCACTGACAGCATTAACCTGCAGTTGGATTCTGTTTATTAAGATAGAATTTAAACTTTGTTCAAATTTTCAAACAAGTCATGTCTAAGCTATGAGATACTCTTTTATCTTTCTGTTTAGCCATTTTAAGCTAAGTTACCTTAACATTGACTAGCATTTAAAACATGAGCCATATGTGAGTGTCTGTCACTTACAGTACCAGAGTTTTAAATTATAAATTTATTCTCAGCCAGCCAGTAGAAGATTTTCAAGGAATTACAGGATACAATCTTAGGCAAAAAAAAAAGAAAGACAAAACAAAAAAATCACTCCCCAACTCTACAGTAACAATTACTCACTGATCTTTTTGTGCATGTTTATTTGATCTAATTTTGTGTGGTAAAGTAGGAAACATAACATTCAAACTGAAAAAATCCCAATTTGTAATACTGGCTTGGCATTAATACTTTCATTAGTGTTATATGAAATATATATGATATTTCATCATTTCAAATAATACAGTTATTTGGGGTTTTATACCCAGTCTGGAATGATGGGCTGGAGTAACATGGTTGTGAGGTGAAAGGCTGCTTCTGGTGATGTACTTGGGTTTGTTGGAGCTCTTTACACTGATCTCCTTGCCCTTGTTAGGAGTGGGTGATGGAAAGGGCTCTCATGCAACCTCTCCTCTGCAGGGAACACAGCTCTCACGTACGCCTGTGCCGGGGGCTTTGTGGACGTGGTGAAGGTGCTACTGAAAGCTGGTGCTAACATAGAAGACCACAATGAGAATGGACATACCCCCCTGATGGAAGCAGCCAGTGCAGGGCATGTCGAGGTTGCAAGAGTATTGCTGGAATATGGTGCAGGAATCAACACTCACTCCAACGAGTTCAAAGAAAGTGCACTTACACTCGCATGCTACAAAGGTACTGTCTCTTGCCTTGTTTTGTAGTTTTGTTTGAATTTGTTTGCTTGGATTTATCTGGCTAAAACTTTCAGCAATACTTTGAGTGTCTTCCTAAGAGTTTTGTAAAACTGGATTTTGGTTTTAAACTAAATGTCACTAAATGTTCCTCTGTGGTGTCGTGATATTAATTCTGTGTTTGTGTCCAGATGTGGTGGACATGTTTGACATGTTGCAGATGAAAAATTGTAACTGGCTGTGTCCAGACTTGTGCTTTGAGACACCACCATTCTGTCCTCCTACCCACTACCACATTCCCTATTTCATTCTCAGTTCCCTCACCAACTGTTTGTGAATTCTGACAACATCTCTGTTGGTTCTTCAGAAAATGCAAAGTTGGAATGTATGTTTCTGTAGTATCTGATGGGGAGACAATGCCTCCATTATTACTGGATTCTTCTCCTTCAGTGTAATTTGGGAGAATGCTATGAATTCTTAAGTGTGATGAACTTTTAGGGACTTTTAAATAGCAAAAGAAATTAAGTCAAAGCTTCTATGTAAAGTAACAGTGCAGTGGTAATCCACTGTGCTTCTATGGTTTGCTTTCCAACCATTGCTTTTCTATAAATAGAAAAGAAGGATGAAAATATATATAGAATAGAAAAGAAGGATTATTGTCATAGTATCTTTAGGCTTTGCCTCTGTGGTTAAGATTGAGGATACATACTATGTATAACTTATCTGAGGACTTGCATCTGGATTTGTCATGGATTTCCTACAGCATATGGTAGTTCCTTATAGGCAAATGCCAGTAATAGTACCCCTGAATGTGTTGGAGGGTCGTTCTTGTTTCTTTCGACCCAGAACCTAATTGAGTCATGGAATGTGAAACCTTGAATCACAGAGATGTCCTGTATTGTCTTTGACAACATGGTTGATTGTTTTCTTGTCAGTTTATGTAAGACTAAGTCTTCCCTCAGAGAAGAATGCTCATCAAGAGGCTAAAAGCTTAGAAGGGATAATTTCTAAAATGACAGAAACTGTAATAGAGTTGAAATCAAGTTTTGGTATTGCTCAGTAGAAGCTTTTAAAAACGTCAGAGAACGTGTGTATCTTAGTTCTCAAAAGTATGTCTGTGAGTGTGACTAAAAAGCTTAAAGTTAAGTTCAGACCTACATGGACCCATCCCTAAAAGATAATAAGGCAGCTGTATGCTGCCTTGGAACCCTTAAATGATCTGTCACTGTACAGTTCAATAGGGAATAAGCACAGTTTTGTAGCTTGAAGTCACAAGGAAAGCTTCTTGTGTAAACTTGAATTAGACAGGTCTGTCTCCATCTCACAGCTGAGCAGTATCTTTGAGGAAGGCTTTCTGAAGGCTGCTGACTCATTTGCATTGGTATTTTTTAAAGAGTACTTTAAAAAGCCATGTTTGCCGATTGTAACTTGTAAAGATTCTAACAGCAAACTCTGAAAATCTGAACTATTTCATTAAGTGTATTGTCTGTACTACTAAAAGTTGATGATGTGGCATGCTTATTTATTTTGATCTGTTTCATTTGAAGGCCATTTAGATATGGTTCGTTTTTTGCTTGAAGCTGGAGCTGATCAAGAGCACAAAACAGATGAGATGCACACGGCGCTGATGGAGGCCTGCATGGTAAATACCTTTGTTTGTACTGCTCCCTCCTCGGGGAGAGAGGAATGCAAGAGGTGATAAAATAGAGTGAGCCTTGGATAGCAAGCTGTTTGGTGGCTGCAAGTGAATTTGTGTGTTGTTATTGTAAAAAAGTGCTTACTGTAGCTCCCACCAGCTTCTCAGTCTAACTGCTCACAAAGAAAAAATACTCTAATTTTGGCGGGATGATGTGTTGTTTTAAATGCTCCCTGTGTGAAGTTTAGGGTGACTAATCTGCAATGCAGTGATGTAGTACAAGTCACTAGTTTGGGGTTTTGTTTTGTTTTTTTTTGTGTGTGTGTTTTCCACCTCTGTTTTTATAAATAAGGTCTCTCAGTGTGTCGTGGAATGAGCTTTCCAAAAGTGCACTGAGCTGGATGATTCATGCATTACAATTGTCTGTTCATCACTGCCGGAAGTGTTTTGCATGGAGAGATGACTTGCTCTCTTCTAGGTTTCTGTAAATGAGGTTGTGAGGTTTTTCTTTTGACCTACCATTTTATTTTGAAAAATAATGTAGTCCTTAGTTCTCTAGCAACTGTCCACATAATTTCAATGCAGCCATTGAGGAAAAACTTCCCTATCCAAGAGCATCATCTTAATAAAGAGTGTGTTATTGTGTCAAAGCATATCTGTAACCATTTCTGTACAGACCTTGGATGACCTTTTCTCTCTTCTTCAAGCTGGGGAACTTATTTGAAGAAAGAACAGGGACCTTGTTTCCATAGGAAGCACAGCAAAAAGAGGGAAACGGATTTTTTTTCCCAGTAGCCTGTAATCCTTGGAAGATAGGCTGCAGTGTTCCTCCAGTCTGCTGAGAGCTGGAGGATCAAGTGTTCTTGCAGTGCAGTTGTGAGGTGATGATGCAAGCGATCAAGGTCAGGGTGTAACGTGGGGAGCTGTGTCCAAGTCTTCCGATAGTGAGCTGGTAATTGTATCCTTGAATAGCCTTCCCTGTAGGAGAGCCTGGTGCCAGTCAGGAATTCAGAAGGACAGTGGGTGCATGTTGTCACCTAAAGGAGATTGCACCATGACTGCAGACTAAAGGTTAATCAGCCCCACTGTTCTGTTTAGGTTGGGTTTTTTTGTTTGCTTTTTCTTAGTTTCCTGGTGAAACAATCCAAGGGCTGGCTTAATTTGGAGGCTGTGAAGCAGCTCACTTAGGGGAGAGAGTTGTGAGGTTTGCCTGTGTATTTTCAGCTCTTTGGTCTTTCAGACTAGGTGTTCTGACATTACAGAGTGTGTATTGACATTTGAAAGTAGCAGAAAGGAAGATGAGCCTTTGAAGTCCCAACTCCATAGCAAGGAATTTGTTTTTTGTTATCATTCGGCTGCACCCTTGCACAAGGGAGCTGTTCCACCAAATTGTTGTGACTGTTCCCAATCTTCATCTCTTTCCATCTAAGGAATGCAGCAGGTACAGGTTGCTGAGATGTCTGGTCTCTGATCACCAATTCTTTTGTAAGTGCCTCAGAGTTTGTTTTGGTCGGGACAGTGCCACACTTTGGGTAATGCCTCTAATGAGGTGGCTGTTAGCTTTTAGATTTCTCAACCTCTGAGAATAGCAGCCTGTGTTTAATGTGCACCCCTGATTGCTGTCCATCTCAGGCTACCTACAAACTGCTTCATTGTCAGTTTAAGCTTTCCCCTTTTGCTGATGTTGTGGCTCTCTGCCAAACTCACCTTTGGTCAAATGCAGATTTTTGGTACTTGGTTTATTTCAAGTAACTGAGAGGTTTAACAATACTTTCTTGAAAAGCTGGCAGTTACATCTGTGTGCTTTGATTGGTAAGGACTCAGACTGCTCTGGCAATCCTAATTCTCTTGTTCTGTGGCTTCACCCCTGGGTATTTTTCAGTCACCTTTAAGAGTTTTTCCAAGTCTTCTCTCCTCCTGTTACCTGCCTTATTGTTCCCCACTTCAGTTTCTCTTGCAGGTATCTTTTCCAGGGTCTAGAAGTTGCCAATTGGGGCTTTTTTTGTTTTTTGTTTGTAGAAGTCATGAATCAACTACTACTAAAAAGAATAAGAAAATCTTTTCTTCATATGCTTGTTTTGAGGTTTAGTCATGGAGTGGGTTTATTACTTACGGCACTCATTTGCTGTCTCTAGTATGTTGTGTCCCAAAGATTGTGCTGCAGATTAAGTCTTGTGCCATAATTCTTTTTACCTCAAGAAACAGAAACACCAACATATATCTAGCTCTTTTTTCCTCATGCTTTTAAACCTGACTTAGGTGTAGGTGGAAACCTAAATGTTGGTTAGGTCCAAGTATTGCCATTAAACCATGATAAGTAAAAAAGCCCTGTCTTTGTAGGATAATCTTCAGGCCTAGTGTGATAGTGGTTGCAACTACAGCATGAAGTGACTCCAGTTCTGTCTGACTCCTGGGTTGCCTTTCCTTGCAGGACGGGCACGTGGAGGTGGCACGGCTGCTGTTGGACAGCGGTGCCCAGGTGAACATGCCCGCAGATTCCTTCGAGTCCCCGCTCACCCTGGCTGCTTGTGGCGGGCACGTGGAGCTGGCAGCGCTTCTGATCGAGCGAGGAGCCAACCTGGAGGAGGTTAATGATGAAGGTTACACACCTCTGATGGAAGCTGCCCGGGAAGGCCACGAAGAGATGGTGGCCTTGCTGCTGGCACAAGGTGAGATCCCGTGGCAATGGAGCACTCAGGACACCGTGTGATCCATGGCAAACAGGTGTCCTGTGCAGATTGCTCTGATGTAGCGTGAGGCTGGTACTGCTCACTGCTGTACCCACAGAGCAGAGCTCAAACACCCAAACTGCTGTGGGGGTGATGAGCATTCACCTCCCCAGCCAGTGTCAGTGATGGCTGTTTTGTTTCCCAGGGGCAAATATTAACGCACAGACAGAAGAAACGCAGGAGACAGCCCTGACCCTGGCCTGCTGTGGAGGCTTCTCTGAAGTCGCTGACTTCCTTATTAAGGCAGGAGCTGATATAGAGCTTGGTTGCTCAACACCTTTGATGGAAGCTGCTCAAGAGGGTCATCTTGAACTGGTGAAGTACTTGCTGGCGGCAGGTATGTGTTCAGAGCAAGTGATTAAGCCCACAGATACTATGGACTTGATATGTTTTGTATGATTGGGAAGATGCCTGGGCTTTTCATAAGTGGCAGTGTTGTAATAAGAAATAATATCCGCAGACAACTTAGCAAGAAGGAAAAAGCAGATGTTGCACCTCAGTATTGTTTGATACTGTTAACAGAGGAAAGAGCCTCCTGGAGCAGGTGATCCTGTTCCACATCTAGAAAGCATCCACATTCATTAGAAACATTGTTTCCAGCTATCTGCATCTAGGACAGAATTTTAATACAGATAAGGCTTGGTTTTGCTTGCTACTCCAGCTTTGACTAAGCCTGGTTATCTGCATTCAGTCTCCCTGAATAACCAGTTCTTTAGGAATGGTGTGCTGGGAAGTAGTGTGCAAGACAGATTCTGGAATGTGCTGAATTTCTGTGATAAATGAGCTTTACTGCTACATTGTACAGTAGTAAAAATTAAATCTTGCTGGAGTTTGAGGTAAAATGATACTTTGATGTTCATCTTTCTGTTTATAAAGTTGGTAGAGTCTAAAGTGTTCTGCCTAAAATAATAAAGAAAAAAGAGCTGTATTTGGGATATCTTCCTTGTTGTGGAAGGTGATTTATTTGTATGCTCTAAGAATAAGCATAAAATTGGCTGGATTTGTAATTTTAGAAAGTGAAGCTCCCTGCTCATCGAGGGACAGTAACAACTGTGCCACTTGGTGCAGTGACACCAGCATGTGACACCTGTCACCAGCTCCCTTGGAACGCTCACTGCCTGCACTTCACTGCTGATAGTGTAGAAAGTTGATTAAGGAGCCTTGTTTTGGCATCAGGGAGTCTCTAATTATACCTCGCACCTTAAAAATAAGAAAATGGCTAATCACATTGGCATTTCTTTTTTTAAGAATAATGTGTTGCATATCAAGAGTCGTGTAGTTTTCAGAGAGCTGGTGTATATGAAGCTAGAAAAATTATTTCAACAAAGTAGTTTTAAAGCAAATTATTTTAAAGAGCAGGAAAGAAGGGAGATTTGTGAAAGTGTATGGGTTTGTTGTATTAACACTAATTCAGTGATGGGCATTTTATCTGGTTTCCCTTGGCATACAGCTCTGAGTCAAATGGACAGTCTGCAAAACTGTCTGGATTCCCTTTTACTTGATGCAACAACTGAAATCCTTTTTGCTGTAGAGGGACTGCAGGAGTAAGAGAGCCTATAGATTTGACTGCTGAGATTGTCAGTCATATTTTTTCCAAGCCTTGGCTTACCCCCTCTCCTTGGAGTACTTTCACTATGAGAGCAATTTTTGCCATGAGAGCAATGCTCTGGGACTGTGGAGGCTGTTGCTCAGTAGGCTATAGCTGCTGTCAGAGATTTTTATGTTTATTTGATGTGAAATACTTGATAAGGACACGTACAATATGAAAAAAATGTTGTGTTTGTAGGAGCTAATGTTCATGCCACTACAGCCACGGGAGATACAGCTTTGACCTACGCCTGTGAAAATGGACACACAGATGTGGCAGATGTGTTGCTTCAGGCTGGTGCTGATCTGGTAAGGCTTCTGCTGCATCTTGTGGGCAAAATGCTTTGGTTTCAAGCTCTAAGACCTAAGACCAAGCCTGTGTGCTTAGAGTGATGAGCTTAGGAATTGAAATTCCTATATGGCTCTGTAAAAATGCGTGAAGGAAGCTTTTATTAGAGCCTACATATTCTGTTTGGTCTACAAAATAGAAGTGCTTATGAGTAATCTGCTCTGAATTTAAAATGTTTTAGTATAGGAACTCCTGCTTCTGTATGTCAGTGTTGGTCGCTGAACACTGTTAGTCTCTTAACTTGTGCAAATTACTACACAAAAACCCCAAACAAAGCAATGCCTTTTAAATGATCAGCATAATCTGATCTCTTTCTTTCTTCTAACTCTTGGGTTTAGCACATTGCTTTTCCCATGTTCATTTTCTGTAATGTAAACTAAGTTGTTGGGAGACCCAAAACTGCCTCTTCACCAGCTACAGGGATAGAACATTTGACTTATAATTAGTGAAAACAATAGATACTTTAGTCTTCCAAAGGTGTTTAGGAACCTTATGTCAAACAAGGCTCAAGATGGAAAAATTGTTGTTTTGGTTGCCTAGGAGGAGTATTCTCCTTTTTTTCCCCCACTATGTACTCACTGCTCTGTGTTTTATTTTGCTTGGGGGGTGGGTTTGGGTTTTGTTTGGATATTCTGAAATTTTTGTTCCTTCTAAAAAATTAAGAATGTCAGAAAAATTCTCATTGAACCTGATAAATCAGCAGGCTAATGAAGTTACTTAAATTTCAGTCATTAATGAAGTCTTTTGGGTTTTATTTAGAAATATAAATAAACTAATGCTGCAATTGGGAATAATATTTCCAGTCTTCTTTGAGACTTTACTTTTTTTTGGGCTTATTAATTCTTCTGCAGTAATGTCAGTAATGTTCTGCTTACTTTGTTCTTATCAGGGAGGAAAATCATATTATTGGGGGGGTTATGGGATTTTGGCAGGAATATTGGATGGGATGGTCTTGGAAAGTTCTGTTCAACCCAGATCATTCTGTGATTGTTTTATGAAAAGTGATTTTAGTTCCCATAGAGGTTTGTCTGAATTGGGGGTGACCATTACCACCACATCTCAGCCCAAACAGGTGTTGTTCTGGTGAGTGGAAACAGGAACTGATGCTACCCAGGGACTGATCCTGTGGCCTAGATATCAAATATGTCATTCAGTTCAGAAACCAGTGGAGATCTTGAAAGCTCTGTCACATTCGATAAGCAATGTAGCTTTGTAAGCACCAGGAGAATTTAAAAACATGATGGCTGGGATGAACTTTCTTTAGTTAATGGTTAATTTTTCCTTAAAGCTCTGCAGTGCTAGAAATGAGCAGTGTCAGGGTGCCCTTCTGTCTGCTGGAGATCTGCTCAATCCTCTCAGTTCAATGGATTTGTCTCCTTGTGACTAATTGTTCATGAAGTCTGGAGTGTTAACAATTCTTCTGTGCTTTTCTGATGCCCTTCTTCAAGGGATCTTTTCCATGTCCTTACAGAGTTAGCCTGTCAAAATCTGTAGCAAAACTAGCTGGCAGGCCTGCACCTTTTTTTGTTAATGTATGCATTTTGAAATCAGCTCGTTTTTGCCAAATGTATGGATGACTGAATCTGAGCCACATCTGAAGCCTTCAGCCTGTGATCCCATCTGTGCCATAGCTACATTCTAGTTCCCCCATCCCCTCCAGGAGCAGGGACTTCCCGGGTCTCAGCTTGAGCTGCTACCACTGGATCGAATGCAAATTTTACTTGTTTGCAACTTTTATGGGGACAGAACAGCTAGTTTGGATTTTGTGATCTATGTGAGTAAAGATTTGGAGATTGGAACTCTGAAATACAGATTGATAAAAGCATTTTTTGAAAGCAGAAATATGGTTTTGTAACTTCAGGAAAAAATATCCAGCACTTCAGTAATACATCTATTTACCAGTGTGGCAAGGGTTGTCTAATTTCAAAGGTGAAAGGATAATTTTTCCTATAAGATTTCTTTTTTTTTTCTTTTCCTTTCCTATTTTTCCTTTGTATCTTTCCCAGCAGTTACCTTCATCTCAGGGGTTGTGTAAGGTAAGACGTGGGAGGTACATAAATGTTCCCACAGGAACCAGGACTGTAAATCTCACAATAAGAACAAGCATTGGTGATATTTAATGAGAGGTGATAGCCTACTTTTAAGCTGCTTACCTTTCAATAATCTAAAAGGACCATTTTGAATGCCTGTTTCCTCTTGATGTAGAATCACACCTGGATTAAAAAAGATTCTGGTGTCCCTTTTGAAGGCAGCTCTGCTCCTGACAAGAGGGTTGCATCTTTGTCTGTTTCAGTGTAGCTGCAAACAAAAGAGAGATATTCCTTTTTGGACAGTGAGATCATCTCAGCTTTTCTCAATTGGGAAATACAGAAAAGAGTTTTAAATTGGGATTTTTAACCCAGTTTAACCTGAACCCTCTTGCAGCTGCACATGAGGCTGTACTACATAGAAGTTGATTTAGTGATGGAATTTACCTTTCTCATACAAGATGTATGGGAGCTTTTATGCAGAAATTAAGAGGTGGAAGAGAACCCATGAGGACAGCTTCATCTTTGTATTTTTCTCATTTTACACTGTCAGGATCTACCCAAAACTCTTCTGTACTTGTTAAGATTCCACATCTTTCTTTGCTTAGAAGACTAAAACTGGCTACCTGGCATCCACATAATTCTAATTGCAAAAAACCCCAGCATGCCAGACTACCTCTTAATTCTTCTCCTCTGACACAATGCTTTTGCAGACATGTTTCTGTCATGGCAGGGATCATTGTTTTGCCTTCAGGTGATAGCATCCCTCACACTAACATGGCTCCTAAATTAAAAGCTCTCTTTCCTTGATGTGTGTGACAGACTGTGGGTTTATGCCTTGTGTATGAGACACCATTTAAACATCTACAAAAGCAGCCAGTCTTCTGGAATTTGAATTCACAACTCTGGAGGTTGCTGTGTTGCTGTGACAGTGAGGAATCCAAGGTGCTGTGATGTTTTTCCCTACTGGTTTTTGAACCATCAGGGGAAGGTCAGGGATTTCTGGTTTTTTTTAGACATGGCCCTTAGTCTTGTGTAAATAAAGTGTGGTAGGACAAGTGAAGCTCATTTTTGTAGTCAACACTTTTTGGTTGTTGCATTCTCTGGATGGTGCAAAGTACAATGAAATTCTTTGTTTTGCCAGTAGTGAACAAAAATCCATCTTGTCTGGAACAAAGATGCTGTGTCTGACCTTTGTGCTCTCTTTGTGGATCTGAATGGCTCATGGTAGGAGTCTGAACTCATGAGAGCTTCATTGCTTGGTCTTACCATTGTTCTTGCCTGCCTCATGCCAGCAAACCAGTTTTCAGCTGGTGGATCTCATCCAATTTAAGTTCATGTTCCAGGTCTTCATGACTAGGAACCTTTTTTTGTAGAGCAGGAGCTGTGAGTTCTTCTTTCTCCTTCTGCAGGACAAGCAGGAGGACTTTGAGAAGACAGTTTTGGAGGGCATAGAGCCAGGCAGGCATCAGGTGAGGTTGGCCTTTAATGCTTGTAAGCTGCAGCCTCAGGATACATGCTAAGGACAAGGCATCAGCCTCTTCAAAGATCTAGAGACTCACTGTGCAGACTAGATGGGGCTTGTTCTTGTTCTGTATTTTCCCTTCTGTTGGGTTTTCTAAAACTGCTTTTAAAAAATAATATTCCAACCTTCCCAAATGCAGCAGGTTATTTCATTGATAGCAGCCCTCTTAAATGTTTCCTCTAAGATGTTCAATTTTTAGGTGTTTACTTTAAACAAGGGGCCTAGTTGAGTGTTCAGGAAGGTTATTTGAGGCAGGTATGTTGGTGACTGCTGGAATAGAAGTTCAGTCTTCAAAATCAGCAAAGTGCTAGGTTTTGATGCAAAAAAAATACAGTCCCTTTCTCTAGACCATTTTGTTTAGAATAATATTTAGATTTCTGTTAAATATTCACTGTTGTCATGGATGAGGGAGGCTTGTTAAAGAACTCAAAAGATGGAGCTTTACTTTGGAAACACAGATTTTCTCCCTGAACGTTTAAATAACATGCAACATTGAGAAAAAAAACATCAAAATAACTATCCTAGTGATGAATATAACCATGAATATTTGTGAACCAAGAAGAATTGTATGTGGGGAAAGCCCTTATGTAGCTGATCTTGGAATTGCTTAAACCAGAGAACTCAAAAGGAAGAACTAAAAAATACCAATGATTGTCATAGGACACTCCTGATGACTGTGCTCTGCTCTTGGAAGTATTGATTTGTCTAGAAAGGAAATAATTATTGTTGACTGGAATCTCATCTCCTTCTTGAGTCCCAGTGGAAAAGGTGCAGACAGTGTAAACTCCTGCCTGATTTGGGTAACACTCTCACTTCCCCCTCTTTTCCTATCTGTTACCCAAAGCCACAGAAAATTCTCTTCAGGTGTTCTTTCTATCCCAGCAGAATTAGCAGGAGAGCACATCACCCAGAGGTTTAGGGAATGGCTTTCCAAATGTGGCAGAGGTGTTCTCCTTTCTTCCTCTTCCTGATTGTTCTAATTCCCACATTCCTCAGGGCTGGAGCAGTGACAAGAGCAGATGCTGTGGTGAGCCCTACAGTGCAGAGAGGCAAGGGGATTGTGTTTGGAGACAATTTACTGGGCTTGGGTATTACAGAATAAACATCGGTGTGCACTTCATACAAATAAAAGGGAAAAGCACATTGTGAAGGTAGTGGAGATACTTTGGGCCAACTTTCATTTTCTCTGTCCTGATTTTGATTATCTAATGAGCTGAAAAAGAGATAGATATAGATATATATCTATAGATAGAATCTTTGAAATTTAGGTTTATTCCAGATAAAAAGGCTGTGAGGAGACAAAGGCACTGCACTGTCTCAGCTTCTTGTTTTGGCTTGTCCTAGATGTCTTCCCTTAAATGATGCTGATGCTGTTTGATCGCCATTATTAGGGCTATAGAGAGTGCTGAAGTCAAAATGAATTTAGTCTTAAAATAAAGCGTGCATTTCTATCTTCCAATGTGAAAAATACCATCACAATGCCATAAGTTTTGAAGATCTACAGCAGGTGGGCACCCAAATGGTTTGGCTTGGCTGGACTGATGGTGTGCATGGTGCTGCAAGGATTGGAAGTGTGTAGTAGCTGAGGATCAAGTTCTGCCTGCTTGAGGAAGTGACAGTTGGTTAAACTGGGCAGAATCACTGCATTGCATTTCAATGAGGAAGCCTCCTGGCGTCCGTGTTTGAGACTTCCAGCAGTGAAGTCTGTTAGGAAGGCAGAATGTTGCAAATAATTATTCCTAACTGCCAGTTATCTGCTACATCTCAGTGCAATACAGGATGCTTTTCACTACCTTGAATATAGCTAAGGTGACCTAAAATAAATTTTGCATGTTGCCATCTTTGTGCATCAGTAAAGATTTCAGCTGGGTGTGAGATAGTTCAGCAGCAGTGTCCACGTCCTGCCCAGAGCAGAGTGGTGGTCAGGAATTCTTTGCACCCACAGCTGCCTTGGGAATGATGTGCTGGTGGAACCAGGGGTTTGCTGTGCTTCAGGCACACAGCAGCTTCTGGCTTTTTAGGATCTCTTGGCAGTGGCTTAGGGAGGAAAAGCTATGCCAAATACCAGAGTAAGCATCAAGACTTAAGGGCATGCCACTAATTCTTACAATCATAGGGCCACATGTTAACATAATTAGCTTTACATGTCCTGTAAATGTTTCTGCTATGCAGACAGTCCAGAAGCAGGTATTTATTGACATCTAAGCAGTCATTGCCCTGTGAGGAGAATCTATTAATTTATTTTTTTAAGTGACTTCAGTAGTAAGTCTGTAAGGTTTGCTGTGCCTGTGTGTGCTTGTGTGTTTTACTGCTGAGTAAGCAAAGAAATCAGAGCTCTAGTATGGGATTTAGCCATGTGTTAAGGCAGTGGTGGACAGTAACACAGAGCTCTTGTGAAGGCTGAGGAGCAGAGTAGGAGAGGGGCAATGTAACCTCTTAGAGTGAAGGATGGGCTTGGATTGGGGGCCAGTCTCCAACAGAAGATCCAGTCAGGAAGTTTCTTCTTCAAGTGTATGAACAGAAAACTAACTTAACATGCAGCTTGCAACTAAAGCAAGCCATATGTCAAAGGACATATGCAGAGTTTTCAAGAATACAGAAACTATGAAGGAATTGAGTTGTTCTGTCAAATCTCTTCCTGTCTGATTGTACTTGTCAAAGTAGCCGTGTCACCCACTGTCAGTACTAAATGTCAACTTTCACTATCAGGTATATATGCAATTACAAAGTAAAGAGTGAATTTAGAGCTTGGCTTCCCAGATATCTGATTAAAAACCACACATTCCTAGTACATTATTGATCAGACTGAATGTTGTTTAAATAGGGTAATATTGAATATAGAAAGCACGTACAAACACTCCCAGGAAGATTATGTTCTCTCCCCTTGTTCTTTGGGAGGGTTGATTTCATTGCTCAGCATTCTTTGTGGTATTGATCATGTCTACATAGCAGGCACATTGTCTAGTTCTGCAGCTGCTCTAATACAGTTGTATTCAACCACATATTGCCAGTATTGAGACTTTTTAAATTAGAAAATTGTTCTTGATGCTCATTCCCTTTTTGTTCATTTGTATCATCCTTTTCTCAGCTTTCTGCTTTATTCTCTAATCCTCTTAGAGACTTCTTGTGAGCTGCAGTGATTTGTCTCATTTTTATTTCTGATCCTCTTCAGTATGTTTTATAAATGTTGTGTGCACTCAAGGCATTATTGCGGTTTTGAGATCTGGCAGCGAATGGCAGCTCTCTGAACTGTGGCACCGCAGTTTGTGGTTATTGATATTGGTGACATTTGTGTTAAATCTTCCACCCTTTCTGAGGAGGAAGCAAGGTCTTACTCTTCTCATGTATGTTACACATTTGAGCACTAAAATAAAAAGGGGCTTGTAAGTATGGAAGCTTTGTGGTGTGATACCAGTATGGATGTGGTCCTAATCCTTTTTAACAGTGTGATTTAGTATTTGAGGTAATGAAAATTGACACCAGTCAGTTTACATTTATTACAAGCTATTTGTGAGATAGATCTTCTACTCAGATGGGTAATTCTGATCCCATCACAAGATACTTCAGAAGCTGAAACAATGGTACAATTTTTGCCCATTTATACATCTGTTATTTCTTCTCTAGGAGCACGAATCTGAAGGTGGGAGAACCCCACTAATGAAGGCTGCGCGAGCTGGTCACTTATGCACCGTGCAATTCCTTATTAGCAAAGGTAAATGCTAGTTTACATAACTAATTAAAAGCTTTAAATACCACTTTACAATGCCACATGTTTGTGATCCATATTCAGAATTATTCTGGTTATATGTATATGAGCATTTGTCAACCCCCTAAGGGTTTTTTGAATTTCATGTAGTTCATGATAGAATGAACTACAAAATATTTTGCTAGTTACTCTTCTTACCCTGGTATATAGATCAGAGTTGAAGTACAGCAGATATTTTCAGTTTCTTAAGAAAGCACTTCCTCCTTCAGAAAAGCACATCAAGTACTGTCTGAAACAGTAGCAACTGCACCACATAATGATGGCTGCTCGGAGTGAACATTTGGAATTGTACTTCTTACACCATGTGTTCCCTCACTTAACACTTACAAGCCCACTGTTGCTGTTGCAACTGCCTTGTCTTTACAAGGTGAGGAGGAGGATGTGTGGAAGCCAATCAGTTAGTCAAAATCCCTTTTGCTCTTTCCCTAGAAGTGTGTAGGAAGTAGATGGATTACAAGTGTAAAGTTCGTCTCTGTTCCACAAAATACTGTACTTGTTGATACTTTCTTTTAGAAAGAATTTCTTTGTGATTAATTCTAAGCTCATCTCTTACTAGGTGCCAATGTGAACAGGGCTACAGCCAACAATGATCACACAGTGGTGTCCCTGGCCTGTGCTGGAGGTCACCTGGCCGTGGTTGAGCTTCTCCTGGCTCACGGGGCAGATCCTACTCATCGGCTCAAGGTATCCACTAGCAGCTGTCCTGTTTCATAGGTTCTGAAAGAACCACCTGGCTAATTTATGAAGTAGTAAATTTAAGTCATAGAATTATTATATGGGGATGCTACACTGGGGAGCAAAACTCATCTTCTGGCTTTTTTTTTCCAAAATCTCACTTCAGGATGGCTCAACAATGCTCATTGAAGCTGCCAAGGGAGGACACACGAATGTTGTTTCTTACTTGCTGGATTACCCAAACAATGTTCTGTCGGTTCCTGCAGCAGACTTGTCCCAGCTCACACCTCCATCTCAGGATCAGTCTCAGGTAAGGAGGTTTCTTTAAACAGCACCATCAATGTTGGGAAGAAACACTTGCATAGTAATTAATTTCAAAATTAAGTGTAGATAGTGGAAGAAATTTTAAAAACCCTGCTCACATGCGAATGATAAGAGTGAGAGAATTGGTTGGTGCTACCTGCAGAGACCTGAAGAACACATGAGCTTTGTTCCCTTTTCTGCTCCCTGGGCCGGATAGTCCCAGATCTAGGATTTCAAAAGGATGCTGTTTTCTTTCCTGCGTTCGCTCGGTATTTTGGTTGAACAGTTCTAAAGCCTTGTGGTAGTACCCCTCACATGGTGTTAGTGATTCTGTTTGTTATGTAAAAGAAAATACATTGTATAAATTCAGAATTCCGCAGTGTGAAGAGGCAGCTCCAGGGCAGTTAGCTGATTAAAAGCCTAAAGGAATTAACAGTTTTCCAGCCAACACAGCCTGGGATCTTGCGCAGAGTAGCCCAGTTAACTCTGACATATTGTCCCCAGTAAAAAAGCAAGGATCTGGTCATACCAAGAGGTAGCATAGAATACATAGCTTGGGAAGAGTGAGCAGGAGTATGCTGTAGTTCTGAACCTGTGTATTAACACTAGAAGAGCTGCTCTGCCAGAAGGTGTTTTTACCTGAGCGTGTGTCTGTGCCTCTGTTTGAAGGTTCCCCGTGTCCCGGTGCATACGCTCGCCATGGTTGTACCTCCCCAGGAGCCTGACAGGACCCCTCAAGAGAACTCCCCACCTCTCTTGGGAGTGGTGAAAGGTCAGTATGTAGCCACTCAGAGAATATATGTGGTTTGGAAATTGATAGACTGGGGGCCATTTTATTACAGCTTATGCGTAGTGTAGTCCATTCCATCAGTTCTTGAACACCTCTAACGAAGCATAACTTAAAACTATTTTATAAAGTTCATAGTTTTTTCCTTATTTTCTTGCATTCTCTAGTATAGAAACACTCATTGCTCTAACCTTATTGTGCTTATTCTAATTTATTAGAATTATACTTATTCAGTATTTTATGGAAGAAAATGCTTGTGGTAACTGCCCTAGTGCAGACAGATAAAAAAGTTAATGTACTCCAGGTGTGATGTTCACTCTTGAATATTGTGCATTGGTCTTCTAGAATAGCTGCAGCTATTATCCATGAACTTGATGCACCAACTTTTTTCTGTTCCATCAGTAGCAATGTAATCATGTTGACACTATAAATACCAGTGCAGATCTACTTACAGGAGAGTTTTTGTTGTATTAGTAATAGTTCTCTTGTGAGTAATCGTAACATCGCAGTTTTTGCTTTGAACATTGTCAAACTGATTGGTTAAAACTCCTTGTAGTTATTAAATTGCAATTAGGGAGTTTGTTTCCAGCTGTGGATTCTGTAACAAAATCTTCGTATCTGCTAAGGCAGCTCAGAAAGAGAAGCAGATTCTCAAGTCCAAAGTTACAAACTGCAGCTCCTAATCATCTACAGTTTTGGATGGGGATTTAAGCATTACAGTATCCAAAGCTCTGTTAGCTAGATCCGCTGAAATCCTTTGTTTGAGGAAGCACCGAGCACTTCCAGAGCAAACAAACAAACATAAACCCCTTGGGGGCACAAATAAAGAGAGAAAAACATTATGTACCTGCTGGTGTCTGAATGTGCAGCTGTGCCCCTCTCCATGCATATGCCATGTGTGTGACCTCTCAGATGCACTTGGTGTCTCATTTCCTAGGATGTGCAACGCTTGATATTTTGGATTTCAGAAAAAGGAATACCAAACAAATGAAAAGAATATACAACTTCTGGTTCAAATAACCCACCAAAAAGCTGTAGAGCAGCATGTGTGCCCTTCCAGTTCAATGCCTGTTAGCACTGTGGAGTGGGAGTGTTCTGGGAGCACATTTTGTGGTGCATGGGAATCACTAAGGGATTAGTTGATGCTGAGTCAGAAGACTGAACTTAAAAGCTAAAAGTTTCGTTTTATTTAATCCAATTATGAAATGCAAATAGTTGACTGTAGTTTAGAAACAGCTCTTATTACAAACACCCTATTGCCAAAGTCAGCACATCCTTAGGTGTGTTTTTTGCAGCACTGTGATGTTTGGGCTGGCACAGGGAGATCTCATTGTTCACAGGGGTCAGGACATGCTTCATGCGTGTCAGCAAAACTCATCTGTGCTGTGTTGTAGGAGATGCAGCAATCCCAAATGTGTCATCAGGCTGATGAAGCATTCCAAAAACTGTGCAAAGCTCTTGTGTCTCTCAGGCACACAAGATCTTTAGGGGGAAAATGGTATTTTTGTGCTAAACACTGTGTGCTCATTGCAATGCAGTCAGTGTGCTGTGCTGAACTGCCATTTGTGACTTGTTACCCACACATGGCTTTAATTCAGCAGACTTCCACCACTGAACTTCTTGGGAGGGGAGGGGCAAAAGAGGGAGTGAGTTGAGGTGTTCGTTATTTCCAAGGCAGCAGAGCAGTCAAGTTCTTGCATAACAAAATTGTTTATCTGGGGCAGAACAATTACTTGCCTTCAATCAGAAGTAGCCCCTGAGTTTTTGTACAAACTGTGAACTACTGGGGCACAGGAGAGCAGTACCTTGCCTCCTTAACCTTAGCACAGTAAGATTTTTTATGGACCTGTGTGGGTTTTGCAATAAATGCTATAGTGACACTTTGTTTTCTGAAGAGCTCTTGGCAAGTCAGATGTAAAACTTGAGCACATTTAAGTGTTCCTATTACAATTCAGATATGACATGAGGTTTTCAAAAGGAATCTATGGTCTAATTTCGAATTTTATTATTATTCTTCAGTAAAGCATGGAGGCACATGGAGTCATTACTATTTGAATAATTACTTTGACAAAGGATTTAATATCAGTGTTTAGCAACTGAAAAGAGAAACATTTCAGAGGCAACAGTGGATCTAGAGGGGTTTAGATAAAGATGACACACCAAGATGATAACTTGGAAAGAACTGAAGAAAAATCAGGTGAAAAAAGGAGCAGAATGAGTCATGGGATTGACCAGACCTCAGCTCCTACTTGCTTAGGAAGGATTGTTCTCAGTGCACTACATTTAGCATGTGTCTGTTGTGTCCATGTAAAAGAAATCCCAGTTCAGCTCCTTTTGCTTCCATGAGGAGAGGCAGGAGATCCCTTCCTTGGTGGATTCTGCCCTTGCTAAACTGGGGCAGGATTGCTCAGCAGCAGCTGTGGTGCAGCAGCTCAGCACAAGGAGCTTTTTGGGTGCAGAACCCAAGTGTGCTGTTTCCACAGGCCCGAGGGTGTATCCAGTGCAGGGCTGTGCTGCAGCTCCACATGGCCCTGCACCTGCTCCCCTGGGAGAGGGGCTGGAGCCCAATCCAGGGAACAGTCCCGGGGAATGCTGCTGGATTTCTTCAGGAAACCAGCTGTTGATAATCCACTCTCTTTTGTAAATGCAAGTGAATGGTTCCTGCAGAGCCCTGTGGCCATACCCTGTGGCCATGTTCAAAGCATCCTCTAGATCATCACCAAACATGCTGGGACAACAAGGGATGCTTAGGGAACCTGTGGAAAGCAGCAGGGTTGTTTTCTTAGTCAAAATATTTGTTACTGACATCAGCAGTTTTTAAATGTGTCAAAGTTCAAAGCAGTCTGGTTTTGGAGAAGGAGGTATCAGGTTTACAGTAACTTTTTTCTCTAGATTTGTTTTACTTCATTCTTTGAAACTGTCGTTACATATGAACTAATTGGCCTAAAGTGAGTACTTAAAACCTGTCAACATGCTGTCATTAGACTTTTCTAGTGTCATTTTTAAGTGGGCAGTAACTTGCAGTGGTTCTCATTTGGGGTGCGAGGCTTTTCTAGAATTGCACAAGACTAAATAGACTTATTCAGGTGAAAGCTGCCCACATTTGCCTTTGGTCCCTGTGAAGGAGACCAGAGTTCCCCTAAGGCTGAGTGGTACTTCTGGAATCTCTGAGCTTTCTCAGCTAGATATTCAATATATGGTATTTCCTGGATCCCCATGCTAAATCTAACAATCTGATGGTGTGGAGAAGGGGAACAAAAACAAACTCTATGTAACTTCAATAGATACAAATTCAATAAATTTTATTTTTAATCTGATATCTGACTTCTATGCTAATACTGAGTTATATATCTCAGCAGAGATCTCATGCATTGTGTGATTTAATAAAAATAGGGGCCAGGTTAACAGTAAAACTAAAAAGTTATACGGCCTTCATATGGAGGTAAAAACATTAGTCAGGCAAATTGATATTCCTGCTTTTCCAGCTTTTGCATTCTGGTTTTTACCAGATTTTTCTACTGCACAGTCCCAGCTGCCTGTTCATTGTTTAATGTGCTTCAACATCTTCTGATCAATTCTTGCCATTTCCTCCTGGAAACTTCCTGCCTAGGTCAGCAACTAGCCCAGATATCTGGGATGAGTTCCCAAGGGAGATTTCACCATCCATGCCTCCTGTCTTCTGAACTTTACTAATACTTTCTTTGTAGACTTAAAGCCTTTTCTCTGTAAATCCTCAGCAGTGCAGGCAGGTAATTTGACACCCAGACACGTGTAGGTCCCCAGGAACACAAATGTGTAACAGTCTTTTCACAGTGATTTGTGAAATTCTGCTCCTTTGAAGCTTCAGTCACCTGCTTGCCACCAACTAATTCAATTACATCTTAGCAATTTTCCAGTTACATACCATGAACCCACCAGAGGAAACTTGGGAAGAAGACTTAAGATTAGAAAGTAACTCAAATTTTTGAATGGGCTGAAAATTGAGTTCAGCTTGGCTTGGTTTCAGCTGTGTAACCATTGCCTGTTGGATAGCATTGCACCTATTCCCTGCAATTTTCCATAGAAACAGCTGCAGGAGGGATAAAGACTGGCAAAATTACTCCATGGTTCCAGAAGGGATACTGTGAACATGCTCAAACTCATCATTCAGCCTTCTACCAATTAACCTCTTCTTTACAAAGAAGAATGCAGTATGTATGAAAAACCATGTAGCAGATCAATTTTCTTGGGAAATGTACGCTTATTTTTTTTCCAAATTAGCAAGATTATATGATATTGTACTTTGCATTTGTGTGTATGGAGCAACTGATTGTTTCTTCAGGTCCTTAGAGATGAGTTTCTTTTGGTATAAATAATAGTTAGACATAGAATTTTCATGAAAATTCAGTATTGAGTTCATTTTATTCATGTTGATGAGGCTGGTGAGTTTTAATTGCAGGCTACCAATTGAACTCTCAACTTCTGAGTGAAATCAGATTTACAAAAAGAAACCTCAAGTGCAAGAACAACGGACAAGCAATTCTGTTACAGAGCACACAAATGACATGGTGATTGATACAGATTTATATAACAGGGTCTCCAGCAGAGAAGATGTATTTGAATGTACAAATGTGTATCACACAGCTGACTTTTTTCTTACTGTCATTTTTTTATGCTGGAATAGAAAAAATCTTTTCAATTTTACTGTTTGGATTTCGATCCACTTTTTTTTTTCATTTGATAATGACAATAGAAATTAAGGAACTGTTAACAAATTTTGTCTAATAAAACTAGAATTTTGAGAATAAGAATTTTGTCTAATAAAATCAAAATTATAATACAACTGAAAGGCATATAAATTAGATCTTTCCTGGAAGAAGTGACATCCTATGGATTATAAATCAGAGCTAGAAGAGCAACTGCCTTGAGAATCATAACCACTCATGAGGAAATACAGTATCAAACTTGTTTGTTGGCAGCAACTGTGTAAATACTGAATGTGTTCTAAGCAAATTCAAATTAGAAGAGTTCAATTGCTTGAGAAAGCCACCTGAGGACTACAGAATTGAAGGGTGTTTTTCCAGGTTCTTGCTCACAGTGTTTAGGGACTTTAAATGTTATTTGCAGCCAGAAGCATTAAAACCTGGTCATGGTGTCCTCTCTGCTCAAGAGACCAGGAATGATGCCTGAGAGGCTCCTTGGGGTCAGGGGGCTGTTGCAACTCAGCTCTGAGATGATCTTAAGCGTATGGGAGCAGTACAGGAAATTGCCATAGGAAACAGCTGTCACTTCGTGGGGGAAGTGGAGATCAGAGAAGTGGAGGGGAATCTGTGTTTGGCAGAGCAGGTCTTGTCCTGAGCCATAAAAGGTGGTCACAAACCTGGCTGAACATCTCTGCATGCTCTGCAGGAATTGTGGTGAAGGCTCTGTTGGATAGGGTAGGAATCAGAACTTGTGGAAATGCAAATAAAAGAGCAATTGGTGATACTGTTCACAAAATAATTGGGGAATCAGTCCCTTCTTTACTCTGTGGCTTTCCTAGCATGCCCAGAACCACTCTGGGTTTGCTGATCATTTTTTTTCCTGTAACCATGGTACTGGATGGCAGGTGGTATCTGTGTGGCAACATCTGGATTTCAGTCATCTTCAGTCTAAATAACTTACTTTCATATTAAACAAGTCTTCTAAAAGTGATGAAAATAGTTGCTTTAGAGGCCAGATTGACAGCTTAATGTTGCTAGGTGTAATACTGGTAGTAGGTTGATTGTGTAGATGACTGATGCTGCCCCCAAAAGATAAATGTACAAAATAAATTCTTTTAAAAGGGTTGACATGATTATGATCTGGCCTGTGATTGGATTCCTAAGTCTTACTGAATTTAGGTATTTCAAAAGTGGAAGTGTAAAGTGTGTGTTCATAATTATGTTCTGAAATGGACACAGTATTTTCCAGGATTTTGTAACATGGAGGAGATTTGGAGAATCAAAGCTACCAACAGTGTAGCTTCTCCACCTCTGGTTTGACCTGATGGTTCTGGTGGACATGTCAGGTTTAGCAGATCTTTCTTCCTACCCCTCATCCTCTTCCAGTAGCTCCAGTTACAGGTTGCAAATGTTTTCTGGCATAGACAGTGTGATCTGGAGCCTGAGAAGAGGCTGTGCTATCTAATTAGCAGCTGATTAATGTAAATTTCCATACCTTTTCTGGAACTTGAGAGCCCAGCTGCTCTCCTAACACCAGTCTTCAGAAACTGTCCCGCCTTTCCGTGACGATTCCCGGTTGGAGCTGCTGTCTGAGCCCAGCCCTGGCTCCTCAGCCCAGCCCAGATCTCCAGGCGGGGTTGTCCTTCTGCTCTTTCCTTCCTCTTGTGCTCCTAGAAAAGCTTTCCATGGCAGGTTTGTTTTCTCCCCACCTCAGAGTTAGTTGAGAGGGATGACATTGATACTTTATTATTGGGGAGGCTCTTTGAACTGGAGTGATAGAAAGTGTCCAGAGCTGCTGGGCTGTGGGAATGCCTTGTGTGAGGATGGGAATGATAAACACAGGACCCTTAGGGGTGACAGTAAGCAGAGCTGGGCACAGGTTCCCACCTCAGCTGAAGGCAGGGTTCATTTGCAGTTTGGTTACTATAGCAATGCAGCACAGCTTCATTTCAAAACAACGGTGTAGACAAACCTTTCAGAGATTTCTGTGAGTGCAAATGTATTTCTCAGGAGTGGTCTCACAAACCTGTTAATTACACTTGTTAAAATTAAAGCATAACCCCTGAGTGCACCACAAAGCCAAAGAGGCCATGGGTTAGAGCAGACTCGAGCTAAAGAGCCACCAGCCAGCCCAGAGCCAGGGATTGCTGAACTTCTCCCAAATTCCTTATTGTCTGCTGAGAAATTGCCTGGGGACTCACTCATGGGTCAGAGACAAAGTAACAGTGGTGGGGAGAGGTGTTCATCTGGAGCTACTGAGCTGCACAGAGTATGGAGCTGCACAAGGAGCATCCTTGAAGGGTGGCTCCAGGGGCTGTGGGATTCTGGGCTGTTTCCTGGGCTTGTTTAGGGGTGGCCATGGGATTCTGGGCTGTTTCCTGGGATTAGTAAGATTCTTGTTGTTTCTCATATAATTAGATATGGTTTGCTTTCCCAGGAGTCTGCTGAAGGTATGCAGTAGAGTTGGTCCAATTCTATTTTCATATTTGCTCTTTCTCTTTATGAGAGAAAAATCTCACGTTTGCTTGGTTTACAATTAGTTCCTCCAAAAAAGATTCATTTCTTTGTGAGGTGTATGTGACTCTTGTTTTGACAGCAATGCAAAGTGAAGTTATTTGTGAATTAGTGTATTGGTGAAGGATGGCCCAGACAGAAATCAATCTGTGTTTTGGGAAACTTAATCCTTCCAGGCCTTAGTTCTTGCATCCAGACTTTCACTTGACTGTGTAGTGTTTAGGTAACTTTATTAAACCATGGCTCAAACTGTACATCATTTTAGTTCCCCTTTTAATGATTAATTATGTGAGTCTGATTTGTAAAAATTCAAGTTTTCTTTCCCTTTTTTTTTGAAGGCTCCATATATCAGTGGTTGGGTAAAGCAAATGAGTATTAGTACAAAAAATTATTTAATCAAGGTAAAGCCTTTCTTTCACATTTTTAATTAGAGTTCTTACTGAAGTAATAATTAAAATATCAGCACTTAATAGATTCCTTTCAGTAAGATATGACTAGAGTTTCCCAGATGTGGCTTTTGGGAAAGCAGCCATGGGTTGCTTGAGGGCAATCAGTAATTGGGGCAGGGCTGCCCAGGTTTGGTGGGCCTTGGTGAAGGTTATTTTTCAAGTCTTTGTAATGAACAGAATTGTTCATTTGGTGTACTGGAAGGGGAAGTGAGCAAGTTGTTAGTTTAGTCCCAGAATTTTTAAAAAGGTGCTAAAACTTCACACTCCACTTGAAAGCGCTAAGTTTGCAGCAGTGGCAGGTTCTGCTTGTAATGTGAAGGTGAATGCTACAATGTTTGGAGAAATCCTAATTCAAAGTATCATCTTACTGTCAGGTTAGTCTGCTCTCAGCCATAGAGTCTTTCTGCTCCCAGCCTTGCTGTTGGAAGCCAGCCTCTGGAAAATACTCTTACTTTAACCTCTGCACACACAGAAGAACTTTGGGAACTCAGTAGATCATGTAAATTGCCTTGCTGTTCTTGCTGATTCCCCTTCCCAAGTGCATTGTCACCTATGTCAGAAATTGTCAGTGTTCCTTGTAAGATTAAAGTCGCTGTGCTCAAAGGGATCATGTGAGGATCAGTATTGAAAATTCCATCTATCTGCTTTGTCCTTTCTTGTCTTAACATGGAGTGTAGGGTTTACCTTTCTGTGCTTTGACAGATGTGCAGTGTTAGTTGTAAAGATTTTTTTTTTATTTTATTTTTTATTATTATTATTTTTGGTGGGTGAGAGGGGAGGTTTGGGGTATCTTCAGCATGGCATTTTTTCAAACATTTTTCATGTGCTTAGGTGCATCCAAGCAGAAGTCAAGTTCCCTGCAGGTAGCAGATAAGGACCTACTGCCACCTTTTCACCCATACCAGCCTTTGGAATGCATAGTAGAAGAGACTGAAGGCAAGCTGAATGAACTTGGACAGAGAATTAGTGCTATTGAAAAAGCACAACTTAAATCATTGGAATTAATTCAAGGTGAACCTTTAAATAAAGATAAGATTGAAGAACTTAAAAAGAACAGAGAAGAACAAGTACAGAAGAAGAAGAAAATATTGAAGGAGCTGCAGAAGGTGGAAAGGCAGTTGCAGATGAAAACCCAACAGCAGTTTACCAAAGAATATTTGGAGACCAAAGGTCAGACAGACACACCACCTCCCCTGCAGCAGCAGTGCTCACTTACAGGGGTCTTCCCAGAAGTGGAAGCCGATAAGGGTCTGCCAGAGGATAACTTTTCAGGGTTACCTCAGGTTGACACAATCTTGTCTAAAGATGATGAGCAACACCAGTCTCCACCACCTGCTGAACAAATAGAGTTTGTCCCTATCCAGCCTTTGCCAGCACCACAATGTAATTTTTCTGGTAACTTAGGTTATAATGGGACAGAGTCTCTTGAACTTCAGAAAGCATTAGGGAATCAGCAGAATGTAGGACAGCAGCAGCAAATTGCTGGGCAGGGGCTCTTAGTTCAAGAACCAGACGGATTAATGGTTGCCACTCCAGCACAGACGCTTACCGACACTCTTGATGACCTAATAGCAGGTGGGTTAAGAAATATACCTATTTTTGCATTAATTTGTGTGCTCAGTTTCCCTCTCTCTCCTTCCCTCCAAATACATCTTGGGGTTTTCCAGTTTGGGAATACTTGCTTAAGAATAAAGTTCCTGATTAGTGCTATTAATCCTAACAGTGACTTCCAATTCTAACATGATACTTTTAAATATCTTTTTTTCCAAAGTGCAAAACTTCCTGTATTGGACACCTGTTTTAGTCCCTTTGGCCTCATCTTTTTCTGTGCTTCTTTAAAAAGCCTCATCATGAGTAATTAGTAGTGCCCATTAGGAAACCCAAAAGCATGACAGAATTATATCTTCTGTAGAATTTTCTGTGCAGGCTTATCAGCGACTTTCTTCAATGTGGTAGCCATCTCTAGAAAAAGCCAAATTGTTGTCACTTTTATGGACAAACACGTCCCTGTCCTTGCTGCTGGAGCTTAAGGGACACAGCCTGGAATCCACGCACAACCACTCCGTTCTGTGATGGCTTGTGTTTGCAGAATCCCTGCTAAACCCTGGGTGTTGTACAGGAATGTCTGCTGGTTAGATGTTCCACATGGCAAAAACGTGTCCTGTTAGCTGGATGAAAAGCAAAATCCCAGCATCCTTCCACGTGTTGGTACGGTGTGAAGAGGAATGGGAATGCCCACACATCGGGTTGTGTGAGTGCCCTTGTGCAGAAACAGGGATCACTTTGGGTGACTTCATTCCCTGGACTTGACTAGGATTGAGGTTTGCTGCTGGAGGTATGTAGGATATAGCCAGTGTTGTTTGGTCTGTAGTTTTTTTTTTTTTTATTCAGTGTTTTTCAGCTTTTCTTTGTACCTTGTGCCTGTACCCCTGCCCATTATTTTCCTGTCTGTCTCCCCCTGCCCCTTCCGTTTCGTAGTCACTGCCGTGTCCTCTGATGTCAAGGCTGTAGAAGTGTGCAGTGAGATCTTTGGCCAAGCCATTCCTGGGAGCCTTTGGAATGGTAATTGCATCAAGCTCATGCAAGTCAAGAGTACTTGTGACTTTGCAACCTCCCATGGAGCCCCGAGCTGGTGGAGTAGTGGGGTGGTTGTACCAGCTCCTGTCCTCTCCTCGCTGTAATTCCAGTTGTTTTATACAGCATCAGTTTTAGTTCCTCCTGCTCTGGCACAGTGAGCCTGCCTCCCTACTCTGTGGTGCTCTTCAGAATACTCAGCCAACATTAAAACATTCTCAATTTTTATTACTCAAAATTTTAATACTGGAGTGTATAAGGAGGAAAATTTGAATGGCTAACACAAAACATAATCAACAAGGGATTAATCTTTGGAGTAGTTGCTGTTGCTGAGAGTTGAACATGTCTGGCACAAGGCCATGGAGTCTGTACCCTCTCGTGGTCAGCAGCTCATTCTGCAGCCACAACCTCAGTGTCCCCACTGTGAAAAGTGCTGCAGTACAGCTGAGTGTGAGAACTGTGCTGTGGGAAAGAAGATTGCAAACAGCCAGAAAAACTGTATCTTAAAAACAATTACAAAAAGTTGAATAGACATTGGTTTGCTTTCTGAAAACAGCTACTGATTTTGCTAAGTAGTTAAAGACATTTTTTGCTAAGACATGAGATTTACTTATTTCAAAAATCACTACAAATAGCACCATCTTCTGCATTAGAAATGACATTTACAGAAATGCAACTTGAGGAGTCTTTAGTTATTGAGTTCCAGAGGCTTCTGCAAAAATGTATTGTTTGCTTTATTGAAGTATATTTTCTTCTGAAATTCATAAGTCTCTTTCACTTCCCTCCAAAAAAATTGTCAGAAGGTAAAGGTCTTTCTCATTTTCTAAATCCAGACTGTGTAAAAGTGATCTCCATGTAAATTATAATCCTACTATATGTCAGATTTATAGCCATGTAAAAAACAAATGGTAAATTTATCTACTCATACTCTGAACTCTTTGATCCATATCTAAAATGCATTTTTCTGATAAACTTACCCTATAGTCCTTAATTTTATAAAGAATTTTTGAGCAATAAAAGCTGATACAAGATCTGCTTTTACATGCCTACTGCAGATGCCAGGTAAAATGGTTCAGGAACTTGTGCCTGGGAAGCCTGGGTTTTAGGGAGCTTGTGTCCCACACTCAGGGTGTCATTGAGGGCTCCCCTTGATCCCAGCACTGGAGCTGCAGTGATGTCAGTGAGTGACTCTGGGTTTAGAAGAGGTATGAGCATTTTTGTTCCTTCTGAGTATTTCAGTTTGGTTGGGGACTGCTTCAGAAGAACAGAAATGATTTTTCCCTCTGCCCTGAAATACCTTTTACTGTTGCTCTTAGCAGTGGTGATATCCAGAGGAGGCCACAGAGATGCATCAAGGGCTGGAGCCCCTCTGCTCTGGACCAGGCTGGGAGAGCTGGGGGTGCTCACCTGGAGAAGGGAAGGCTTCAGGGAGACCTCAGAGCCCCTTCCAGAGCCTAAGGAGTCTCCAGGAGAGGGACTTGGGACAAGGGTCTGGAGGGACAGGACAAGAGGGAATGGCTTCCCACTGCCAGAGGCAGGGTTAGATGGATATTAGGAAGAAATTCCTCCCTGTGAGGGTGACGAGGAATGAGATTGCCCAGGGATGGTGGAAGCTGTCCCTGCCCATGGCAGGGGGTGGAATAGATGAGCTTTAAGGTTCCTTCCAACCCAAACCATTCTGGGATTCTGTGATGTGGGAGGCAAATCTTTCCAAGCCTCAGCTGGGACCAGTTGTAAGAGAGAACTTTGATTTCTATGAAGCTACAAATTTGTATTTTGCTGACTAACTTGACAGTGACAACATACATAAATGGAGTATTTATCTTACAATCATGCTGGCAGGGTGTCTCAGCTGTGGGGTGTTTAGGTGGTGGATGTCAAGGTATGAAGTGTCAGTGAGTCATGGCAGACATCCCCTCTTCTGTAAAACTACACAGAAGTAACCAAATAAGTACCTTTTGGAAAGTCAACTGAAACCTAAAAATGAAGAAGCTCTTTCCACTCCAGAATGTTTTGTTTGTAGTGGAGTTTATTGTGATGTGCTGCTGCAAAAATCTTGCACCTAATAGTACATTAAAGATGTGACTTATTACAGTCAAAATTTTAACCAGGTTTAGAAAAGAGGCAGACTTGGTCCAGTTTGGAGTGGGAAACCAATAAATTAATTTGGAACACAGCTATCATTTTCATTACTCAGTATCTATTTGGTTTCTTGGAGCCTCTTGTCTTACATATTTGGAGTTTCATTTTAGTTAATCTTCTGCATTTTCCATTGCAAATTTCTTAGTTGTAGTATCTGAACTGAGGCTGTTTTCTGGTTTAGGGTATTAAAGATGAGGAACTTTTCTGTGTTGCTGGGGTTTGTCTCTAGTTGGAATATTTTTGTTTCTCTTTGTTTTGCTCAGCTGGTATTTTGAGTCAAGAGACTGTGTGTGCTTTTCTGTCCCACTCTCGTCCTGTGAGCTGATGTTTCCAAACTGAAATTTCAGGTGTGTTCTGAGAAACTTTGTTGTTTGGTTCTGACATTCTGGTTGTAGTTGGTGATACAGAATTATGCTATTTTAAGGTAAGGATTTGGGAGGTGACATCTGAGTTACTGTGTTGAGGATTGGTGTTTGGAGTAAAACTGGTTACTGCGACAATCTGGAGTGAGGAATGCTGAGCCATGAAAGGAGCTGCAGTTACCAACATGCAAAAAAGCCTCTGCAGTAGCAGGTTACTGAGAAGCTGCCTGGACAGGCTGAAAGGCTGCTCGGGCTTGGAAAAGGATGCTTCTCTCTGTCCTGAAAATCCCAATTCCTTCGAGGAAAGAGGAACTAAAATCTAAGTCCAGTGTTCCTGAATGCCAGTGCTTGTGTCGTGACAAGAGTTGGGTAGCCACAATTTCAGCCTGCAGCTGAAATCTCATCCAGAGCTGCTTGCTCCAGGTACTGTCAACGCTCCAGAGTTCTATTTGGATAAAAGACCAAGTTCTTGCTTTCTTTTGTTTTACTCATGTTTCCTTTGATATTTTTTCATAACTTTGAAAATAGTTATCCATGTCTTTAAAGACCAGCATTCAGCTTCCAACTCATACAAACACAGACCTTTGGAACATTGCAAACCCTTCATAGGGCATGGGAAACCTGGATTTTGTGATGTGTAGGGTGATTTTTTTCTATAAGGAAGTCTTTTGAATATTGAAATCTATGGACACATCTAAAACCTCTGTCACAAAACTGGTATTTCCCTGAAGTCGAGGGCAAGCAGTGTCAGTGCTATTTTCACTGCTAAGCTGTGGTACCACAGACATTCCCTGTTAATGCCGTGGTGGAACCATTGCTGCAAGGTCATTTTCAAGTTTAAAATCTGTATTTTGCTGTGTAACTAAAGCTGGGATAAATCAGCCCCATGAAACTGGAGGCAGAAGTTCTCAGGCTTTTTTTGCTCCACAGACCACAAATTATGCTGCTGCTCCATGGGTCCAGCTTGGTTCCACACTGAGGAAATAAAAAATAGCATTTTGAAAAATCCTGCCATTTTGTAAGCTCAGTAGTTTTACAGGGGGTGATGAATTGGTGGGTGTTGTAGGAATACTTGTTAGATTTTATTTTAGACCATATTTTAGGGTATCAGTGCAGGGTTTATCTTCATTTCTACTGCCTTTGCTGTTCTCTCTCATGTTTAATTTAATGTTATTACTGTGCACATGAAGTGCGTAGTGCACACTCGTATGCTTCAAACACAAGATGAAAATCTAAAGTATGCAAGAAATACTTTGATATTTTCAGGCATGGTTATGAAATACAGAGAATTTATGGGACCTGTGACAGCAACACTGAATATATTACTTTAAGACCCCTAAACTGGCTCCAGTGGAGTCCCTCTGCACACCCTGCTCTGCATGCACAGCACATGTATGTGGTTTTATGTGTATCTGTAGTTGCAAGAGCTGAAAAAATTGAGCCAGTGTCTTCCACGAGGAAGGACCAGCTTGATTCAACATAAATCCTTAACAGGGTACTATGGTATTTTGGAAGGAGTAATCTGTAGAAATCCACTTATTATCTTGCACTTCAGTGCATTGAGCAAGAAAACAATCATATTGCATTAATTAATTAATGCTCATTTGCTGCTGTGAATGATAATCCATAGTGAGCTTTTGTATTTGGAACTTGTAATACAACTCTGTTTTGCTCATGAAGGTTATAACAGGAATTCAGATCTGGTACTTCATTGCCTAAAGGTGGTGACCACATGTTAATGCTGGTTTTGCCTATGCACCAAGGAGAAGTGTTTGCTTAAAAAATACAACTGAAAATGGAACTTGCCCAAATTTCAGTGAACCCCCCTGCCATGTTTCCAGAACCCAGTGGAAGTGAGCCACCTTGCTGTGCTTCAGTCTGTGTTTCCTTTGTCAGGCACTGGCAGCTCTATAGGCTGAATTAGTGTGTTAGTGGTCATCTTGGGGCTTTTGCTATGACTTTTCCATCTATGCCATTTTCCTGTGAGTAATTTCTGGTGTGTAATCTGTCAATGAAATGAGGAATGAGGAAGGTTGAGCTGGTTTGCAAAATTTTTTCTCTAGGTCATACACAGGTTTGAGTTCATCCTTCATCTTCCCTTAGCACTTGGACAAAAGCAAAATGCTGCTGCTGCTTGTTTCCTACCTGTAGCTGTTAGTGTTTTCCTTCAGTTGCTTCTTCGAGGAATGCTGCTAAATACTGTGTGTTTTGGAATCACTAAAGCTCACCAGGTGTTCCAGTTGATGAGGCTACACAATAGAGACATTTGGCAATCCAGCAGTGACAATACTTGTCAAATCCAGCCGCTCTATCAGCAGGGATTACTGAAGCTAAAGTCAGTGTGTAGGTGTGTTACACCTTCCTGGCAGGGAATCCCAGCTGATTACAGGGATCCAGGCTCCACCTGGACTCCCATCAGGTTACAGAGGCAGGCAGGAGTCCTGGCCCTGCAGTGGATGTCCAGGGAGATTTCTCTGCTTGTTGATTTAAAACTAGATGAAAAAAATCTGATTCTTAATTATTATTTAAAAAAAAAAAGTAGTTAAAGTTGCATTCCTTGTGTCCCTGAGCAATGCTTTATCTTCAGGATGACATCTTTTACAGGCTGTGCATCAATCAGAATAAATTTTAGGGAGCACAGACAGTTTTCAGCTTTCTTATTTTTGTTGACTGCCCCCTCCTGTCTGCTTCCCTTCCACTTTCCTGGGTTGGTTTAACTCTGAGACATGATTGATAGTGTGAGTTGCTGTCAGTCGTCTTGTTCTGAAAACTTTCTCTGGAGGCTAAGTGTGCACTAACCTTTATGTGAAAAAATTTGGGATTGCAGAAGAAGACTACATTTTTGAACATGAGGTTTGTGTGTTAGTGATAAATAATTTGCCTGCTTAAACTGAGCATATGATTGAACTCTTTTTAACAGTGAAGGTTACAGTTAGAAAAAGGTAACTAATCACCTTCATAATTCACACTTGTAATGCATACAGACTAATTCATAAAATTATTTTCTAACTTGTCACAGTTTGGAGATGATGCTTACAGTGTTTATCTGCCACAAAGCTGCTTTTTGTTTTTAGGAACATTCGATTTGCTTCCCCCATTACTGTTCTGATATTAGACCATTGCAGTTTTATGGAACTTAATATTTTTCATATGAAATGGGACATTCCTAAGAGTGGATTAATAACCTGGTGTTCATTTTCAGCTGTGAATAGCAGAGTGCCCAGTGGCTCCACCAGCTCCTCGCACACTACCGAGTCCCCGACGCCCGAGCCCTGCCCGCAGGCAGCCAGCAATGTGCCCCCGCAGTCCGTGCTCCCCATGTATCCATCCGTGGACATCGATGCACATGTGAGTAATCGAGCTAAGCTTGGAGTGGATTGGCTTGGGGAAAAACAAATCTAGTGCTGTTGGAGAAATATTCAAGTTGTCTTTATTTCTTATTTCTGAATATCTGTTTCTTTTTCTTTCCTATGGGTGAAGACTGAAAGTAATCACGACACTGCGCTGACCCTCGCGTGTGCGGGAGGGCACGAGGAGCTCGTGTCTGTGCTGATCGCCCGTGGTGCCAATATTGAACACAGAGACAAGAAGGGTGAGTGAAAGCCATAACACAATTTGACCGGGAACTAAAGCTTGAAACAGTGAATTTCAAAATGTGAACTGAATTCTTGCACTTCACATAGTAACATTGGTCATACAAAGCCAGTGAGCTTCTGTCTGCACCTGGGTGGGATCTTAAGCAGATTTGTGAAACGTGAGGCACTTCTGTCCTTACGACTCACTCTCTACAAATGACTTCATCAAGCTGGGTAGCGGAGCTGATGGGGGTAACCAGCCCATCTTGGCTGTCAGAGCTGAGTGATGGCAGTTGTCAGGTTGGGTATAATTTTTCTCAGGAGCAGAGTTCAGCAAAATCTCACATCTTTTAGAGGTGAGAGAACAAAACCACCACGGCACCTGTGCTGGAGCTCGCAGTGACCACTGGCAGTCAGCAGCACATGCAGGGCAGATGTGGTCACTGGTTGGAGCTTAATTTAACAGTAATTTTGCAGAAAGCTGTGACTTCTCCAAGGAGAGGAGTTGGCCAGAACTTAATCCAAACTGATCACTGCAAGAACTATTTCAATTTCTTTTGAACAGCCTTTGGCTGGAATCAGAGCCTCGATGTGACAGGGTCATAGGAGGTTTGGGAAAGGCTCTGAGATTGTGGCATCCAGTAGGAAACTGCCAGTCTGAGGAAGAGATATGATCAATAGAAGTCATTGTGAATCATCTTAGTTGTGCTTTTCTGCTCCTTAATAATACTGTTGAGATACTCAAGGTTGCTTTTTAATGCAATCTCATGTTACTAGGTTTTACACCCTTGATTCTGGCTGCAACTGCTGGACATGTTGGTGTCGTGGAAATTCTCCTGGACAAAGGAGGGGATATAGAAGCCCAGTCGGAGCGCACGAAGGATACTCCGCTCTCCTTGGCATGCTCCGGTGGACGCCAGGAGGTACAGACATGTCCTCAAAGGGCTGGAGCTGTTACTTGCAGATAGGGGCTTTTTTGTACAGTGTTGGGTTTCTTCTGTTGTTGATACATCTTACTTTTTTTTCTGGAAGGTTTTTCACCTGTTTCAGTGTAACTAATTTAAGGCTTTTTCCTCTTCTAAGAAAGGAAGAAGAAATTTAAGACTTTTTTCTTCTTTCCCTTGCCTGTCCCAGTTTTGTTAGTTGATGGTCACAGTCACTTGTGATAATTTGTGGTCTTTTAGTCAGTGTATCCTCACATGGTAAGTACTTCTGTGAGGGAGGCAGATATTTATTGAATAACTTTATTTGCTGAGTTCTTCCCTTATCCATCTTCCCTGTTCTCAAACCTGAAACAGCCAGTGTAGGCAGACAAGGGCAGAAACTGGGATTTTGTGTGGGCAGTACGTGGCTTTGGTGATAATGCACAGGGTTGATAAGTTCAGATGCAATGCAGGATACATTGTACTCATCTTTTAAGGGTGTTTCAGAGTTCTGTCAGATTTGTGTGTGTGTGTTGTTGTCCAGATAAGATTTGTGAAATCCTTCATATTTCAGTCATGTGCATAGTACCTTAGAAGATGGTACGGGGATGGCCAAGAGCTCTGTAGTAGATTAATATAAGGATTAAAATAGTTGGCCAAAATTGGAAAGTTTCCATTTTACTTTTGAATTGCAGATCTTTAACAGTAAAAGTACTTCTCTTAAAAAAGGCAAGATCAGCATGGCCTGTAGTAGTAGCATTATGTATTGAACAACTGAAGTTGTCTGTTCTTCCTCTTTATTTTTTTTCTTTATGCCAGAATCTACCTCTTATGTTTCTGGATTAGCAAGGAGCCCTTTTTTCTGGCTTGTTTGGAACTCACCTAGCTTTTGTTAATAGTAAATTGAGGCCCACTGAAGTGCATCACCAAAATGATTTAATTCTCTCTCATTTTATTTCTCTGAAGCAACTTCTGATAGAGGAGTCCTTCCTCATCCTGGTTCCATTAACATCAGTCACTCTGATTTTTACACCTTTTTTTTTTTTTTTTTTTTTGGGAAAGTTCATATAATACAGATGGCCAAATTTAGCTTAAGTGTCATTTGAGTTCAAGTTGTGAGATGAGTTTTTCTGAAAGAGATGCTCAAACATTGTGAGACATTATGGGAGTGGGGTAGATCTATTGTTTGCAAACTTAAGATTCCCAGGAAGAGCTTCACTTTAAGGCCTTGCAGTTTTATTTAGGTAAAACAACCTTTCTGGCAGACAAGTGCTCAGCTGCTGTGGTCGTGGGCTGTGGGGGCTGTACAGAAATAGGGAAAAGTCAAGCACAGAAGGGTGGAGATTTTCCTATGGAATCTTGTCTGTTGACAAAGGAAACTGGTAGCACATTGGAAAGTCTGTGATAACATCCTCTCACTCCCTGGATGATAGCAAAGGCCACAATATGTCTGTTAATACTCATTAATACTGTCTTTTCAGGTTGTTGATTTGCTGTTGGCCCGGGGAGCAAACAAAGAGCACAGGAATGTGTCTGATTACACGCCGTTAAGCCTTGCTGCATCTGGTGGCTATGTTAATATCATCAAGATTCTTCTCAATGCTGGGGCAGAAATTAATTCCAGGTAATGTACCATGTGACCAGCTGAGCTTCAGTGTGGCACAGGCACTCCCTGTTGGCTCCATCCTGAGGCACAGGTTGGAATTTTGGGTGTTTTCAGACCTTCTTGCAACAGTGTTTTTCCACTGATGACATCTTCTATGTTCATGTTATCTTAGTGCTTTTAAATGCTTTAACTATCACAAACTTCATCTGACTTTTACCTAAATTTTAAGGGATTATAGTTTGCAAACGTATTCTTTCCCTTTTCCACCATTCTGAGGTCTGAAAAGTCAAACTATTTCTAAATAGAACCACATCGAGAAAAGCAGCCAAGTGCTCAGGGCAGCTCAGTGTGTTTGAAGATGTCTTTTTCAAGCAGAGGAACAAATTTACACAGCAATGTCTCTTAAGCCTGCTCTGTATTAGTTTTAAGAAAACATAAATATATTCTAACACTAGATAGAGTGAAAAAACTCTTAACTAAGGAAAGTTAAAGCTGCAGCTGTGCTAGAAGCATGTTTTTCTTTGAAAAAAATCAGATGTAGCTTAAGGCTTATGTCTGCTTCAGCTATCAGAATGTCTGACAGCTGAAATATATTTTCCTGGTTTATAAATTGCAATTGTCTATTGCATGTAGTCCTTCTGGTGGTTTCTCCTAAGCAATTAAAAATGCTGCTATTTTAGGTCCGTGCCTATATTTTGTGGGGGTTATATGTTCCTTTCTGACTTAGAACAAAACATTTTGTTGCTCTTGGAGGCACTTGTATTTCCCAGAGCTTTTCTTCTGCCATGGGCACTCCAGTTTGTTTCTTTCCCTCAGGACTGGCAGTAAGCTGGGGATTTCTCCTCTGATGTTGGCTGCTATGAATGGCCATGTCCCTGCCGTGAAGCTGCTGCTTGATATGGGCTCTGATATTAACGCCCAGATCGAGACCAACCGCAACACAGCCCTCACCCTGGCCTGCTTCCAGGGCCGGGCAGAGGTGGTCAGTCTGCTGCTGGACAGGAAGGCCAATGTCGAGCACAGGGCAAAGGTAAGTGGGGGACTTGCCTTTCCTTATGATTCATTGCCTCTGAGTCATCAAGTTTCTTCAAATTTTCCTGTAACTTTGAGCTTCTCTAGGCTCAGAGGAGTTATTACATCAGAGCGCTTAAGTGTTCTGAAATGAGTGTGGTTTCTTTTAAAATATAAAAAAGCATCGATGATGATGTATTTTTTGCATTAGGGAAAAGCTGACTGGTCCTTCTGAGTTTATAATGAAACTTAGATTGAGTCTTGTCTAGATTTCTTCAGGTTTAAACTTGACGTGATAGTAACAGAACAGATACAGATATTTTTACATGCAAGTGAAGTCTAGGCAGGAAGAGAATAGCGTTGCTTGTGATTCTCATATAGAACAGACTTCTTGTCTACAACCAAAGTAGTGCAGTCAAACTTTGTAAAGCTTTTACGTTGCTGTAGAACCCGTGGCTTCAGTACTGTGACCTTCTGTGCCTCTGAAATGCTCCACAGGTCCCATCCTTTGGTGCTCTGGGACAGCTTTGTGTCTCCTGCCATAAAGCAAGCTTAAAGCTTGTGTAGACAGCCAGACTGATTTCCCCAGCACAAAGGAATTTTTGGTAACTCCTAAGGCTGCTGAAATAATTGCTGTGTCTGTCTACCCCGCCTGCTTCTGGAATGACTGTGGCTGGAGAGAAAAGGGGATATGGATAAAAGCCAGCTCTCAAATGGTCAGTTGGGCATGTTAGCAGCTGGTGTAAGTTTTTTTAACAGTCTGACCTGGCAACTAAGTTGGGCCCAGATCAGTCTCAGTGCCAAGGGAGGCTAGAGAAAAGCTATAAAGCCAGTTTCTGAGTATTTTTGTAGAAACACTTGTGTCTTCATTTGAATCTGTTCTAACCTCTGTTGTAGAGATCTTGTTAGAAACTTTGCATTTGCTGTTGAGACAGGTATCTGGTGGTGCTTAGTCAACAGTTTGCTTGGGTTTGTATAAATCAAAGCCCAAGAGTGTTTGGGTTTTGGGTTGGTTTTGTTTGGTTGATTTGTGTGTGGGTGTTTTCTTTTGTTGTTGGGTTTTTTTTTGGTTGGGTTTTTGGGATCTTTTTTGAGGAAGAGGCTGCTTGAAGTTAGGCTCCTAAACTAAATATAAGCAGCTAAATAAAAATCTGATTTCCCTTTGTAGGAATCATTTATGTCTTGTCTGAAATATGTCGTGCAGATTTCACAGAGTAACTCGTTCTCTTTGCACAGACTGGTCTCACACCTCTGATGGAAGCAGCTTCAGGAGGCTATGCAGAGGTTGGAAGGGTTCTCCTTGATAAAGGAGCAGATGTGAATGCCCCACCTGTGCCTTCCTCAAGAGATACGGCTTTAACAATTGCAGCAGATAAGGGTCACTACAAGTTCTGCGAGCTCCTCATTAATCGGTAAATCATTTCTTCTCATTAAGTGTTTAAGGCCAGAGTGGGTGGGGCTCTGAGCAACCTGATCTCGTGGGTGGCTTCCCTGCCCATGGCAAGGGGGTTGGAACAAGATGAGCTTTCAGGTCCCTTCCAACCCAAGGCAGTTATAACTAATGATCAGTGGCACATTTGCTGTGCATTCCTCTGTGGCAAGAGTGCTTTTGTTCACATTACCTCATGCACCTGAGAGCAAAGGGAATGGAAAGCTTTGAAAATAGGGTGTTAAATCTGTACCCTACTCTGCAGTGTTATCCTGGAATATCTCGCTATTGCAGTGTTAATTACGCCAAGCAGGCAGCTGGGACCAGAGGCAGGCAGACAGTGTCTGGCCTGGAGAGCTTGTTTGTGTGTGAATCCAGCAACTCCCGTGTGAGCATTTCCTCACTGTCACTTTGGGGGCAAAGCCTGGAAGTAGCTCTTGAGCTTTTCAAGCATAACCCAGTGTGCTGCTAACATCTTAAGGGACTGCTTTGTCCTGTGGGTGGTCACCACACTGATAATTTAAAGATTGCTGGTTGCATATCTCTGGTGCAGTAGGTGACATGAAATGAGTGTTCATTTCTGTCAGGGAGGTTTAAATATTCCCCTTGTCACTACCCTGCAGATGAAACAGCAAATTTGAGAGACACAATTTCTCATATCTGGCCACTGTATTTGAGTTATTAAAGCTCTATATCCAGTCGTACTGTGCTGTTTTGTGACCTTGCTTGCTGACTTCCACCTTTACTCATGCCTTTCTCTGGGTTTTGCTTTTAGAGGGGCACACATCGATGTTCGCAACAAGAAAGGAAACACCCCGCTGTGGCTGGCAGCCAACGGTGGGCACTACGACGTGGTCCAGCTGCTTGTGCAGGCGGGGGCAGACGTGGATGCTGCAGATAACCGGAAAATTACCCCTCTTATGTCAGCATTCCGCAAGGTAGGACAGCAACTCCTTTCATGTTTTCAAAACAGTGTCTCTTGTTTGGTCTTGAGTCTGAGTGCTTGGGTTTGGAAGAATCAAATATAAGATGGCAAAATTTCTACTTTGATAAAATACCTGCTTCAAAGTCATAGTTACTGTACTTCACAAAGATCCACTTGAGAGTTGAAAAACTTTGTTCCATAAATGATGTTGGCTTTATAATTTCCACTTGTACACTGTGCACAAACTTTGACTGTTTGAGATGTCCGTATTTCTGCAGTCTGTACTGCTCGTTTCAGTCCTGCTTTGGAGGTGAATACAATGCCAGTCTGCAATAAGCTGTCCTGATTCCTTTGTGCTTCTCTCATTCTGCTCCTAATCTGTTGTGATGGGTCACTGTAGTCAGCTCTTCTGTCACCCACTGCCTTTTCTTCTTGGCAGGAAGAGCATTGCTTTGGGATGGTTCCATCAGTTGTGGTGTTGGATGCAAGGAGCATAAGCAGAGGAATTTATTAACTGTAGTTGCTTTGCCTTAACAAAGGAGCAAATAACTGTGCAGCTTTTTTTACAAACAAAAATGCTGAGCTTGCCCCTGTTTTGACACTGCCTTGCTTTCACATAACTTCAGAAGCAACAGTGGGGTGCTTTGTGTGGTTGCACAGTGTACCCTGGGAGCAGAGGAATGTGCTTGCCAGGATAACATTCAGGTGGCTCGGTTTCCTGATCTAACTTGGCCTGTGATTGAACAGTCTTAAGTCAGCTCCATGGAGTGAGTGGCAAGAGAGTGGATTGTGTGACAGATGGTGTCTAAAGAGGGTTGTCTTGTATCTTGGTTGTTACTAAAACCATGAAGATCTGCCTCTGGTCCTTGTATTTTAAAATAAAAAGTAACTTGTGGAAGGGCTTCTCTTTGCCACCTTGAAGCAGAGCAGTGGCTGTGCTGTCAGCACTGAGCAAGCAGGAGCTGCCCTTCTTCCCAAACAGCAGTTTACCAGAAATGTTCCTGCTTATTTTCAGTGTTTTGCATCGAACTGAGAGATATCAAACTTGTATTTTGATGATGAATGTTGACAATTGTATACAAAATATTAGAATTTTCTTTGGTGTTTTAGGGGCATGTGAAAGTAGTTCAGTTCCTGGTGAAAGAGGTGAACCAGTTTCCTTCAGACATTGAGTGCATGCGCTACATTGCCACCATCACGGACAAGGTGAGCAGGACTCAGGGAGAGGACCTTGGCCTGAATTACTAGCAAAAATACCCTTGGGGAATTCTTAAGTATTCAAACACTGAACGTACATGTTTGCTCACATATATCTGATTTGGAGATTTGTGCATGTCTCCTTTTCAATATAGCACTTAAAAAGTAAATCAGATTAGATCCTATTCTGTGAATAGTTTGTCTGTTTATGAATACAGAGGAGCTAATCTCATTGTAGAGCAATCCTCACTCCTCAGTTGTTTATTACAGTGGTAGTAAGACAAGTTTGCATTTCAGGACCTTTTGAAAAAGTGTCACCAGTGTGTGGAGACAATTGTGAAAGCTAAAGACCAGCAGGCTGCAGAAGCAAATAAAAATGCAACTATACTGCTGAAGGAGCTAGACCTGGAAAAAGTGAGTAGATGATTGCTGTCATGTAGCAGTGTTTGAACTGTGTGTGAATCTCTAGGCTGCATTTCCTTTAATGCTTCTTGGGGCAGTCAGTCTTCATGCTCTGACTGTGTCTGTGTTGCTTCCCCTAATGTATCATACAAGTGAGGCACATACAGAGGGTGGCAAATCAGAACTGGCTTCTGCTTCAGCCACTCCATTGTCCTTTTTGGGAAAGCTTGGACTTAGCAATAGTTCCTTAGGCAGTAGCTCTCTGGGATCACCTCAGCAGAGGATGTGTAAGTAAGGGAGGTCTCCAGGCTCATGGTGTATTTCTATGGCTGTAAATTATGTCCATAAGCATTTTGTGGACTTCTGCTCAGGGGAGTTGAGCAGATATGGAGAAAATCCCCTTCTTCATTTGCTGAGAATACTGTAAATTATTCTAAAGTAACGCACTCAAGAGTGGGTTCTCTTAATGGAGGTTCTTACAATTTTTGACAAGTTCCACATTGGTTTATTAAATTTTCCAGGTTGTGGACTTGTTGAGCACACATCAGTTGCTGTGCAAAACAGTGCAGCAGATGACTGATTCCATATATTAAAAAAAAAAAAAAAAAAAGTTAGAGCCATTGAGTACTGGCTTTTTAATCAAAGATGTGGACATCACACCAAAAATATCACTGAGCTTATTAAATGTTTGAGAAAGGACTGAGAGAATGAGAGATTTTTCTGGTCTTCCATTAAAACTGTATTTTTTTTAATACTTCTCTTTCGGTTATTACTTTGTTATCATTCCTTACAAGTTTTGGGACCAGCTAGTCCTGTTGTTGCATAAGGTCTGTCCAGTTTCTGTGTAATGATTCAGTATGTGCCAAAGTGATTCTAGTTCATTGTGCTCTCTCCTTTTTCCTTCCCCCCGAGATTTCTAGGGAAGATCTGAATTATAAGTATAATTTAGTCTGTGTGAAAATGTTTAAATATGGATTCTTTTCTCCTACACAGTCAAGAGAGGAGAGCAGAAAACAAGCTCTTGCAGCCAAAAGGGAGAAAAGAAAGGAAAAGAGAAAGAAGAAGAAAGAGGAACAAAAAAGAAAACAAGAAGAAGATGAAGAAAATAAGCCTAAGGAAACTCTGGAACTGCAAGAAGATGATGATGAAGAAGAAAATGATGATGTGGGTAAACAAATGTTTCTATGAGCAGTGTAGTTGTGGGGGTAACACCTTCTAACCATGAAGGTAAAGGATTCTGTTTGAAAGCTGGTGTCTCATATTTGACAGTGTTGCATGGCTGCTGCCTGGCAAAACTCCTTTGCTCATTTTTTCACCCCCTCCTTTGTTCACAAAAGTCTTTCACTCTTGGAGGATTTACAACTGAATTTAGTGCTAGTCTGACAGCTCAGCAAGGAACATAACTTCATCTGTGGTATATTCAGTGAGGGCACTGATTTCTCTGTTTTGTGGGTTCTGATTGTATGTAAACTGCTTTTCTTTCAGTGGAGCAAGAAGTTCCTATAGAGCCTCCAAGCGCAACTACTACAACTACAATTGGAATTTCTGCAACTTCAGCTACCTTCACAAATGCCTTTGGGAAGAAGAGAGCTAATGTGGTGACTACCCCCAGCACAAACAGAAAAAATAAGAAAAATAAAACAAAAGAGACTCCTCAGAATATGCAGATAATTTTGCCAGATCAGCATATATCTCTAGCACAGCAAAAAGCAGATAAAAATAAAATAAATGGAGAGCCAAGAGGTGGTGGTGCAAGTGGGAACAGCGACTCAGACAACTTGGATAGCACAGATTGCAATAGTGAAAGCAGCAGTGGAGGGAAAAGCCAGGAGCTGAACTTCACCATGGATACGAACTCCTCGGAGCGGCGCTATGCCTCCCTGCTCATCCCCTCTCAGGAAGAAAAAAACAGCACCTCAGCTTCCAAAACACCAACGAGGTGAGACTGCTCTGTTCCTTCCCTGGTGTTTCACAAGGTTTCACCCATGCCAGTGTCAATGTTCTGTAGCTTAAGCTCTACACCAACTGTACATTCCCAGAGCTTAGAGAGACTGAGGCTGCTTTATTTGCATAGCTGTGTTAAGTTTGTTGAGCACAACCTCTTTAAAATCTTGTTAGAACAAGATTTGTTGGCATTGTTGGCCAGTTTTTAATACTACTTGAGTGAAATGGCCTTTTCTCTCTGCACTTTTTAAGCATCCACATTGCATTGTTAGCTTTATTAGAATAGATCTTAAAGTTAATATGCTGGGAATTTAATAAGGAAGTGCCAGCTTTACTAATCACCCACACACAGAAGTGGTTTTGTTACCTTTTGATTGTTTTATGGTTTCATCATTAACTCATTTGACTTGCAATCTCTTTCTTTTAAGGAGAGAAGAAGATGACTCTGAACATTTCACCTGCCAGGTTGATGGCCAGTTTGATATAACCTTGTCGAGCCAGAGGTGAGAGTCAGAGGAACTCAGGGAATGTAGGGGTCACATGAATGGTTCAAAGGGTCACTCGGCTGCCTGGGGATGTGCTGATAACTTTTACAACACCACTTTCTGAAGAGGTCATTGGTCTAAATCAGAAAGCTTAGATCCCATGTGGGTCTGTAGTCTTTGGTTTTACATCTAAGTAATACAAGTCTGATCCCCCATAGTTTTGATTTCTCTTTCCATTTTCTGCACTAAGGGAGGGGAGAGAGCAGAGAGGTTGATCTGCAGGACACTGGGCTGACAGAGAGGCCATGTTCAATAAGAACACAGACATTGTGGCATCAAGAAGGGCAGTGAGACAGGGCTGTTGTCAGACTGATTGAGACATTTGTCTGGGAGTGGGAAGACAGGATATTTTTCGTTTTCCTATTTTTCCCCAGATTCATGTTAGATGCAGAATGAGTGAATTCATCAACCCTTGTGGTTAGAGGGCATATGTTTTGGGCTCCCATTATGAGTGTTAAAACTTGGAATTTGTCTCTGTTCTGTTCTTCAAACATAGATTGTTTCTGCCTTGGACCTTTCATCCAAGGTTTGCTGCAAGGTCCTTGGGGTCCTGTGCAGTTCAAACTAAATGCATCCTTCTGACTCCTTGTTAGAGGTGGTTCTTCTGGAAACAGTTCATGCTACAAGTTTTAAGCTGCAGGAGTGTAAACTGTATGCTGTCATTTTATTCTGTAATTTGTAATCAGCACATTTCTGTTCCCAGACTTGATGGTGAAGGTCATTCGAATTCTTTGTCGACTACTTATAAGTCTGTTTCCCTGCCTCTGGCCTCTCCAAATGTGAAGCTGAATCTGACCAGTCCAAAAAGAGGCCAGAAAAGAGAAGAAGGCTGGAAAGAAGTGGTTAGAAGGTAAAGACTTTAATACCATGTTTTAAAACTGTCTGTGAGCTTTTTAGCTCGTAAATTATTCTCAAAGACAGAATGTCCGGCAAGACTATATAACTGAAGAATTAATTTACAGGAAAATCTATCCTGCTTGCTTTTGCAGTGCTGGGAAAACCAACTGCAGCCCTAATTTGTAGTAGGTTCTCACTAACTTAATGTGAACGTGACATAAACATTGTATTTGGCATCAGAAAATAAAGACAACCTGTGACTTTAGTGGAGTAAAGGATGTGGGGACAAGATAAAAGGGGAAGTGAGCAGAGGGCAGTGCAAAACGCCACAGCAGGTGATTGCTCATGAACTAAAGGCAGCATGGATGTGAGTAGAGGAGAGGCAAATGATCCCATCAAGGCCAAAATTTACTGTACTTTGGGCACTGACCTTGATCACTGATTCAGTGGAAAATTGTGTTACCTGACAGTGAGTGCTTAGAGATACAGTGGAATTTAAAGTTCTACTGTAAAGCAATCTTTTGTTTTGAAAATGTACTGGGTTTTACTGTGTGGCCATTAACACCCCAGTCTTGTCTACTGCTTGGAACTAGAATGATCATCTGACTTGGGGGTTTTTTTTTGTTCTCTTTTATCAGAAAGGAATACAGCCCAAACATACCAATGTTAGATGCTTTGGGTGCACTTAGGAAACCCTTCTGCTTTTGTGTTCTGCAGTGGCAATGACGAGATGTGCTCATTTTGGAGAATTTTAGGCTATGTGCAAAGAACATAACTGTATAGAGGGCTTGGTGCATTTGGATTAGTGGAAGCCACAGTGTGTTCTTAATAAAGGTTAAAAAGGCAGTTTAATATGAAAATCTGTGTTTGAACTCTTAGAGTTGGTTTGGTCTCTGCCTTTTGATGTGGTCACCAATGGGGCTCTCCACAGTGACGTGGCCTTGCTGGGTGTGTGGTGGCAGCCTGGTCCCCACTTGGGGAGTGGTGCAGGCAGGAACCTCTCAGACAGCTCTGACCCTCTCTGACCTGGGGCTCTCGAGTCTCCTTGACTCAGCCCAAGTGTTCATGTGGGTGTTGCCTGCTCTCGTGTTGGCCTTGGCAGTGTTCTAGACATGCATCCAGAGCCTGCCCTATCTCTTTCCTGAGGAGGAAAGAGATGCCATAAGGAACATCCCATTCAGGGTTCTGCACTGGTGTTTGCTGTGCCCTGACTGATGGAAGCAGGTCCTGCCAAAGAGCATTGTTGGTGACCATAGATGTGTGAGTGCAGTGCCCAGGAGCTCCTTCTGTGAAAGCCTTTCCTGGTCTCAACAAGAATTCTTCTTCCCTCTGCCTGTGAGTGACCCCCAGCTAGAAGGGATGTCTATCAAAGTAATCAATGCAAACATCCCTTCTGCCCCTGACAGGCAAGTGGGCAGAGTTTTGAAAGACCCTCCCCCCAGCAACACACTGCAGCCAACACCAATTGAGCAATTTCAGCTGCAGAGAGGAGGGCGCTGCTGTTCCGGAGCAAAAAGGTACTTTTGGGGACACTTCTGTAGGTCAAAACTATCAGCCTTGGGAGGGAGAGAGGGAGGGAAACGACTGTGAATGATGGGTGGGAGGGGACTGGACACTGGGGTGGGCTCTCCTGGAAGAGAAATGCCTCCTTGAGTGGCTGTCAGAGGTCCCCAGTGGGCTGGGGTGGAAGCAAACTGAGGTGCAGTCAGGAGCCCTGTGAGCAATACAGGTGTTCTTGAAACTTAGGTGAGCATGGAGCTCTGGTCTGGGGAGGGAGTAACTGTGATGTCTGTCTTAAGAAGGGAGCCTTAGAAATAGAGGTGGGGAAGAAAACCCAAAGCATGAAACAGCTTTGGGATAGAGCTGGTGCATGCACTGAGGGTTCTGGGGATGGGAAGGGTTGTAGTGTGTTGTCCTGGCAGGAATGGGGGAAAGAAAAAACACCTTGGCAACATGAGGTGTTACTTTAGAACATTTCCGTGTTTTTAGATGATTAAAATTAAACAGGTTTCCTCTAAGTGACAAACAATTCTCTGAGAATCAAGTTACTTACAAGTTTCCAAAACTGGAATAGCTAGGTGAAGCTGGCAGCCTTTCCACAGGGTGGTGGGGACCTGTGAGTGCTGTGATTTCTGAAACTCCTTTGAATCCCCTCTGATTGTTCAGCATTGAGCCAGTTCACATCAGTAGCAAGCCTGAAAGCAGCTTATGGGTGCAAGAGGTCCAACATACCTTAAAGTCTGGGGACAGTGGTGGCCCAGAGACTTCAGCTGAGGTCTATGTGCATGTAGAGCTTGTCTTCAGACCCTTCCCAATACTGTGTGCTTGCTCTGACCCACCAGTACCATGTGAATCAGGAAAACCCTGAACTGACTGACCTTGGTGGCAGCATTGTGGCCTGACAGTGAGCCTGCTCCTGCAAGTCCATTCTGCCATCACATGGACTCCCAGCAGCTCCCTAAATCACAGCACTGCACACCTTCACCTGCTTTCACCCACCTTTGTTTATTGGTGACACTGCGCTTCAGATCTTGAGGTCTGAAAGAGGTGGATACTAAAAGGTTGTGGATGCAGGTGGTACTACAGAGCTGATCACTGGAAAGCCATTTTCTCCTTGCTGTAAACAGTCCAAGTAGTTAAGCCATGGGCTTTTATATATGAAGCAGTGCTGCTTGTGTAAATTCAGGTTGATAAGGTGAGGATTTGTCTCACTTTGGAGAGGTACCCAAGATAAGATAAAATCCAAAAGGGGTTCTGAAGTAGTATGAGGCTCATATATCTGTGTTACAATAGTGGTGGAATAAATGCTACTGGAGAATCCTTGTCAGGTACTGACAATGATGAATAACTTGAGTGGGGGACTTTGAGAGAGGCTCCAAAGGGTGAAGAAAGGATCAGCAGAAAACCACTTACTGCCTTTAAGAATATTACTTCAGCCACTGTCAGACAGCAGAGGGGTTTTGTCTGTCTTTGAAGTTTGAATGCATTTCACAGATTTCTGATCTTTGTGATATAGGTCAAAGAAATTATCAGTCCCAGCTTCTGTCGTATCTAGAATAATGGGAAGAGGTGGGTGCAACATCACAGCAATTCAAGATGTCACTGGTGCCCACATTGATGTGGATAAGCAAAAAGATAAGAATGGAGAGAGAATGATCACTATAAGGTACAGTATCTCAAAATGAAAGTCTTGAGTTACTCCACAGTGTCATTTATTGAAAAGTTTGTTTGCTTTCTAAGGCAGGATCTATTTAGCTTCTTTGTTCTACAATAGCACATACATTCCTGCTGCCAAGATATGCTGACAATCGACTTCAAAGATAATCCTTAAGATACACAGAAGTTAAGAAATAACTTATTGGAGTAAATTTACAATAGAGTTACAGATCAAAATAAGATTGAAGCTGTGGAATGTTGCACAAAGTGGGGTTTCCTTTTGCAGAGGATAAATCTGTTTGTGTTTAATCTAGGGGTGGTACAGAGTCCACGCGATACGCAGTGCAACTCATCAATGCCCTTATTCAAGATCCTGCCAAGGAACTGGAAGACTTGATTCCTAAAACTCATATAAGAACACCTGCTTCGAGTAGCAAATCAATCCACGCAAACTTTTCATCTGGAGTCAGCACTGCGACTGCTTCCAACAAGAACTCCTTTCCTCTCGGAGCACCGCCCCTGGTCACGTCGCAGTCATCAACACTATCTACTTTCCAGCCTCCTAACAAATTAAACAAGAATGTCCCAGCGAACGTGCGCTCATCTTTTCCGGTGTCTCTTCCTCTCGCTTATTCTCACCCTCATTTTGCCTTGCTGGCTGCCCAAACTATGCAACAGATCCGGCACCCTCGCTTACCTATGGCCCAATTTGGAGGAACCTTTTCACCTTCACCGAACACTTGGGGACCATTCCCAGTGAGACCAGTTAACCCTGGCAGCACGAACAGCTCTCCAAAGCATAATAGCTCGAGTCGTGTAGGTAGTCAGAATGGAAACGTTCTGCAGACGGAGTCTCCTGGGTTAGCTACGTCCAGTTGTCCCGTTACCGCCTCGTCTGTAGCTGCTTCCACCCAGCCTCTGTGTGTGACCAGTAACCGGACTCCCTCCTCGGTCAGGAAGCAGCTCTTTGCCTGCGTCCCCAAGACGAGCGCTGCAGCAACAGCCATCTCAACTGTGACGAGCACCTGTAGCACTCTGCCCTCAGCTTCCTCTGCCCCCCCAAACAACGGGCAAGTGCCCGCAGCGTTTCTGCCATCTACTGCTCCGCAAGCGCAGCATTCTGCCCTGAAGGCGGACTCGTTCTCGGCCGTCTCCGCACCCAAGGAGAAGGTGTCCACCCCTGAGCAGCCGCCAACAAGCGCGTGCCCGCCAGCTTCGGTGGCCAGCAGTTGCAGTGTGTCAGCCAGCAGCAGCTCAGCGGGCACCGAAACGCGCCCGGCGAGCAGCCCCGCGCCGCTCAACAACGCGCAGGATGAAATTCTGCCGACCAGCATGTCCGAGATCAGCCCTTCCATGTCGATGCCTTTTTCATCCAGCTCAGAAACTGCTCCGTTAAGCTTAGCGTCGCCCAGGTCAGTTGTTGCAGATAATCAGGACAACAGTAACTTACCTCAAGTAGCTGTACCAGCACCTCGAGTTACTCACAGGATGCAGTCCAGAGGTTCTTTCTATTCAGTGGTACCAAATGCAAACCTCCATCAAGATCCTCAGTCTATTTTTGTTACGAATCAAGTTCCTTTAACACCTTCTCAAGGTCCACCTGCTGCAGTGCAGCTTTCATCAGCCATGAACGTTATGAACGGTTCTCAGATGCACATTAACCCAGCAAACAAATCATTGCCTCCTGCCTTTGGGCCAGCAACGCTCTTCAATCACTTTAGTAGTCTTTTTGATAGCAACCAGGTGCCAGCTAACCAAGCATGGGGAGACTGTCCACTCTCTACCCGAGCAGCAGCTGACCCATCTTTCACTGTTCAGTCTACCTTTCTGAATAACTCTGTGCTAGGACATGTGGAAAACGTTCATCCCGACAACTCCAAGGCTCCTGGTTTCAGGCCTCCTTCCCAGCGGGTTTCAACTAGTCCTGTAGGTAAGTCATTAAGATCATGTTCTGGACAAAATCATTTCTTCAGCCATTGCACTTTGATCATCATACTAATGGAGAAATAGTCTACAAATGACAGCTGGAGAATGCTCATGCAATGAGGATGGCTTGTTTTTTCCAAGTGCTCTTTAAAATACTGATTTATTTTTTTTTCTTCAGCTCTTCTAGGCTATTAGGAGTTGGGAAGATTGCAGATGTTGCATTGCTTGTCCTCTGTGTGAGACAGGAATGCTCCCACCTGCTTGTAGTGTAGCATCAATAATTGGTTTTGGGTTGGAATGGAGCACAGTGTGGGGTGACACCAAACCTGAGGATTCCTGGAGGTTCCAGTTACAGCAGTGACTGCATGCAGGTGCTCCATATTGTATGTGAGATTCCAGCTTGACTCAGTGAGGGGGAGCTCTCTGTGCCTTTTGGTTCTTGATATGGCTCTGGGATTTTAATGAGCTTACTTTGTGGAGCTTATAGGTGTGCTACTGCGTGGGGTGTTTTATTCAGAGGTTCAGTACAGAAGTACTAGAAATGGGTTATGACGTTGAGATCCCTGCCCTTGCTGTGCTGTGCCTGCAGGATTTTTATCTTCTCAGAGTTAGAACTATGTTGCAGACAACAACTGCACCCATTAGGTTGGAAAGGACCCTCAAGAAATCTCTTCTGTGCCACCCTTTTGTTCTTCCCATGGGGGCTGTGGGGTGCCCTGGAGCTGAGTATCTGGAGCGTCTTGCTCTGGAGTCATCCTTGCCCACAAAATGTGTGTTGGGTATTTGGGCTAAAGCTACAGGACTTGAATGCTGGGCTGGGACAAGCCAAGTAGTTTGACTTTCAGATTAAAGGAGAAGGGAGCATTTGGAAGATGTGATGGTAAGGAAAGAAGATCTTCAGCATTCCCTTTTCTCTCGGTTGCTTGACAGATGTGCAGGACTTCTGCAAACCAGAACACTTCTCTCTTACTGGCTTTTACCACAAAACTGGGGTGGGTGCTATGACTGTAGTTTTCTTAATTGTTAAATTGGGGCTGTATTGCTCTGCAAAGCAAGGGCACACCTAGAACTCTGTGCCACATCCAGCCTCAGTGCAGTAATCAGAATTAGATGTATCAGATGAAGTAAGTGGACCTTGTTCATCAGAGACTGTTAATAAAGAGCTGCCAGACTGGCAGGCTCCAGAACCACTTGACAGTGGCTCAGCTTTTCCTCTGCAGTGCTCTGAACTAGGGTTGGCTGTTGCTGAAATAATTCCTGGGAAAGGAAACTTATGGCAAATGGGATCTGCTGATTTCCCTGACAATGGCATCCTGCATGTGCAGACATGGGTGACTGGGATTTCCCACAGCAACGAAGTATTTTGCTGTTCCATTGTTTTAAGATCATCTGTTTGTAATGGGGGAAAATTTCTTGTATTTCTGTTTTATATATCCTTTTATACTTTATATATCCTTAAGTGACTGTAAGTATTTAAAAAACAGAGTAAATCTGTTTCTGCCATTAGAAAGGTTAGGTAGATTGCTAAGGAAAACTCACACAGTTCACTTTGGGGGAGATATGTGTGAAGTTCTCAATTGAAGCTCAAAAATATTTGGATAAAACACACTTTTCCTGAGTTAGGGTTTGATTAGGATATTGCGAAGTGAAGAAAACCTGTCAATAGGTAGTGTGCTGCTAAAATTGTGTTGGGCAGGAGGTCACTGATTAGTCAGGTCCTTAGTGGGTTCATTTAATGTCATTTTACTTCATGCTGCTTTTGATCACCTGTGTCTCAGAATCTAGATGTCCCAGGAGTAGGGGGGTTGAGGGAGCTTGAGGGTGTTTGGAAGGTGTGATGGAGAGGAAAGGAGTGAGTACAGTAGGCTGAGGACTTCCCTGCTGCCTTCCCTCAGAGCTAAGTGTGGTCTGCCCACCCCTCTCATTCTCCAGCTTGTCCCAGGGGAATGGATCTTGCCCTCAGCTCAGCCCCCGGGGTTGGCAGAGCTGGGGGCTTCCATGGCTGTTTGCCACCACAGGGCTTGGTGACAGGGTTCATGAGATTTTGAGAAGGGGAGACAAGGGCTGGTCACTGCTCATGTTCTGACAAGCAGCAGCACAGTGGACAGGGAGCAGCCAGGGCCTGGCCTGGCAATTTGTGTGGTCATAGGGGTTGGGGACAGCCTTGGAGCAGGTGGACACCCATCCTCTGATCTCAGCTGGGGGAGGGACACCCGAGGGAGCAGAGGTTTGCATTTTGTGCCTCTCTTGCACAGTTGGTCCATGGCAGATTTTTCCATAAATCAACATTTCTAAGGGATCACCTCTAAACTGATTTGGTGAAGATTTAGTATCATTTGGGTATGCACTAAACCAGCTTTTTCTTAACAAGTTCCCACCTCAGGGTGGATTTTGGTTGGCTGCTTTTCTTGTTCATGGGTGAGCTCTCTTATTCACCAGTTCCTTTGAGGCACAGATATCTCTGCAGATCTCACTGGCTGTGGATCCATTCTGGAAATGGCCTATTTGTCTCACATTTTTAGGTCTCTCCTGGCAGTTTGCAGTTGAGGGCAGGCATAGCCCAGCCATGAGAGGAGGCTGTGGAGAAGACCAAAACTAATCTGCTTGTTACTTCTGTCCTCTGCATTTTAAGGAATTTGTAGACCTTGCTTCTTAAAAGGGATCACAAACTTGAAATATGCTAGCTTAGGAAGCAGCTCATGAGTATGGAGCTGCATGAAATGGCTGGACTCTGTTTCACACAGAGTAACCAGGTGTTGTGGCCCTTTAAACATGCAGGTAATGTTGCAGTAACCAACATTTGCCTGGGGTCTTTGATAAACTGAATTTTGAGCAGAATTTGTGTGTGATCAATACACTCCTCTCAAAAGCTCAGTTATGCATTCAGAGCACAATGAGGATTTGAGTTCATAGCCCAGGTAAGTGCAGAATATGGTATTGCAGAAAATTTTAGTATTACCTGAATTTTTTTGGTAAGTACACAAATAGGAATCTCATTATTGCAGTCAGGATTTGGTAAGTTGCTGTTCAGAAGAGCCATTTTTAACATCAAGCAAATCATCCACTTTTATAAAGACAAGATGAAGTTAAAAAGTGTTCTTTGTGTCCTGACTGCTGCATTTGTGCATCTCTGGCTGTCACGCTCCCTTCAGCCCATGGAGCATATCCAGCAGTGCTGAAGTGGTCTTGACTGTCCAGTCATTGCACTTTACAAGCTGTGTTCCCAAAAGCTGTGTACCCATCAGCCTCTTGAGCCATCAAAAGACAGCAGGGCATCCCTCTCCTGCAGGAGAGCTGTTTTTGTCACAATCCCTGCCTTGCTCTCTGTCTGGGAACCCAGCAGCACCCAGGGTGCCAGCAGCTCTGTTATCCTTTTGCCTGGGACGGATCTTGTGTGGTTTGCCAGCCAGCTGGCAGTTTGGTGTTTGGTGGAATCAGTCTCCAGGGGGGCTTTTGGCTGCCAGGTTTGTGACAGGGGGTGGCCAGAGTGTCCAGTCAGAGGCTCCACAGCAGATGCCCAGGGAGGGCCCTGGGCTGCAGGCACTGCTGTGGGCTCAGGCCTGAGCTCCGTGCTGAGCCAGGCTTAAGACAACTCAGCTCAACCACACTGCAGCCACAGGCACTGGATCCTCCTCAGAGCCGTGGAGTTTGTGCTGTGACAAACCCAAAGACTGTCCTCCCATGCTGAGGGTCCCTCAGCTGAGCAGCCCATGTTCCAGCAGCAGGGGGATGTGTTCCTCCTTGGCTATAAGGGAGACTTCTCTATTTAACCTTTGGGCTAGTGAGAAAAATACATCCTTTAACTCCAACAAATCATATCTGTCCATGTGAGCAAAATACATCCTTTAACTCCAACAAATCTTATCTGTCCATGTGAGCAGGTTGGATCTGGCACTTCTGGAAGGATTAAATCAGGTTGACTTGGTTGATAATACTGAGGGAAAAGACCTGGCTTTCAGGAACTATCCAGGCACTGAAAGGTGCCCCTCTAGTTTCTAACCTAAGGTACTGCCTGGCAGCACTGCTGTTTGTGGTGGGGTGTGTGTAGAGATAACCTTCAACCTCACTCTGCAGCAACATAGGCTGGTCCTGGTTGTGGTCATTTTGAAATGTTTAAATGGTTTTGAAACTAATCTTGTTCAATAGGCCCTTGAAACTAAACCCTAAACTCAGGTGAACATATGGCCATGTCCATTTCTGCTTTCAGGTAATAACGTGTGATAAGAGCTTTTACAACATTTTGGAAAAGTACTTAAAAGCTTTGGCTTATTAAAAAACTGTAATTCACCCTTGCTAGTAATTTTTGTGGGACTTTGAACTCTTTCTCCATCCCTCTCCTCCTCTAACACATCCCTGGAGGAAGCAGCCCCCTCCCCTGTGGTGCTGTGCCACGCCAGCCCTGTCTCTGTGGCCACAGTGTGCTCTGACTGATCTCTACATGAAGGTGCCTATGGGATGGCAAAGCCCATCCTGCAGAGAACTGCTTCCCTGGTGGTGGATTCCCCTGGGACTTTCACAGAGCCCTGCATCCCTATTGGATTTGTGTGGCTTTTTGTAAGCAAAGATCGTGGCCACTCCCAGCTTTCCTGCTCTGCCCTCCCTGCTAAGATCATTTTCTTTCAGTGACCGAAGGGATGGCTGTTTTTGTTAAAACTTGAGGCCAAACCAGAGAGCCTCCAGAAATGTCTCTGCGGTTTTTAAGGGAGAATCGTGCACCTTACCATGTGCAGATGCCCCCAGTGGTGATGAGATGCTTTAATTATATTTGGAGCACTAGCTTTCTCTGGTGCTTTGAAGCAGCTTCCCAAAGAGAGATATTTAATCAAATTTATGTTTATTTCAGGCTTACCCTCTCTAGATCCATCCAACAGCTCTACAACTTCTTCTTCAGGTCCTTTGACAGGCTTTTCAGCAAACATACAAGGAGCACGGGTTTACCTTCAAGGGCCAGCGCCTGTTGGGACTCCCAGCTTTAACAGACAGCATTTTTCACCACATCCTTGGACAAGCGCAACAAATTCATGTAGGAGCTTCATGGGTCTGTCTTAGTTAACTATAAATTCATAGCTATTGTCTTTAGTAGATTTCTAACTTAAGGGGAACTTACCCAGTAATGCACAAAATGCTTTCCAATTGCTTTTAGCAGCTGTGAGGATGGTGTGCAAATGTGCAAATCCCCTATTTTGTGGATTTTTTCCCATGCCACTAGTTCTGATAGCATTACTAAAGGCGTATTTGGGCAGAAAAATGAGTCATTGTAGGCTCTTGAGAGAGCATGAAGCTGTGGGGGAGTAGAGGTGATTACGCCATGCTAAAGATTCCCCTCTAAGTAGTACAAGTGCAGTATTAGGTGAAAATGTCATGTTTGCCATGGTTTGAAGCTATACTTGCCTTTTTCCTTTTTTCTTTTTTTTTTCTTTTTTTTTTTTTTTTTTTTTTTTTTTTTTTTTTTTTTTTTTTTTTTTTGTTTTGTTTTGTTTTGTTTTGTTTTGTTTTGTTTTTAATTGGGATCTGTAATTATACTTAAAATGTACCAAATTCTCTAAGCATCATCCAGGGTAACAGTGGGTTTTCCTCCTAATGGAAAGAACATGGAAGTAGCTTTACAGAAAATATGGGTCTTTGATTCAGAATCTTAGCTGAAGAGGTTTTTCATGTCACTGCATGCAACTTCATTGCCACTCTGAGTTTAAGAACCAAAATGTTTAAGTGAGTGCTCAAAGGAAGTTGGATTTCCCAAGGAGAGTCAGTGACGCTTCTGAAGTTGGCGGGACTTTATGCTCTTAGGGTCACACCTGTGGCTTTGGGAAGCTGTCTGATTTCTCTTCTGCTGGAAGTGGTGGATACCAAAACCAGGCTGTTTAGATATTTATGGTATTTTGGCTGATGTTTTCACCTCTTCCTGAAACTCTTCCATGTTTCTTATTCTTTCTTGTAATTAATTTAGCTTCACTGCTATGTCATGAGAATATCACGATTCTGATGGCTGAAAGCATTTGTGTTTATAATGTGGACTTTAGAGTTCAAATAATTCTTAGACAGAATTTCTGTGAAAAACTTGAATACTTGCCAAAAAAAGCCTTTAAAACATTTTATCATTTGCTTTGAGATAATATTGGGGAAATAAGTGGGATGGCATTTACACTTGCTACTTTGTGTGTAATTAAGCAAGAGAAATACTCTTTTCAGCAGGTGAATCTCCTATTCCATCAGTTTCCTCAGGATCATCTTCGCCCCTCTCAGCTGCTTCTGCCCCTGCTAACTTGGGCCAGCCAAAAACGGGTAACGCCAACCCAGATCGGAAGGTGCCCCCTCCCATCGGGACCGAGAGGCTCGCCAGGATCCGCCAGGGAGGCTCCGTCACGCCCACGCCCCTGGGAACCAACTTCACAGCGCCCGTGGGCCACAGCGGCATCTGGTCCTTCGGCGTGAACAGCGTGTCTGGTGAGTCTGCTGTGCACAGAAACTGCCAGGGCCTCTCAGAGGGACTGTGTTTGGAAGGAGGGTTGGAGTGGAGGAGTAAAGCTCCACGGTCTATACTCCCATGTGGAACATCCTCAGGGGAGAGCTGGTGGCAGTGGTGGGAGAGCACAGGTCGATGGAAACGCTGTGGTTTGCCCTCCTGATGCTGGTGGTTCTCACCTGCCTGGATCAAGTCACCAGGCACATGTGAGCCTGAAATGGTGCAGAGACCTCGTACAGAGTCCTCTGAATGATCCAGAGCTTAGAGCAAATAATTTCTTTGTGTTAAGGGGGCGGTTTTCAGGCCTGGCTGTTGGCTCCCTGTCCAGGTTTCTCTCTTGTTTTCCACTCACATTTTACAGTGTCAGCTGAGGTGCCGCTGATGCACCCAGGGACACAGAGCTGTGGATGCTGGTTTTTGAACTGATTTCCTCATGACTCTTGAACAGTATGGGATAACTTCTGTTCCAGGCAGCCTTGGTTCCCAAAGAGTGACTTTGAAACAGCTGAAGTTTTACGTTCAGTTTCCTGGTAGTTGGATTTTGTGGAAAGGAGGAGGTGCAGCATTTGAGGTGTAGAGTGTTTCCATTGGTAACTTTCAATACAAACGTTTGAGTCCTGCATTTGTTATATGCTTCAGTGAAGCCCTCCACACTTTGGTTAACTGGTGTCTCAGCATTGCTGTGTGCTTTCAAGAAAAGCTTGTATGTGCTTACAGGTAGTGTTGGGAGCTCTGTTGGATTTTAGCCGTTTTGCAGTGGACGTGTGGAGCTCGCAGTTCGTGGTAGTCCCCATCTTCTCCACCCTTGTCTGGATACCTGAGATCCCTCTGTGGCTGTGTGTTTTCAGGGTGCCTTTGGGTGGCCTTAGGTGTGTGCAGCTGCTGAATTCTACTCGAGTGTCTGCAGTGAGTTTCATCAGCCATTTTTAATCTCTTTGCAGAAGGCTTGTCGGGTTGGTCTCAGCCTGTCATGGGAAGTCATCCAATGCATCAGCAGCTGTCGGACCCGGGCACATTTTCCCAGCATCAGCCAATGGAGAGAGACGATTCTGGAATAGTGGCTCCCTCGAATATTTTCCACCAACCTATGCCAAATAGTTTTGTGGATTTTTCTAAAGTAAGTTACAGAGAGTTGGATTTATGAAATGGCTAGGGCCTGGCTTTATTGCATCTCCTGTTCTGCCTGTTCACCTTGTGTGTGTGTGCCTCCGCTGCCACTGCTTGTTACCCTAGTCCTGAACCTTCTTTCATCCCAGAACTGACCAGAAAAGGTGCCCAAGCCTAGAGGCAGGTCTAAACAAAGACGGAGTTTGTAGGTTGCAGATATTCTCTGGTCAGTAGCTGAAGGCCTTCATCACTCTCGAGTGTTCCGTCTTTCAGAAGCTCAGTCTCCTGGAAATGTTTCACAAAGCTTGCCCAGCTCTTGAGGGTGATTACAAGTTTGCTTAATGTTTCAGCATGAATCGTGGCCACAATACCATATACCTTCCTTAGGGAAGTGGCAGGAGGAGAGGACTCCCAGCATGTTTCAGAAAGAGCCATAGCATGTGGTCTTGGCATCTGCATGGCAAAGCAGAGCCATTCACACATAGGAAAAGAATTCTCCTAATTGCAAAAAGCTGCTCTGTAACTTGCTCTTTCTGAATAGGCAGAATTACTTTAGATGGCCATTAGGAATTAGAGAAGATCTTGAACCCAGTCTGGTCAGCTCAGTGCAGCCCTGTGCGCATTGTGGCTGTCCTGTGCTGCAGAGAGGAGGGAACACTGAGGTCACAGTGTTCAGCTGCTGGCCTGGCTTTGTGGGCTTATCTGAGGGCTCTGTGTGTGCTGCAGCCTCTGCTAGGTGTAAGTTCAGAAAAACGACTAAGCTGGCTGGAATCTCCAACTCTGAAATCACTGTGTTCCACATTCTGCCCCAGTGATTCCTGCCAGTAGTGGAACATTACCTGTGGAGGTGGCCTGGCTCTGTCTGGTCCTACAGCCACCCTTCCTCATGTCCCTCACCAGTGCTCTCTTGTCCCCGCAGGGCCTGCCCATCTCCATGTACGGCGGCACTCTGATACCCTCACACCCTCAGCTGGCAGATGGCCCAGGAGGGCCCCTATTTAACGGGCTCCATACTCCAGATCCTGCCTGGAATCCCATGATCAAAGTTGTCCAGAACTCAACAGAATGTACTGATGCTCAGCAGGTAGTGTGGCTGTCTTTTCCCACCTGTGCTTTCCTGGGGCTTCATATGGTGCTGTGAGACCCAGTTTTGGCTGGGTGACATTTGGTTTTTTCAGTTCTTTGAAACTAGGATTGAGGTTGTTTGCATGACTTTTCCCTACAGTATGTGTGTGTGTGCATGTGTTCATAAAATTTCCATGGTGCTATTGATACTAAACCTTCCAGGTAAAACAAGCAGCATTTCAAGACTGCTCAGCCAGGTAATGGACTCTTACAAGTGAGAGGGCTTATTTCCATACTCAGCACCTTGCAGGTTGTCAGTCAGACCTTGGCCAGAGCTGGAGAGCTCCTGCCTTTGGACAGTCTGGTTGTATTTTGAGGGAAGCCTTATGCTCGCCCTCAGTGGTAAAACACTGTTAAAGGAACCTTTATTTGTTTTTATAATAGATTTGTCTTTTTATTTCTTGCTGTAGATTTGGCCTGGCACCTGGGCACCTCACATTGGAAACATGCATCTCAAGTACGTCAACTGATTTAAGGGGGTCTGTCCTTTTTTAGCCTGGTTTGGGAATCTTTATGACCTTGAAGAACCCTGGGGATTTTTTCATGTGCCTGACTAAGTGATTTTCTGTGGGCTGTAACAATGGAATCTCAATTGCCCATTGTGTAAGAACAAATTGACTTACCTATACAAACTGATTCTGTTCTCCAGTTAGTTTAGCCACTTCAAACTTAAAAATCAGACAAAACTAGTGCTTTTTGGCTAAACACTGCTGAATGCTCCTTGTATGCAGCAGAGAACTAGCTGATGACATGATTTTGACCTTTTAGGGTGGTAAATACCTGTATAATTGTTTACACTTACAAGGAAAAGCTGAGTAAATTTCATGTCGTATAGTGGCTCTACTTTATGTAGCCTGTATTAATGTGAAATATTTACCTGAATACTCAATAAAAGGCAAACAGCATTTATAGGTTGTGTGTGAGAATTTTGGAAAGGGCTGTATGTTATTGTCCCCAGTAGGTGCTGCTGTGCTCAGTGACACATCTCCCCAGGGTCACGTACTGAGCACGTGGGTGCAGTCAGGTTTGGGAGGGTTTGGAGCCACAGGGGTCTGCAGAGGCCTTGCCCCTGCCACTTGTGAGCCTTGTATTGGTGTGAACCTGCTACTGTGTTACGGTCTTTTCCTTCTCAATTAGTTCTGCTGCTTCTAGCACTTCTGGCAGGTGTCACCTGAGAGATCAGGTTTTGCTCAGGGCTGCAAAGAAGGGCTGACAACAGTGACAGGTGAATGCAGAGTTCTTCACCTGCCCAGAAGCAGATCTTAGAAAAGTGCTTCTCATTAGAGGAAAATTTAATAGGTTCAGTTATAAGCTTCTTGTAATGCTGTAAATCAGTGCTAAGAGCTCCTCGGCCCTTTCTGTGAGGAAGAAGAGGATTTTTGCATGCTGCTTAAGATGAATGTTAACTCCTGACCCAGTTCTCCACTTTCTGCACTTGGACTGTGCTTAGTTCTGCTTTTGCTCCAAAGCAATACAGTAGCTACATGGAATCCATTCCTTAAGCAGGAAACTCCAATGCACGCAGTGTCTAATCCAATGCATCAATCTCAGACCAGGTGGAGACTTCACCTTCTTCCACCTTATCCAGACAAATCCTTACATGCAGCAGCAGAGTTTCCCCAGTAAAAGCATAAAGAAGTACTGAAAACTCAAAGTGCACAAGCAGTATCTACGTACCACAGACAAATCAACCTTGGAAGCACTACTGGATGGTATATTCAGATATTTTTCTTGGTATTTGAGGACAAAATTCCCAAAAAAAATATAATTGAACTGCTGCTGCCCCAGTGATAGTGCCAACACCAAAGGAGATACACACAGAATGAACCACAGAAAGGTTTGTGTTGGGAGTGGCCTTAAAGGTCACGCAGTCCAACACCCTGCCGTGGGCAGGGGACACGTGTCAGCAGCCATTGTATTGGAAGCAAGCAGTGTTGTGGTGCAGTAGGTGTGTGCTCTCTGGGGCAGGTGCAGGGGAGGGCTGGGCTGCCCACTTCTGTGGGTTCCTTGGCTGCAGCAAGCAAAGCCACCTCCTCCTGCCCCATCATGGGGAGCCACTGTCTTCCCATCCTGAGGGCTGCAGCTCCAGGGAGAGTGGCACAGTCTGCTCCGTGACACCAGAGGGCAAGGATGGGGGATGGGGTTGTCCCTGGAACAGCCTTGGCCACCCCAGCCCTGCCTAACATAGGCAGCTCTTTGCTGCATGGGTCCCTTGCTGGGTTCGTCCCCGCACTGCTCCTTCCCTGAGGACATGGGCCCTTGCTCTGGGCACCAGATCCAAGTGGCCCCAGCAGCCTCCATTAAAGTGGAAAAGGGAAATCCCCAAGTTTTGTAGGAAGATCCTGCTCAAAGTTCGGACCATCACTGCCCTGTGGTTACAGGGGGCTATAGGCAGAGGCAGGGCCTTGTGCTTCTGGGGAGAGAGCTGGTGGCAGTGCCAGGGGGCTGGTGAGTGCAGTGCTGGTCCCTCAGGGAAGGCTGCCTGGATCCAGAGAAAGCGTGGGGGTAACTAATGCCAGAGTCTGTGCCCACTTGAGTTCACCAGCCCTGGGTGGCAGGGCTCCCACAGACCTGTCCTCCTTCCCCCTTCTGACCCCCTGGGTCAGCCATTGAGCAGGTCTTTTCTTTGCTGTCTGTACTCGGGGAAGCATGGGCCTCGTTCCCGAGCTGGCCATATTTGGGTTGAGCCACAGGTGCCCGCCCTGTGGGCACTGACTCTGTCTGTGCCTTCAGTTAAGCTTCTCTGGGGTGAGAGAGCTCAGCCTGGTGCTGCAGGGCCGTGGAAGGTGCAGGCTGTGGAAGGTGTTTGCAGTGCCCAGCAGGAGCTCCAGGCTCACTGGCACCTCGGGCAGCAGCTCTGGGTTCCCTGGAATCCTGGGCTGCACCCACTGCCAGAGCCAGGCAGGGAACTGGTGCTGGGCTGCAGGGAGGGATGGGCAGGGGATGGCTGGGCTGCAGACGTGGCACACAGGCTGGTGTGACCTCAGGCGTTGCTGGCAGGCAGTTGGAGCATGGGGAGGAGGCAGCATGTGCCCTGGGTGCACGCTGCACACCCAGCAGGCTGGAGGAGATGTCCCATCGAACCCAGCTATTGTCCTCCTGCAGGGAGCAGCAGGTGGCTGGCTGAGACAATGGGAACGGGTTCCCAGGGTCCCCACCGTGGGATACCCAGCCCTTGCTGCTCCACCCTGGAACAGGGTACCACACAAAGCTGTTGCTGCCTGGCCAGCAGGCTGGGGCCTCGCTATGTGCCCCAGGACTGGCCCTGGCCTCCAGGCAGCACAGGGGTGGCCTGTGTTGGCCACCATGGGGTAGCCCTTGGGAGGCTGGACCCCCTTGTGCTGCATCCTGAAGGGGAGGAATAATGTGGGGAATAGCTGCTGAGCAGGATGGGTGTCACAGGCTGCCTTCTGGGAAGCCAGACGTGGTGGCTGCAGAGCCAGATGTGTCCATGAGCCACGGCCGAGCACTGGGTCCCACCCCCTGCTCTGGGCTGAGGTGCTCAGGGACAGGGGTGACCAGGGCCAGCAATGCCTGACCGCCCCCACTTTTGGCAGGTACCCGCATCATCTGCGACCGCAAGTTCCTGCTGGAGTGCAAGAATTCACCCGCGGCCAGGACCCCTCCCTGCTGCCTGCCCCAGACCCCCGGTGTCACATCCCTGGCCCAGTCCAGCCTCGTCAAGCTGGAGGAGCTCAAGGGGCGGAATGAGAGCGAAGAGGCCATGCCAGGTGAGCAGCCCAGGGCCACGGCCCCTGCCCAGGGACCGCCTGCCTGGGGCGTGGGACAGGGCGAGATCCCAACCTGGCCCCAGTTGCAGCTCCTGCTTCCTTTGCCTGCCCGTGTCTGCCAAGCCAGCCCCATCCTAACCCTGCTCCTGTATCCGTCCATGCCCTTGCAGATCAAGACCAGTTTGAGATGGACATCTGAGTTTCCATCTCCCCGTCTCCAGGCCATGGCTGGGCCTGTTCCTGGGCCTCGTGGAGGTGCTGGCACCGTGACCAGCTGGCTGCAGCCCTCTCTGATGCTGGGGATGGACGTGTGACACCTCAGGCTCTAGCACAAGTGGCTGGTGCAATTGCCTAGGAGCTCATGCTTGATCAATAAACACCGTGAAACCCCTGTGCTAACATGGTGTGTGTCTTTGTCAGGGCTCAGCAGGGTCCTCGCCCCCAGGGAGGGGAGGTGAGCAGCACCAGGAGGGTGCAGAGGGTGCCTTGCAGGTGGGGGTGGTGAGGGCCTGGGGGTCTGTTCTCAGCTGTGGTGGAGGCAGCTGGTGAGGCCATCCCCTGAACTTGGGAAGAACAGCACAGTTAACACCTGACTAGGCATGTGTCTGTCCCTGGACCTCCCTGCAGTCCCCCAGCTCTCTTGGGTTCTAGACTCAGCTCGGAGCTGTGCTCCAGGACAGCAGGAGCCCAAATGGGAGCCAGGGCTGTGGCTGCAGCACAAACCCTGGTCATGCCAGGGGCTGTTGGCACATTGGCCTCTGCAGCCAGCCTAGACCCCTCCTGCAGCAGGGCTGCGCTCTGAGGCTGCTGCAGGCCCCCCACTGCCAGATGAGGGGCCAGGCTTTGCCAGCCAGTGCAGCAGGGACACACAGTACTGCCTGCTCCAGTCAGATGCTGAATTCTTCCTTTGACATGGCCAAGCCTGATGAAGCAGCCATGGCCTCACCCAGCAATCCCATCTCCTGCTGACCCTGGCAGGACCTGTCAGTGCCAGAACCCTCAGGGAGACTGTGGGAGGGGGCAGGTTGGTGCTGTTTATTAAACATAATGAATCGCCACTAAAATGTCGCAATGATTAAAATCCCCTTTTCCTGGATGAGGATTGGGAGGCAGAGGGGGTGCCCAGACTCCCTCCAGCAGCAGGGGCCCTGTTCCTGCCGGTGGCCCTGGGTAGGAGCTGCCCCGCTCACAGTCCACAGCCCCGTCCCTGGTGTCAGGGCTCCTCCTGCTCCAGCTCGGACGTGGATTCAGTCACAGGCTCAGTCGCGGGCTCGGTGTCAGCGCTGCCGTCCGTCTCTGCGGTGGGCAGGTCCCGCGTCTCAGCGATGAGGCGCTTGACGCCCACCATCCACTGGCTCACCTCGTTCACGTGGTCCACCATGAGCGAGCGGTGGATCTCATCAGCCGCATCCCAGTGCTGCTGCTGAAGCTCTGCCAGGACAGGGGCACAGCCCCGTCAGGGGAGCAGGATTCGCCGTCCCGCAGGTGCCTCTGCCCCAGGGTCTGCTGCTGGTGCGGCTGCAGCCCGCTTCACCCCATACCTTGTACCAGGAGGCTCATCCTCTTCCTCACTGGTGCCGACAGCTTCCCCTGAGCCCACGCGTCCTCCAGCACTGTCAGCCGCCGCCCGATGTCATTGCACACTTGTTTCTGGAAGCAGAGGTGAGCTAGGAGTGAGGGGGACGTGCCCCCCCCAGCTCTGGGGAGCCCCGGGGCAGGGGCGGCTCTCTTCCCCCCTCAGGTCTCCTGGAGACCGGCAGCCCCAGCCTGGCTGCCCCGGCTGCCGTCCGTCCGGCACCGCGGGTCAAGGCGGCGGGAGGGGCCGCAGCCTCACCTGCACCGTAGCCCGGCAGGCGTCCAGGGCTGCCCGCAGCGGGACAAGGACAGTGTCGGCGGACACGCTGCACTCCTCCTGCTCCGGGCACGCCGCGCTCGGCCGGCCCTCGGCCCGCGGGGCAGCGCCGGCAGAGCCCTGCGGGGGCGGCCCCAGCGCCCGGGGGGGCGGCGCTGCGGGGTCGGCGGGGGCACTGGGCGGGCCCGGGGGGGCACCTGCAGGGCAGAGGCGCCGAGCCCGTCAGCTCGGACCCGGCTGGCAGCGAGCCCCGGCTCCGCAGCCCCCAGCACCGCGGCTGCGGGGGCCGGGCCTGGCCGGGCAGGGAGAGGAGCTGTGGCGGCTCCGCGGTGCTGACCTGGGGGTGCCCCCGCGGGCGGAGCGGGGGCCCGGCGGGTGAGCGGGGTCCGGCGGGAGCCCCCGGCTTGCGCTTGCAGCCCGTACGAGAACTGGGGGGGGTCGTTCCAGCCGCGCTCCTGGTTCCCTGCAGCAGCGAACGGCGCCGTGAGACCGGAGGAGCCCGAGGAGCCCCCGCGCCAGGCGGAACCCCCGGCACGTCCCTCCCGGCGCTCCCCGCACCCGGAACGGCCCCGGCGTCCCCCACACACGGGCCCCCGGCGGAGCCGATCCCCGGTCGCGGCCCCGCAGCCCCGCCCGGGCAGACCCGCGGTGTCCCGGGACCGGGACCCCCCACCCTGCACCGGAAGTGCCGCGCGCGCGCCCCGCGCCCCCTCACCCGGCTTCACGTAGGACTCCGCCATCCCGCCACGTCACGCCCGGCCCCGCCCCTTCCGGCCCGTGAGGCGGGGATGGGCGGGAGGGGCGGGGCCGGGCCTGTCCCCGCCCCGCCGGGGCCGCGCTCGGGGCCGGGGCCGGGGTTGGGGTTGGGGCCGGGGGCTCCTCTCCGGCGGCTCCGGCCCCGACCCCGGCCCGGCGCAGCTCGCTACGGGCTGTGCAGGAGGGCCCGCCGGAGGCGGAACACCTCCAGGAAGGAGAAGAGTCCCCGCTTGCGGGCCCCGGGCCCCGCCCCGCCGCCGCCTCCTCCCGCCTTGGCCGCCCCGCGGGCAGCGTCCCCCGCGGCCGCCGGCCCGGCCCGGCCCCGGCCAGCCGCGCTCTTCGCCTTCGCCCCCGGCGCGGCGGCCACGAGGCACTTCTGGTACTGCACCTGCGGGGACACGAGAGGCAGCGCGGGGCACTCGGCACCGGGGACACCCCGGCCTCCCCAGGGCTGGCCGTGCCCAGCCGCGGTGCCGCCGGTGCTCACCATGCAGGCGGCCTGCACCGCCTCCGAGATGGTGCCGGCGTCGGGCTCGCACCAGAAGGCCGCGCACTGGAAGCGTCGCCCCGTGTCCACGATGAGCGCAAAGGTGTGCGCGTCCCGGCCCACCCCCAGGAAGGTCACGTACCGCACCTGGCACTCCCAGATGTGCGCCGCCTCCTCGGGCTCCTGCGGGGACCCCGCGGGCCCATCCACCCCTGGCCGCCACCCGGGCAGCCCCGCCGCCCCCCAGGACCGCTCTGCCGGGGGCAGCGCCGTGCCCGTCCGGCCAGAGCCCCCGGTTCCCTCCCCACCTGCGCCGGGTGCACCCTCATGGCCGTGTCCGACACGTAGATGAGGGAGGGCGTCCAGTTCTCCCGCCCAGGGCGCCTCGTCAGCTTCTCGATGGCCTCGTTCAACACATCCATCCCTAGGGAGAGCGAGACCCCGTCCCATCGGCCCTGGCTGCGGGCGAGGGGCGGGCAGGAGCCGCCCGGCGACAGGGCACGGCTGCCCGGCCGCCTCGGGCACGGCGGGGCCTCCTGGGCGGCCCCCAGCTGCGGGGGAGCAGCCGCGCTTACCCATGGCCCTGGGCACGGGCAGGCTGCCGATGTACAGCGCCTCGTAGGTCTGCATCGACTGCCTCACCGCTTCTAGGATATCCACTGCCAGGACGGGAGAGGGGGAGCTACATCTGTGTCCCCTGCTGTGTCCCCAGGACCCCGGGGAAACAGCCGGACAAGCCAGAGGGCTCTGGCTCGCATGCGGACTGTGGGCAGGGGGTCGGTACCTTGCAGTGGCAGGTCCTCGGCGGAGATGGGCTCCAGCGTGGCAGCGCGGGGCAGCCTGCTGCTCGCTACAGCTCGCTCGGCCACGATCTGCAAGAGACCGGGATCCCGGAGCCTCCCCTCACCCCTGAGATCCCCAGGCCGTGCTCACACCCTCTGGGGCCCCTGCGTCCCACCTTGGAGCACATCTCATGCAGAGCCTTGGCGATCCCTTTGGCAGGCACATTGCAGTGGAAGACGTGACACTTGAGGACGCAGGTGTCCTTGTCACTGGCCACGAAGGCGAAGTCTCTGCAAGGCCACAAGCAAGCCAGTGAGACCCCGACAGATGCAGCCCCCTGCCTGTATTGCCCCCCAGCCCTGTGCCCCCTTACCTGTCCCTGCAGCCGTGGTGGCAGTCGGGAGGGAGGAGAGGGGACAGGTCACTGCTGGGGTGCCTCCCCCCAGGCAGGCAGAGCCACCCCCCTGGCCCCTAGCTCTGCCCTCGCCCCTGGCACCTGCCGTTGTTGCAGCCAACGCCCCAGACACGGATGTTGAGGATGGGCTGGCGATGGATGAGGCTGCGGTCCAGGGGGTCCACCAGGCTCATGGTGTCCTTCTTCAGAATCATCACTAGGTCCTGGCCCTGGAGAGCAACAGTGGTTCCCTCAGCCTGGCAGACAGCCTGGGCATCCCCAGCACCCAGCCCCTGTGTAGGCAAACCCCTTCCCCGTCAGCCTACCCTGCCCCAACTGTGGGGTCAGCCCTGCCCTTCCCAGTTACTGTTCCCTTGTGTGGGGACCCACCCAGGCACCCTGGCTCTGTTCCCAAGGAACAGCCCTGTCAGACCCACCTGCTCTGCACCTGGGACCATTGGATGGATGCCCTCTGTAGAGAGGTGACTCTACCACCTGCTCCCCTTTTCAGCGCCGTCCAGCTTCAGCAACAGTGGCCTTGGGGAGGGACCCTGCCTGGCAGCACCATCCCAGGCTCTTACCTCGCCCTGGTTCTCCGCAGAGCCCTGGCCCTTGCTGTTGGAGAGCTGCTGGATGCAGTTGTTGACGGCGATGCTGCTCTTGCCAGGTGCCAGGTCCTCCTCGGGGATCTCCACCCAGCCCAGAGAGCGCACAGCAAAGCACTGAGCAGAGACACGAGGGGCTTCAGTGCCACTGGCACAGCCACCTCCATCCCACACGCCTCACCGTGCCAGAGTGGTCACCCCTGCTCTGGCTCCCATCCACGTCCCTGCCAGCTGCCACCCTCCTCCTCTTCTGCCAGCACAGCCCACGATGCGGCAGTGAAGCTGGCGGGTGCAGTACCTTGGAGCCGGGCTCTGCGCTGTGCTGGAAGTCATCTCCATGCCAGGACAGTGAGTGCCTGCAGAGGGATGGGGCAGTGAGGGGCAGCTCCCTCTGCGTGCTCCTGGGGCACCCAGGGAAGCATCAGGGTGCTCTGGAACCAGCAGACCCCCTTGCCACCAGCTGGGAAGCATCCCATGGGGGTGCCCAGCATGGTCCTGCTGGTTTCAGCATGGGGTCTGCTCTGCGGGGGAGCACCAGGGCCCAGCACAGCTCAGGGATCAATGGTAGCCCACAAACAAGCCAGCAAAGCACAAGGATAGCCCTACCTCCGGGACAGCGAAGCCATAGGGCTGGGAATGGGCCGGTCCTTCGCCGAGTGCTTCGCTGCAGGGCCGTGGCATTCCTGGGAGAGAGGAGGAAAGGGGTGACCGGAGAGAAGCAGGCAGGAGGCACCAGGTAGGAGCCCTCCCTCCCAGGACTGCAACAAGCTTGTGAGCGTCCTGGATAGTCAAGATGAGTCCAACTAGGATAAGCTCCAGGATGGGGCCTGCTGGAGCCTTTCAAATGGCTTAACCCCAGACATGAATGGGCTGAGCAGGACTTCAGGGTCACACAGACAGGGTGCTCCAAGGGGTGGCTGCCCAAGTCATGCCCAGAGGGTCCTACAGCAGGATTCTGCCAGGGGTGGAATCCAACACCAGCCGTCACACCCCTGCCCACATTCCCTACCCTTCCCTGAAGTGTCTCATCTCCATCAGCCTCCGTGTGCCCTCCTGGGCCGGTGCTGCGTGCAGGGTGCTGCCACTGTGTCGTGCCTGTTGGCACATGCCAGTAATAGGTACCCAGAGAGTCACAGATTTTCCTCCAGCCTGGGGGAAGATCGGGGTCTGTCTCCAGGCTCTGGTCACTCCAGATGTTGTCTGTGCAGAGAGGCAGTGTGAGATACGGGGTGGGGAGAAGGATCCCCCAGTTGCCCTGAGGAGCCACCAGCTTTGCCCAGCAGCAGAAGGGTCCTGCAGTGGCCTCTGGGTGCGTGGCTGGGTGCATGGGCCAGGAGAGCAGCCTGGCAAGGGAACATGGCACGATGCCAGCAAGGCTGCAGCAGTAGCAGACCCCAGGGCAGGGAATTGCCTCGCTGGCTCCCGGGGGGACAGCGGAACCCCGGCAGGGCACAGAGGGCAGGGGCAGCCTGGGCCTGCCAAGCCGGGAGCCCTGCGGGGCACCCAGGCTCAGGCTTGGCCCGCGGCCGCCAGCCCAGTGCCCCTGCCCTCGGCCGGGAAAGGGGCCGGGACAGACGCCGGGGTCCGGGCAGAGGATTGTGCCCGGGGGCTGCAGCCGGAGGGTGCGATGGCCGTGGCCCCCGCACCCCCAGCCGTGCGCGGGCACCGACTCGAGCCCGTGGCGCAGCTCGGCCGGAGCGAGCCCGGGCCGCGGGGGCGGCGCGCTCCGACCGGCCGGGGCCGTGCGGGGCTGCCGGGGCTGGGAGGGTGGGCGCGCCCCGGGGGTGGGGAGACCTGGATATGGAGGTGCCCCCGAAGCGGGTGGGCTCCCGGCGACCTTGGCGGGGCGGGGAGCGGCCGGGCCGGCCGGACGCCGCGGGCCCCGATCAGCACCGCGGACAGCGCCGGGCGCGGCCGCCGCTCCCACCCTCAGGGCCCGGCCCCGCAACGCGACCCCGGCCCCGCAACGCGACCCCGGCCCCGCAACCCGACCCTGGCCACGCAACCCGGCACCGGCCCCGCAACCCGGCACCGGCCCCACAGCCCGTCCCCGCTCCTGCGAGCCGCCCCTGAGCCCGCCGGCTGTGCCCGTGCCGTGCCCGCCCTGCCCGCCGCGCTGACCGTCGCAGTTGACCAGGACGATGGCCAGCATGTAGTCCTTGCCCAGCATTGAATTCCCCAGGGAGCTCCTTGAGTACTGCTCAGGAAAAAGTCCTTCCAAGCTACAGGTACCTGATGAAACATTCCAAGATGGATTGCTATAGGTGGCTTCTCCAGACAGTCCTTCATGGCCTCTCCACCTTTTCTTCTTCAGAGCAGATTTTGGACGTGCAGGATGAATTTTCCATGCTTGGTCTCTCTTTTTCTTTGCTTGGTCTCATTCATGCATTCCATGGGATAACATGCCCCTGATTTTGTGAGACACCCTCCGCTCCTTTATGCATTTTAATCTTGCTCACCTGGCCTGAGAACAGCACCAGCTCCATAATCCAGTTTTGCAGTTGTCCACAACAATTTCTGTCTCCTGGTGGCAGCTCCCTTTTTGGATACAGGCTTTTTCTTCTGCATCTGTCCAGAGCTAGTCAGATTTCTAACACTCCATTCAAGCACTGTGGCCTTGGGACATTATTTCCCTAACCCAACCCAAACCCACACAGCAGAGCAGGGGAGGCTCGTGGCTCCCTGTGCTCAGATGTGCCTGAGGGGTCACAGGTCTCACCTTGACCTCTGCTTTCCCCAGATTCCACCTTTTCCAGTTTCCAGGAGTGAGCTCCCCCCTACCAGGACTGAGTTTATTATGGTGACTGGTAGTGCTCTGGTATCCTCTGCTGCACATCTCTCCTTGTCCTTGTCTCAGCACACATTTCACTTTCAAAAACCACACTCAGCTCATCAGACAGGAGGCAACAACCCCAACACAAACTCCTCCTCCTCCTCTGGCTCGTCCAAGACAACTCTCTCCTGGCAATGTCATGAAGCTTAAGGGTGATGATGGCCCTGGTGATATCAGACTTAGAGCAAGGGAGGAGAATTTGGGGATGGTGCAGAGCAGAACCCATGGATTGTATGAAATGGCATAAGGGATGTTTCATGGGAAGGGGAAAGGGAGGGACCAGGGGAGGAAAAAGCACAGGAAGGCAGAAGGAAAAGAGAAAATGTTCTGGTGGTGTGTGGGCAGTGGTAGATAGGCTTGCCAGCCTCAGCAGCATGTTTCAGCACTGCAGGCTGTCCTAGACCCTCAGTAAATCTCTCTTCTGTGCAGTGGTGCTCCCTGTTCAGAGCTGCCTGCGTGAGAGTGGGGAAGATTTTGGTGGTTCACAAGAGGAAAAGGATAAGGAAACTGTAAGGATAAGGATAAGGAAAGCCTACACCCATTGTACTTTCCAGGGAAAGGTGTGAGACATTTTGTAATTCTACAACCCATCATTTTCTGGTGTTGGCCCTGAAGAGTGAGAGATCTGGGTTTGGTTTTGTTTGGTTTGGGCCTGAAGTAGAAGTACAGTGGTGTCATTTTTGGTGCTGGGTTAGAAACCAAAACTCTTCTTCTGGCCTGAATAATGAAATCCTGGAGAAGGGGAATAAGATTTCTCCTTGTAAAGACTGAATTTGATCTTTCTAGTACAATCACCAGCTAGATCTCTTCACAATATAAGGGGGAATCTCTCAGCTCCTCTGACACTTCCCTCAAAAAGTGAAAAAAAACACTCAAAAACACTCACATGGCTTCCTTGGAGCAGTCTGGGCTCTCAGATCTGTCAGCTGCAGATCAAAAGACTCCTAAAGAGGCTCATTACATGAAAACACTCCATAGCTGCAGGTCCAGCTCAGTTTTACCTAAGATAACAAAATAGATAACTTGACTCCCAACCAGATCTTTTGTATATGCCATATTTCCAGGGGATAAACATACAAGATTTCTCTCTGCACTGCTCCTGAGACAAAAGACAGAATCCCCCTCAAAGAAAATATTCACTTTCCATCAGGTAATTTTTCTGGTGCATGCCTTCATTCACTCTGGAGAAGGAGGTTTCTGATGTGACAGATCAATAATTTTCAGGTTATGAAAACCTTTCAAAAAGAAATCAAGTGAAATGTTAGGTAACAATTCTACTTTTCCACTACCTTCCTCCCAGCTATTGAAAAACCAAGATCATGCTATGCAGCCCAGACTCAGTTATCTGTAGTTATCAAATATCCCTGTCCCAACACCCTACCTGGCAGAAAAAAACACAGTTTAAGCTGTTTCTGTGCTTCCACCATCACTTATTTCCACCTCAATTGTGCAAGTCAAGCAGAGACAAAAGGAAGAAGCCACAAGATGAACTAAGACAAGTCCAAATCTACCCCCTAGATCTGTGGAACCAAGACTTTGAAAAGCAGAAAAAAATCCCAGGGTATCACATTTGAAACTCTAATTCCAATAAGCAATTTTTTTTGTTGTTTTTTTTGGTTTTTTTTTGTTTTACTGCCTGGTTCCTGTAAACAGCACTGATTTGCAGAGCTGCTGTGAGCTATTGGCACTGTGGATTTAATTGGTACATGCAGTTCCATCCCATATCCCACAGAGTTCTCTGGAGCACTGCCTCTTCTGTAAGTTTTTTTAAGAAATGCTGTTAATATCCTCTGATCATTTCACACCTCTCTTATAATACAGAGTGCAGAAGTATCCATGGTTTCGATTTCTCAAGCTGCTTCACACACACTCAGATAACACATTTAAATTTTCTGTCACCCACTCCTAATCCATCTCAAAAAGCCTGGGGGTGGGGTTTGAGGATGAGGAAATCGATTCCCTGCCCGTTTGAGGCGCACACACTCTGAAACACAAACAATTGATGTGAGGAACCAGTACTTCTCAAAGGAACTCAGAATCAGCAGCTAAAATGTTGAGTGTTAGCGAGAGTAAATGCTGCTCTTGGCTTCATCTGATTTCTTGGAGACAGTTCTGATGCTTCCCAGAACCAGCACCCCAGGCCACCAAACAGCTTTAGCTACATCATTAGTGGGGAAATCAATCAGAACTTTGCAACTCTTTAACCACTGGATCACCAGTGCCAACTGGCTGCTTTCCTTTGCTAATTCACAGGATTCCTTCTAGTGATGTGGAATTATATCAAGAGGTTCTAAGCATATTTTGACTGCTTTAAACTAAAATCTAAATTACCTCCATTGCAGCAGTTCTGCTCTCTTATTAATTAGTTCCACCACCTAATAGTTATGATGAGTAAAGACTTGAGGTACATGCTAAAAAGGATCAAAAGGAAACATATAAACCTTAAGCTGTATAAATATATGGGGGGAAATGTTGCATCAGCATCAAACTTTAGCTTCAGAAATATCCTTTGTCTTCATTTAAACCAGGTAAGAATTAGTGCCTGGTATTATTACCTAGCATTTTAATAAGAGTACTACTTAATTTTAATTTTCTAAGCTGAAAACTATGCAATATACTTCTATTCAGCAGTTTATGAAGAGGAAGCTCCTCTGGCCTTATTGTTAAGGTGAAACACAGATTATCACCTACATTTCTGCATGTTTCAGCATTTGAAACAGTTAATCAGCCCACTGAGGGGCTGAAATCACTGGATAATGTCTGAAATCTCTGAATAGTTGCATGTTTTGTATTGCACTAGGTTTGTTCTTTTTTCTTTAGTTACTACCAGAGCCATCAAACAACAACAAAAAAAATCTGGGTTTGTTTTCATTTTAATGATGAAAGTAGATGCTTCATTTACTGAAAAGGTTCAATTCATATTTACTATCTGTGCTCTCAGTTTTAACCCTGCTGGAAGCTTTTATTTCAACAGCCCAATGCTGACATGCACAACCTATAGAAAAGTGTAACTGCAAACAGAAATGAATGTCTAAAAATGTAATTAAACATTCTAAATTTAAAAGATCAGCAAAAGTGGCTTTCAGTGCTCTTCTTTGCCCTTTTAATCACACTTTAAAGTTGAAAAGTACCTCCAAAAATCATTGAGTCCAACCTGTGACCAACCACCACCTTGTCAACCAGACTGGAGCTCTGAGTGCTGGGTGCAGTTGTTTTGCGCACAATTCCAGAGATGGTGATTTCACCCTGCTCTGGACAGCCTGTTCCAGTGCTTATCCATCCTTTCCATGAAAAAATTCTTCCTGATGTTCAGCCTGAACCTCCCCTGGTGCAGTTTGAGGCCATTTCCTCTCATCCTGTCCCTTGTTCCCTGGGAGAAGACTCTGATCTCCACCCTCCTCTCAGGGAGCTGAAGACAGCGAGAAGGTCCCCGAGTGTCCTTGTCTCCAACCTGAGCCCCCAGCTCCCTCAGCTGCTCCTCAGGGCACTGACACTGCAGACCCTTCCCCAGTTCCATTCCTTTCTCTGGTCATGAAACAGCTCCTCAAAGTCTTTCTTGCCGTGATGGGCTCGTCATGGATGAACTGGATGCAGCACTCGAGGTGTGGTCTCACCCAGTTCAGAGGGGAAGTCACTGGCCTGGTCCTGCTGGTCACACTACAGCAGCTACAGGCCAGATGCCCGTGGCCTCCTGACGCTCTGGGGCACACTCTGCCTCACGTTCAGCCACAGCATTCCCAGGGCCTTTTCCATCAGGGCAGCGTTCCAGCCCCTCTGCCCGAGCCTGTGCCGCTCCCGGGCACTGCCTGGCCTCGCCTTTCAGCCACTCCCCGGCATTGCCTTACGAACCTTGTCCCTCCACTGACTATGGCTCACCGGCCTGCTCCTCCCTACCCCTCCCTTCCTCGCCTTTCCTCCCATGCCTTGATTTCCTTCCCTTGCCTCGCTGTACCAATCCCTCCCTTGCCAGCCTGTTCCGTGCCTTGTTTATCTGACCCTTCCTGCCCTCGCCTGGAGGTACCCGGACCCTCGGGAAGGACTCTGCCCTCGCCTGGAGGTACCCGGACCCGCGGGAAGGGCTCTGCCCTCGCCTGGAGGTACCCGGACCCGCGGGAAGCACTCCCTCCTGGCCTCGCCGTCCGGCCCTCGCCGTCCCCTCCCGAGCACCCCCGGCTCCCGTCGGCCGCTCCCCACAGACTCCAAGCCCCGCCCACCCGGACAGAAGCAGAGCCCGACTCCGCCAATCCGAGCCCGCCTTTCTCTGCGTCGTCCAATCACAGCCGCCCTTTCAATCTGGCCGCCGTCCCGCCAAGCTCCGCCCGCTCAGCCACGGCCCCGTCCCTCAGCCTGGCCCCGCCCTCCCTTTCGCCAGAGGCGCCGCTCCAGGAGACGGCGGAGCCGCAGCCTCACTGCGGCAGCCCGCGGCACGTGCTTCTGGGGCCGGGAAGGGCCGGCGGGGACTCCCCGTTCAGGTCCCGGCTGGGAGTTCTCCCCGGGGAAGGAGGGGACGGCGGGGAGAGGGCGGGGCCGGCTCCCGCGGCGGTGGAGGCAGGGCCTGAGGGGAGAGCGGAGCACAGGGAAATGAGCGGGGCGGGAACAGGCGGGCCGGGATTGGCTGGGTCGGGCATGCCCTGTGGCTGTGATTGGCTGCGCCGGCATGCCCTGTGGCTGTGATTGGGCCGCGCTGTGCCGGCAGGAGGCTATAAATGCGGTGCACAGGCACGGGCTGCTGCCAGTGCGGCAGCGCAGACCCGGCTGGAGGCGGGAGCAGCAGCTCCGGCCCAAAAGCGCCCTAAGAACCTTTCACAGAGCTCCCGTCGGCGCACGGGCAAGGGAGGAGTTGGCAAGGTCTGACAAAGGAGGCCTTGCATACCCCGTCCTTGCCTTAATTTTCCTTCCCTTGCCTTGTTCTGCCTCTACCTCATTGCTCCACCTTTTCCTAGTCTTTTCTTACCTTGCTTTCCCAGCCACGCCCCTGTCTTATCCTTTTATGCACAGAAAAGATGTATTGTTTCTTTATTCATGTCTAACCCTTGTTTAGGGAGCCACAAAAAACTTTGTTTTTAAAAACTGACCTGTTCTGGAGATATCAGGCAAAATGTGTGGCTCAGCAGCAAAGGGGGTGAGCCACCCACAGCAGATTGGGGGTTGTGTCACACCGTGACTGGGAGGTCACTCACGGAGCCCCACCTGGCTGTCACAGGGGTTGGCAGCACCAGGGGCACCCAGAGGGAGGAGGGAACATTATGGCTGCAGAAACATCCACAATGACCTTTAAAGAACAGCTTCAGCTTAACGAGGCAGGTGAGCAAATCCCTGCCCCGAGCAGCAAGCAGAGACAGGAGACACAGCAGGGGACAGACAGATTTATTATGTTTCTGGGAGCAGCGCCATTACATTTTGCTGGGGATAAGGTCACCCCCCTGCAGCCAGAGCAGAGAGATGGGCTGGGATGGTTATTCAAAGCGACGGGAACAAGAAGCTGCAGCCAAACCCCCGGGATCTGCTGCCAACACGGGGCTCCATGGGTCGCAGCGGCAGACGTGCGGCCAGCATCTGCCAGAGCCACTTCCACAACATCTTTCCAGCAACATTCTCAAGGGCCAGGGCATGGCACAGGAGTCAGTGCAGCCTCTTGGCTCCCACCAGGGAAGGAAAGGCTTAAGACAAGAATAAATACAGCTTTCAAAGTCACCCTGACACCCCACCCACTGCTGCACAGCCTGGTGAAGGCATTTACAGAAGATCCGTCATCCGGAATCCAGCAAAGGAGCAGAGGCATCCGAAGGGGTTAACACTGACTCGTTCGTATCCTGATCTCCTCCACCAGGCTCTCCCTTCGAACATTGACCTACACAGGGGAGCAAAAAGTTCCTTCAGTACAACTCCAGCAGCTTGACACGTCACCACAGTCGTGGCCCTGTGCCTCAGGAGGTCACACCAAGGTGCCACCAGTCTCTCTACTGGGATCCAGTGGGCTGCAGCAGCCACAGAGCTGAACCTGAAAGAGCGGCACACACCAGCAACCCCAATAAACCCTCTCCTGCATAATGGTTTGTGAGAAAGGAACCAATAGGAAAGTGTGGGAAGAGCACCTAAGTTACTGATCTATGCAGTGATCTTAGCCACAGATTCCAGTGTTCCCTGTTTTGGGAATCTGTCCTGAGGTAACAGGCACAGAGCAACCCTGCAGTTCAGGGTTAACCAAGTTCTGTTCAGTCTCACTCATTCCAAGAGTGCCACTGAATCACCCCTCCATGCTCCAGGCTCCTGAACTGAGAGTTCAAGGGGCCCACGTGATAGGGAACTCCCCAGAGCTGGACACAACAGCACTTCATGACTCCAGGGAGCTGCATGGGGCAAGGAACTGGAATATGGGGTGTTATAGAACTTGCTGGAAACACCACTGGGCCTGGAGCGCTGGTTTGGGCTGGGCTGAAGGGTCACAAAGCCAACCCCCCATGCCACAGGCCGTACCTCCTCCCTGGTTGCCACGATCCGCAGCTTGACGACTCCATCTTTGAGTTCCTGCTCACCCACAATGGCGACAAGAGGGATGCCTGTCTCCTCACAGTACTGCAGCTGATTCAGCAGCTTGGGGTTCTTCTTGTACAGCATCTCTGCCTGGGACAAAGCCAGAGCACAAATCATCAAACTGGGATGTTTCACTGGACCCCTTCAAACAGGCACTGCTGGGTCAGTCTGGTGACTGAGAGGTTGTGTGGTGGGGACAGGATGGACTCCTCGAGAAGGCTGGGCACCAGCTTCAACAAGGTCTTCCAGTTACAGGGCTAACCAAGTCCTGCTGTCCAGCCCTTCCTGGAGAGCCCATGATTTGGGACACTGCGAAGAGGAAGGCTCCATTCAGGAAGGCAGTCTGCTCCCCACCTGCTTCCTGTAACTCCTTCCCAAAGCAAAGCCAGACCTGGTGCATTCCCAGACAGTAAACCAGGCAGCTCTTGGCTTTGCCATCACCCAGTGATACCTTGATCCCAGCATCCCACAGTTCGGAGATGAGCTTCAGTCGCTCTTCAAGGAGCTTCTTTTGGGCAGAGGCCACCAGCACCTGTGTCTCTGTTGTCCTGATCTTTTCCTCAGAGGCCTAGAGAGGGGACAGGACTCAGAAGATGCCACAGACACACCAAGACACCTGAGATTCTATGAGCAGGATGGGTCACCACTCAGCTCCATCAATCTAGCACTGAAGAGGACTGGGCTCAGAGGGATTAACAGCCTTAACTCAGAGTCAGAGAGGTCCCACAGATCCCATCCTAGAGCAGAATCAACTGTCCATGATCTGTGCTTAATACAGTCTCCCTCCTGTTTCTCCGTACCCAAGGGCCTCCTAAATATCTGCTCCAAGCAGCTCAGAAGCAACACAACCAGAAGAGCTCTACAGCTGAGGTTCTAACTATGGGTTAAACAGCAGCAAGCTGAATGCTCCACCAACCCCTGTGGCAGATGTTGGATACTCCATGTGGCATTTCCCTGCTGCCTTGCTGAAGGGAGAAGCCTTTAAAAGGTCACCTGCAAAGGAACAAACCTGGCCAGGACTGGAGGTGGTGGAGGAGGAATTCAGTTTCTATTTAGAAATTCCAGTTGTGTCTGGCTGCCAAGAGAGAACTAACACCAGACTTCTGGGGGAAGGGAAGATATAGCCCATTTTGTACATTTTACAAAGACTTATTTAACACCCATTGATTGGGATGCAGAACGGTACAACTTTGAGGAGAGGGAAGAGGAAAAAGCTATCTAGGAAACCCCTAGAGGCACTGCAGTTCCTGCCCTGGAACATGTGATACCTGTCTGGTCTCTGCAGTGCCACAGGCAGGACAAATAGATGTGTGAGGCTGCTGCCTCCCCTGCAGAACAATGCTGCCTCACTAAGGAGGATGTGGGCTCATGTGGACGCCTAATGCAGTGGGAAACACTAAGGTACCTGCCCCTGCTGAGGATTAAAGTGCCCCCACCAGCTGCAGCTGGAGAAGCCATGTCTAAGGGCTGTGGGAAGAAGGGTCTTGTCTTCAGTGGGAGCCCCAGATACCATCTGCCAGGCCAGAGAGAATTGGAGGTTATATCCTGGTTCTGATTCCTGGTGCAGAGCACAGCACTGGCCTGGCTGGCTTCTCCAAAGGCTGAGGCAAGGAACACTCACTTCAGCATCTGCTGGAGTGGGGGATTAACCATGCTTAGCTGGCACCTACCTCCAGTCTCTGTTCCAGGATGGAGAAGATGCGCTCGATGCCGATGCTGACCCCCACACAGGGCACCTTGCGGCCCTTGGCATCAAACATGCCCACCAGCCCGTCATAGCGGCCGCCCCCAGCCACGCTCCCAACGCTGACCGGCTCCTCCACGTGCTCGTTCTCCTGCTGCAGCAGCACAGCCTCAAAGATCACCCCCGTGTAATAGTCCAGGCCCCGCGCCAGGCTCAGGTCGAAGGAGATCTGCAGGGCACAAGGGCGGCCCCGTCACCGCCTGCTCGCCAGGGCCCACCCGGGCAGCCCCCTCCTGCCCCCACACCTCCTCACCTTCCCTGTGATGCCAAACAGCGTCAGGTACTCAAACAGCAGCTTCATGTCCCCCAGCCCTTCCTTGGCCACCTTGTTCTGGGACAGCTTTGGGTCCTGGAGAAGCTGCTCGATCAGGTCCAGCCCACCTGCGGGGACCAGCCATGCCTCAGGTGTGCCAGGGCAGCGGCGCCCGGCACCGTGGCCCCGGCCAGCCGGGTCTGTGCCCTGCACCTTCCACCCCCAGCCCAGAACAAGGCCAAGGGCAGCACCCCGTGGTGCTCACCGTGGAGCTGGACATACTCCCCGATGCGATCCGCAGCCTCGGGAGAGAGCCCCTTCTCTCCCACCATCTCACTCCTCACTTCTTCCCATGGCACCTGTGGGGGGAGAGAAGGGCATCAATTGCTGCACCAGGGACATGGGCTCTCCTCTGCATTGCAGAATCCCATCATCATGGTTAGAAGATGCATGAGCGAAGTAGCACCTCTCAGAGGGCAGTCATGTGTGCATAACTCCATTTCTTGTACCTCTGCACAGTCTGTTTGTATCCCAACCCTATAAAAACACTTTTACTTTGATTTCTGGCTAGAATCAAATATCAGCACTATATAACCACCAAGTCTGAGACCCATCTTGCTGTTGTGGTTTCCCTGGTTAGGCACTTAGTCATAAACACCACTCAGGAAAGTGTTGCTGGTCATGCGATCACCTGGAAAGGTGTGAGGTATTGGTTGGGTAAGGGAAAAAACCCAGTGGAAGCATAATATGCTGCCATCTTCCCACTGACCACGAGTCAGAGAACCAGAGTCCTGATCACATCCAGCTGCACTGAGATAAATCACAAGGAAATTATCCCATCAGAAAGAAGTCCAGTGCTCCCTTCCCATTTTTCTTTTCCACACGTACACAGCCCCAAACCCCAAACTTTGGTCATGCCTCTGCAATGGATCTCTGCTAACAGGGAGTGAGACCTCCTCCAGCTGCCTTCATTTGACCATCTGATGAGTCCTCCATAGGAAAAGGCAGTTCACCCTTCAACAAAGAACCATGACCACATGCGAGGAGACACAAGCTGCTGTTTTTAATATGCCCTAGCCTAATTTTGTGCAGGTTTTCATGAGCCTGGTTCATAAGCACCAACACTTTGAGCAGGTGAAGATTTGGGATATTGAACTTCCTATGTGAAGACCGTTTTTCCCCTCTCACCTTTCTTTTTATCAGGACCTCATGGGATAGTGGATAACAAAACAGAGGATCCATTCTTCCTAAGTGAATGCTGTGCCCTGCATGTATCCCCTCCAGGGAAAGGTGGGAACAACTCGGTGCTTATCAGTGTTTTCCAGCCAATTCTCATGGACCATGGTTCATTCACTGAGACCCCAGCAGCAGCAGATGCAGCCTGGGGCTCCAGCCCTTACCTTATCCAGCTTGTCAACGCTGGAGCAGATGGTTCGGAATTTGCTGTCCGGGACCCCACTAACTGCAAACATCCCATCAAGGATGCGCCGGTCGTTGACCTGGGGGAAAGGGAGCAGCACATCAGCAATTATCAACTCAAGCAGCTGCTTCAGCCATGTCCTACTTCATTCCCCTGTAGTTTGAAGCATGGAAGAGAATATGAGACATCTGTCAAGGGGTTTTTTTTTGCTATTTGTAATTTCTGTTTCCCATTCTTGGGGAGCTGAGCTTCCCAGTGCAGACCAATAGCACAATTGACATCTACCAAGCCTGGGCAGAGCCATCACATTTCCTTCTAGAGCCACACACACCTCCACCCAACAGAGGAAAAAAACCCATCAGGGCGTAAGAGTCCCCTCATGCAGACATGTAAAAACAGCTCAGGAACGGACCACAGCCAAGAAGAGGAATTCAGAGTATTACCCTACAATTCCAGCAGAAGAGAAAAGGGACATCTGATTAGGTTAAATCCTCAGTGAGGATTTATTTTTAATGATAGTATAGTGAATTATATAGCTTAATTATGCTCTGTAAGAGCACATAGTTAAGGCCAAAGACTCAGGTGGATTCAACATTTCCATGGGTAGTGAGAACATCTACAATTAGTCAGAAACAAAGAAACTGCACAGGAATTTGGAATCCTCCAGCATCAACATGAACCAGAAAGTGCCTTGTGGGAGACAAGAATAACCACAGGCAGGTTATTCTGTTGCTTCCCACTGCAGGAGCATCTTCATCCTCAAAGGCACCACTTTCACCGCTGCCCAAACACCCTGTTCCTTCATCTCACCCAGACAGGTTCAAGGGGAAGTACCTGGCCCCTGCTCCATGGGGCTGCAACAGGAACACAACATCCAGCCTACAGTGCCCAGGAATGGCCCAGCTCCAGGTCCCTCATAGATCCTACTGCCCTACTGTGCATCCAGCACTCCTACCCCCTGCTCTACTGCACCTGTGCACCTTTCCCATCCTGCCTCACCTACACATTGAGCACCATCTGCTGCCATCCCAAGGGAACAGAGGTGTCTGCAAGCAAATAGCAAGCTCAGCCTACAGTAGGGCACAACTCTTGGTCTAGAAAATGCTTCCGCTCTAAAAAGGACTTGGTAGAAAGGCAGGAGTCTGCAGGCAATACCACACACTGAGCAGATGCTCCTGCTGAGGAGACATTGGCAGCTGGGATAAGGGCAGGAATCCTGGACCAGAGCCTATTTTACTGCAGACAGTGAATATGACAATCACCTCCTTAGATAGATATTAGGAATAAATGTTTTTCGATAGAGGTGGTCAGACCCTGGCACAGGTTGTCCAGAGAAGCTGTGACTGCCCCACTCCTGCAAGTGTTCAGGACCAGGCTGGACACGGCTTGGAGCAACGTGGGATGGTGGAAGGTGTCCCTGCCCATGGCAGTGTAATGGAACTGGATTATATTTAAGGTCCCTTCCAAACCAGACCATTCTGTCATTCTAGCTGACTGCTGGAATTTTGCAAGGGACTGTGATGAGTTCTGGAGAGAACACTGTCAGCTGCAGCCTCAGGAAAACTCCTGTCATTCCCAGGTCAAAGCAAACCCAAGTGGAGGTCCTATATTGAACACAAGAGGAAGCACATTTGTTTCCAGGCAGAGAGGAGGGACAAACTTCTAAGTCAAGCCTTAGAGTGGGAGCTACTGTGTAAAACCACAGAACAATGACCACTGCTTCCCACTGTGGCACAGAGAACCCACCCAGTCTCACCTTGATGACAAAGTCCCCAAGCTGCAGGTCACTCAGGATCTCGTGCACGATCTTCAGGCACTCGGCATCGGGAATCATCGGGTCAAACTGCCCGGCAATGTCGAAGTCCTGGGGGCACAGGAAAAGGCAGTGAGCAATTCAGCACCACAGCACAGCTGCAGAGAAACAGCTTTGACTGCTGGTAACAGCAGTTTGTATACAAAACCCAACAGAACTGGGATGTGAGGGAGCGCTATCCCTTACAGAGGCAATCCAGAAGGGACAGGATGTGGGTTAGGACCTCTACCATGGAAGGCAGCAGTGCTCTCATGTCCACTGCATTTCAAAGAGTTTGTACACTGCAGTTGCTGTGTGACACTCTGAAACAGAGATCCTCAAAAAAACAACAAAAAGGAGGAGCAGTAGTAAATAAACAGAACAAAGGAACCAGAAAGAAGAGGAAAACTTACTTCTCATTTGCTATGACCTAAATGCCAAATGTTTCGCCTTGATTCTTAAGATGCATTTTTAATACACATGCCAATCAAGTTAATGATTAGGGAAGGCAAGAGAAGCAAAGAGTTTCAACTGCTAAGACAGAAAAAGAAACCCTGAGTTGTCCCCACCAGAGATCACCACATGAACTAGCACATAGAAGAACCAAAGCCCAACATCAAGCTGCTTTAATAGGCTGGTATCCCGATTGGAAACATCAGTGTTCAGAGAGAAATAAAACACAGAGGCAACAAGAGAGCCCTTCTTCAACTCCTGTTTAGGAATCCCCAAATGCAAAGTCTTCAGTGAGATTTTGGGTTCAGGAATAATTTTCATTATGTGGATATATTTCAATGGGGCTTCACCAAGCTCTCAAAATAAACTGGGGCATTGGAGGAAGAGATGGGATCACATAGTTAATTCCTAATCAGCAGAGTGCAAAAAGGGCTGATGCAATCCCTGGGAAAGTTGGGTGAGGAAGTACAGGAAGTGTACAGGAAGTCAGGAAAGTGCCAATATTGCTGTAAATGGCACAGATGAAATCTCACTGAAAAAAAAAAACAGGGGCTGGTGAATTACACTGAAGAAAAGCTGCAGGAAAAGGTTCTAGGCTGAGAAAAGAATGAAAAGATATCCAAGGAGAAAAGGTAACAAAGGTAACAGAGCATGATTTATGTAGCCTAAGGAGGGGAAGATTTCTCTAAACATTTCCCAAATGTTTACCTGGGAAAGGAGAAGAATACATATCAGAGGATGATAGCTATTACTTTAAGAGCTGAACTCTTTAAACGAGAGGAAGGAAACAATCAGATACAAATAAATTTAGCCTGGATATTAGAAGACCATTTCCAGCTATCCTAGGAGTGAGATCTTGGAGTAAATGAAACAGGAGGCAATGACCCCAAGTCATCTGGAAACAGGAATCACCAAGCCAAAGTTGGAAGGTATTCCCAGGGGTTGTATAATGAAGTAGGAATATTCTCAAACAAAAGAAATTGTTTGCAATACGAGTCCCTGGGGACTGTGTCAGTAGAGCAGAGCAAAGCTGTTCCTTAGGGCTACTACGACAGAGCCATGAAGGAAATTGCTTTGTTACTTGTTCTGTAATTTGGCCTCTGGGTTTTCCCTTCCTTTGAAGTTAAAATTGACCAAACATAGAAGGGAAGTACCTATGCTACCGCCTTGCCTGGTTGGTATGTCCGGCTAACACACCCAGAGTTGAACTGTTGCCAGATTTGGGTCAGAAGGAAATTCTTCCCCACCACCCATCCAGCAACGGATGTGGGATGGAGCAAGGAGCTGCCCTCCCACACAGTGCAAAGGAGGTGATACCTGGGGGCTCTGTGACAAAGTTCCACACCACGCCAGCACCGTGTCACACCCACTCTCCCACTCCCCAGTTGTTTTTCACACTCATAAGGACACACTAAGGAGAAGATGAGTGGATCCTTCAGAGCTTTCCACAGGCACAGGGAAGGGTAACTCAGTGTTATTTTGACAGTGCTACGTGTCCACAGGCGCTGCCCAGCCCACAGCCTGTCCCAGCAGTGTCCCTGCCCGCAGCCACACTCACACACTGGTAGAACTCGCGGTAGCGGCCCCTGGTCATGGCCGGGTTGTCCCTCCTGTACACCTTGGCAATGTGGTAGCGCTTGATGTTGGTGATCTTGTTCATGGCCAGGTAGCGAGCAAAGGGCACCTGAGACAGAGTTAAGGATGGCAACGAGAAGGGATCATTCCCCCAGTTATCAGTCACAGGCAGCACTGGGTCCTCACTGCCTCCCACCCAGCACCCCAGGGGCAAAGGACTGCCAAGAGACAGCTGGACTTATCCCAGCTCCCCAAGGTCCCCACACACGCTGCTGAAGTGTCCCTTCAGGCTTCTTCCAGCAGCACCTTAGGCTGGATCTCAGTGTCACATGGGCTGTGTACTGCAGCAGCCTGCTCTGGGAACCCTGCCTGGGAGAAACCACACTCAGTACAGATCTTCTGTACTTCCACAGACTTGGGCATGAAGCTGTGTCAGGGCAGGGTTAGGCTAGATGTCAGGAAAAGGCTCTTCCCCCAGAGTGTTGTTGGGCACAGGCTCCCCAAGGAAGTGGTAGTGGCACCAGACCTGAGAGAGCTCAAGGAGCATTTGGAAAATGCACTCAGGCACTTGGCTGGAATGTCCTGTGCAGGGTCAGGAGTTGCACTTAATGATCCTTGGGATCAGCTCAGGATATTCCATGACTCTAAGCATTCCTTCACCAAACAGAAGCAATGCACAGTGAATAACTGAGCAAGGATTCTGCACTACTGAACCACACTGCCTGCTCATGCTCTCCCTGTCAGTTTGGGGTCCCTCCTCCCACTCAGGACAGTGCTGCCCCAAAAGGAGGACTGCCAAGGCCCCTCAGCACCAGCTGTGGCAGGATACTGTCAGGTCATAGCGCAGGGACAGCAGCTCTCCTCCCTGATCCTTTAGATCATAGATGAGCTTCGAGTCTTCACCATATTTCCCTGTCAGTGTCTCCTGCAACAAAACAACACACAAACAAACAGCATCTTCAGTGACAGGGATCAGCCCTAGAGCACACAGAAAACAAGGAGAGAAAGGAAGAATGCCTAGGAACAGAAGGAAACTCAGCCCTCAACACTCTGAGCTGCAGGATCCTCAGCAGCTCAGCCAACCTGCTGTGTCCTCACCCACCTTCAGCTCGAACACCGGCGTGTCGATGACTTCGGCCCCGTGGCGCTTGAAGCAGGAGATGATGGCTTTGAAGGCCCTCTCACGGATGGCCATTTCCTTGGGGCCGAAATCCCGAGTGCCCTGGCATGAGGGAACACAAGGAGCAAAGCACACTTTGGGTTAGAGGCATGGCATGAGAAAGATGCTGCCATACTGCTAACAAAGCCAGAGAGATCAGGTCCAGACACCAGATATTGGTCAACAGCACTAAAAACGTTGAAAAACATCAGGACACAGCTCAGACAGAGTCTGCCATGGTCTGCAGAGTGAAACCTAAGTCAGGAGTTTCACAGTACAGGAAGCAAAGGAGATAAAACAGATCCAGCAGTCAGAATTCAGTGCTTTCAAGCCTGACAGTGCAACCAGGACCTGTCCTCACCTCTGATTCAGACCTATTAGCCAGACCCCTGCCCAGTGAGCCACCCCAAAGGTGGAAACAGAGGACAGACATGCTCTGAAACTGTGCAACAACCATCAGCTCTACAATTGCCAAACAGAGAGAAAAATCATCTTTCAAAATGCAACACCTGTGAAATGTCTGTCTACAATTCACAGGGCCATGCACCCTTTCCATTTCTTTGGTGTCAAGGATCACTGAATTACTTCAATGACCACCTTCATGCTCTCAGTAACATAAAAATCATTGTTATTAGCTAGACCTCCAACTTCCACTTTATAAAACCAGTTAGGCAGAAGGAAGCACCCCCACCCACAGATCACTCAGGTGGCCTTCAGCTGCCATTGACAAGCCTGAGATGGGCTGGAAACTCAACTGAGCTGCAAAATCCCCTTCTCCGCACTTCTAAACAGTAAAATATCCTTTCACTTTTCAGGCATCACACCACAATTACATTCAACAAAACATATCATAAAGAAAACAGACAAAGGACAGTTTTGAGACTTTTAAGTATTGGGAATAAATTCTTCCCTGTGAGGTTGCCCAGAGAAGCTGTGGCTGCCTCATCTCTAGAAGTGTCCCAGGCCAGGCTGGATGGGGCTTGGAGCAACTTGGGACAGTGGAAGCCATGGCAGGGGGTGGAACAAGATGAGCTTTAAGGTCCTTCCAACCCAAACCACTCCATGTGTCTATGATTTCCTGTGTCAGTGGCATCACCGTAGCCTGGTTTGTTAATGAACAGATTCATAACTGTCTCCACACCACAGCACGGAAGCAGGTGGTCTCTGATCAACTGCCAGTGATGAAACTTTATTTCATTTAGGTTTACAAAGTATTTCAGCAGAAATTGCATTGTGGACACTATTCTTAGGAGCCTGGAGGCTGAAAAACTACCTGTAAAGGAAGGGTCCTTCCACAAGAGGACACAGAAATTCCAGCAGCTGTTCAGTAAATGAGCCCCTCAGACCAAGGACAGATATGAGCCCTCTCACACTGGGCAGCTACAATACAGATTGATTAGAAGGGAATTTTCTGACCACACCAGCAGTGGTTGGAATGTCACAGAAGCACCCAGAAGTCTCTAAGGTGGTGGGTATCTGGGTTGAATGCTGTCAGGGAATGCTTTCATCCCTCTCCCCCTTGCTGCTAAAAGTGAAAGTGGAAACAGAAACAGTGCGGACAAAGACAGGTGTGGCCATGCTGGACTTTGGCTCACAGAAGTGTAGGGGGTGCTGGCTGTGTGTCTGGGGGAGCACATGGATAGAGGCACAGGAGTGGGGAGTTACCTTTGGGGTCTTCAGCACAAACTTGTGTTTCCCCTCATCTGTCCCCAGCTGCGCCTTCATCTCAAGCAGCTTTGCCACTTCCTTTGCAATCTGGGGATGGATCAAGGAGGGAGCTGGGGATAAGACTGCCCACCAGGCCCAGCCACTGCCTTCCCCAGTACCTTCAACCTCAGCATTCCCAGCGCCCTGGACTCCACAACCTCAACACACCCACTATTCCTGGTTTCTCAGCAACCAGAGGGACATGCCCTGCTCCTCTCCAGTACTTCCCACTTCTCATACAAGCACCCCTATCTCAGCAACACAAACACCCCCACCATTCCCTGACTCCCACAACCTCCATTACCATCCACAGCTATCTCTCCATTCCTATCCCCACCACCACGAACTCCTGCTACACACACCAGCATTAGCTGTTTCCAGCATCCTCCTCCCAGTCCTAACTCTCCCAAGCATCCTTCCATTCAATCGAACACCGCTATCAGCAGCTCCCACCAGGAGTCTCCCCTGCACCCTCAGCCCTGCCACTTCCCAGCCCTGCACTGCCACCCTTCTCGACCCCTCTCTTCCCAATGCCGCCAGCCCTGGCCCAGTAACCCCCACATCAGTAACCCCCTCACCAGTAGCCCCTAGCCCAGTACTCCCAGTTCTCCACCCACCGCCCCGCAGCCTCTCCCAGCACCGGCGCCCGCAGCTCCCCCAAGCCCCTCCTGCCCATTCCAACACCGCCGGCGCCCCCGTTCCCATTCCCCGCCGCTCCCAGCCATACTGCTGCTCCCCCGGCACCCCATTCCCAGGAACACCCGAGCCCCCGCACCTCGTCAGCATCGGCCTTGTCCTGTTTGAGCCTCCGCACGGTCTCCGCCTGGGCCCGCACCGCCGCCTCCTCCGCCATGCCGAGGCCGCGCATGCGCAACGCCCGCGCCGCCGCCGCGCAGGCGCAGCGCGGCCACCGCGGGGAAGTAAAAGGCGGAGGCGCGGTCTGGGTTGATTATCGGGGTTTTTGTTTAATATAGAAAAATACAGTGTTGCCACGCGCGCCCCGGCCCGCGCGGCTGCTCCCGCCGGTGATGGGACACAACCTCCTCCAGGGCGCTGCCGCAGCTCCGCGCCCGCCGGCAGCGCCCGGCCCCGCTGCCCGAACGGGGCGGGGGCGCCCTTCCACTGCCCCCAGCCTGAGCTGGCAGGTGCCCAACACACCACGGATTCCCCCTCCCAAATCCGGATTCCACCTGATCCTGCTTGAGCTTCACCGCATCCACCTGTGCCACCACCACCTACGGTGACGGAAATGGCTGTACAGGGACCGCAGGATTAGGAACCCACGAACTTGGCCTTCAGAGAAGCTAACCATTAGGTTAACCTGGTGACTGCACCGTCCGTAGCCTTTCAAACCGTCTTACTCCTCAGTTCTCACTGCCCGAGCCGAGGCAATGAGCCTTAGGCCAGTGGATGTCAGCAGACCGCAGCTGCAGGGAGGGGCTGAGGGCGCTGCAGGGCTCCAGTTGTGCAGCAGCTCTGCCAAGCAGCTCCAGCCAGGGGAGTCCTCAGGGCTCCAGCCTTCTCCTGATCTCATCAATAAGCTTTTCTCTGGGGATATTAACCTACAAAGCAGATAGAGCAGCAGTAGAGAAGAGCACTTTTAAGGACTTAAGTGAGGATACCAATGCAATTTGTGACTGGTTTTCTGGAGTCACCCAATAGATTTGTGTTATGGCCTCCCAAAGTAACACTGAGAGAAAACCCAGAGCTCTTCAGTGATCTCCAGAGTCTGGAAGTACTTTACAATCTGGTGTAAAAGGGCATTCTCACCTCCTTTCTTGTTGCAACATCTCTCAGCTTGACAACTCCATCTGCCAGCTCCTGCTCACCCACAATGGCAGCGAGGGGGATCCCTGTGTCCTCACAATACTGCAGCTGCTTCAGCAATTTAGGATCCTTCTTGTACAGCATCTCTGCCTAGGAGGGAATGAGAAGGGTGAACCACTAACCCAGCTTTGCTCTGATGGATACTGCAGTAAAGCACCAAAACCAAACCCTGCGGCAATCACTTTACTGCTCTGGGCTGTTCTTCTCTGCTGCCTAGACCTAAAGGTTGGACTTGATGATCTTAGAGGTCATTTTCAACCTGAATGACTGTGATCTCAGACAGGCCCAGATCTTGGAGAGACACACAACTAATGGAGTTGGTCTTGCTGTGCTACAGCTCCCTTCAGGCTCTCCCTCCCTCACCTGTGACACTGCCAAGCCCAAGTCATTCCTTACCTTGATCCCTGCATCCCACAGCTCGGAGATGAGCTTCATTCTGGCAGCAAGCAGGTGTTTCTGTGGTGTAGCCACCAGCACTTGGGTCTCAGTTGTTCGAAGTTTCTCCCCAGAAGCCTGAAGGGACAGACAAGGGACACTGATGGGAGTGACTCCGTGGGAATCTGCAGCTCACAACACCCCACCTCATCTATCTCCAGACCTTAACTCAGTCAGTGACAACCTGGCCACCTTTAATGAGCCCCCCAGAGATCCTGCATTGTGTCACACTACTTAATTGTGTGCTGCTGTTCCTTGGGGACCCTGGCCAACCTCCTGGACAGCTTCCCAGCCTCCTTTGATTCTTCAGGTACAAACACATTGCCTAAGCTTCACTTGCAAGGAATCACAGGCTTGGAACCAAACACAGAATGATGAATCTCCACAGAGGCTTTCCTGGGGTTTATTAGAGTGAGTTTAGAGCTGTTACCAAATTCATTGCTTCAGAATCCCCAGGAGAGAAAACTTCAGAGGCAAGACATGAGAACAAAGTGACTGGGGCACAAAGCTCAGAGTCAGGCCCAGAGCTCAAGGCTGTCTCTAACATTTCCTTGACATCTCCTAAGGAATGCTGCCCTCAGCTGCCCACACCTGCACCCTGACGGGCTGCATAAAAGGACTCTTATCTTCTGTGCATCGATATTTAGGCATGGGAAGCACCACCGTCTCCCCCAAAATTATCTTCCCTTGAGCACTGTGGAGCTGGAGAATAATAAACAATATTTGGCTTCCGAGAGCCTTCCCCAATGCACTGCCTGCATCACCTACCTCCAGTCTCTGTTCCAGGATGGAGAAGATGCGCTCGATGCCGATGCTGACCCCCACACAGGGCACCTTGCGGCCCTTGGCATCAAACATGCCCACCAGCCCGTCATAGCGGCCGCCCCCAGCCACGCTCCCAACGCTGACCGGCTCCTCCACGTGCTCGTTCTCCTGCTGCAGCAGCACAGCCTCAAAGATCACCCCCGTGTAATAGTCCAGGCCCCGCGCCAGGCTCAGGTCGAAGGAGATCTGCAGGGCACAAGGGCGGCCCCGTCACCGCCTGCTCGCCAGGGCCCACCCGGGCAGCCCCCTCCTGCCCCCACACCTCCTCACCTTCCCTGTGATGCCAAACAGCGTCAGGTACTCAAACAGCAGCTTCATGTCCCCCAGCCCTTCCTTGGCCACCTTGTTCTGGGACAGCTTTGGGTCCTGGAGAAGCTGCTCGATCAGGTCCAGCCCACCTGCGGGGACCAGCCATGCCTCAGGTGTGCCAGGGCAGCGGCGCCCGGCACCGTGGCCCCGGCCAGCCGGGTCTGTGCCCTGCACCTTCCACCCCCAGCCCAGAACAAGGCCAAGGGCAGCACCCCGTGGTGCTCACCGTGGAGCTGGACATACTCCCCGATGCGATCCGCAGCCTCGGGAGAGAGCCCCTTCTCTCCCACCATCTCACTCCTCACTTCTTCCCATGGCACCTGTGGGGGGAGAGAAGGGCATCAATTGCTGCAGGACGTTCTCCTCACCCACTGCCTCCATCAGCCCACATGTGCACAACTGTGTGGAACAGTCAGCAATCTTACTAACCATGCCTCTCTCTCACAGGAATTTTTAACAAATCACCAGGCTTTATTCTTAACCAGGCCCAAGAACTCCTCTAATCCTTTACAGACCCCAACTCAGCTGCTGTGAAACTCTTCTCAACAGGAACAGCCACAACACTGCCCAGCCTAAGACATCCATCCCAAGACCAGAAGTGTCTCCCCATGAGCCCAATGCTGACCTTGTCCAGCTTGTCCACGGTGCAGCAGGCAGGTATGAACTTGCTCTCTGGAACACCACAGACAGCAAACACACCATTCAAGATCCGACGATCGTTGACCTGGGGGAGGGAGAGGCACATTTACCTCAGGGGCACCCTCTGATGTGATTTCTTTTTTTCCTAGTGTGTGGGAAGCTGCAGCTATTGGCATTTCTTCATGCCTTTCGCCCAGCACCCAAATTCCGTGGGAAGAGAAGGTGTAGAGGTAAGAAAACCACCCTGTGACTATATGGATCTAGTCAGCTACTGGAATTCTGCAGACTGTGGTTATTCCTGGAGAAAACTCTGCTGACTGCAGCCTCAAGAGAACTCCTGGTATTCCCAGCTTAAGGCATGCCCAAACTGAGGTCCAGCCTTGGCATATACACCATGAGGAGACAGAGACGTGGGATGAACTTCTGGGTCAGGCCTTAGAGTGGGAGCAGGTGCTACTGTGTAAAACCACAGAACAATGACCACTGCTTCCCACAGAAGAACCCACCCAGTCTCACCTTGATGACAAAGTCCCCAAGCTGCAGGTCACTCAGGATCTCGTGCACGATCTTCAGGCACTCGGCATCGGGAATCATCGGGTCAAACTGCCCGGCAATGTCAAAGTCCTGGGGGCAGAACAAGTGATGGGAGCTCCTGGCAGAGCCAGGGGGGGCCTTAGCCAGGCACACCCTGCTGCTCTGCAGCAGCTGGAGTGGGAAAACCCTGCTGGCCTCGTGGCCTTGGTGGCAGCACCGGCCACCACAACACTCACGCACTGGTAGAACTCGCGGTAGCGGCCGCGGGTGGTGGCCGGGTTGTCCCTCCTGTACACCTTGGCGACGTGGTAGCGCTTCATCTTGGTGATCTTGTTCATGGCCAGGTAGCGAGCAAAGGGCACCTGGGCCCGAGGAGTTAAGGATGGGAACATGGAGATCCCCAGAGCTGTAGAAGCTGAACCCAAAGCCTCCCACTGCCCCTTCCCTGTGCCAGCTGCTTCCCAACTTTTTCACAATCATGGTGAGATTCTTGGGGCATCCTGTGCAGGGTCACGAGCTGCACTTCAACAGTTCTTGCAGATCCCTTCCAACTTGTGATACTCTGTAACTCCATGACCTCTGAGGAGATCATCCCCCAGGCTGACGATGAGTACAATGAACCACCAGAGCTCCTTCAACACTAGGACAGCTCCATTTCCTCCTCAGACCCACTGTGTGACAATGTCACATACACAAGGACACCCTCTCATCATTCCACCCTCTCACAGTGGGATCAGTGGGAATTCAGTGCATGGCACAGCTACATGGACACTGAAGGAGAGATTTGTTGAGACGTGGAGGTTGAGAAAGCCTGGGATGGACACCTGCAGCAAACACCTTTCCAGGTGGCACTAGCAAGGTGGGATGGGCACAGCAGAGGTGGGGACTGTAAGTGTGAGGAGATAGAACCAGTACAGTGGAACATACTGGTGCATGTCCACAGCGGGAAGGGACTTTGCTGTGGGCCTGGCTGGGAGATGGTGTGGAGTCATGACAATGACAGCCAGACCAGCTGGGATGGCCAAGGGGGCTGCCACCACCCCAACGGGACCTGCAGGCAGGCCAGGGTAAGAGCGATCCCTCAAGGCAGAGGTGGCCACTACCTTGGTCTGCCACCATCCCCTCAAGGTGCCACCATCCCCTTGGGAGCACAGGATACGGTGAGGTCGTAGCGCAGGGCCAGCAGCTCCCCTCCCTGGTCCTGCAGCTCGTAGATGAGCTTCGCTCCCTCCCCATACTTCCCCACCAGCGTCTCCTGGAGAGGGGCAAAGGGGCTGGTGACCGGGGTGGCTCTGGGCTGAAGGGTCCCCCGAGATGGGGCACAGAGCAGGGTCCCCACGAACCGGGCATTACACACAAACCCCCTCCAGCCCCCTCGGACCTGAGCCCACCTCCCCGTCCCCCTCAAAAAGAACCAAGAGTGACTGTCCAGCTGCCCTCCCCACCCGGCCATGCCCCGCACGGAGGGAGCTCCCAAACCCGTCCGAAGCCCCGGGGACGGGGGTCGCTCCCCGGTCCCACAGGAGGGACAGAGGGGACCCACAGCCCCCGGGGCCCGCTCCCCACACCAGGGGCGAAGGGAGCTCCCGCCGCGCCTCACCCGCAGCTCCAGCACGGGGGTGTCGATGGCGGCCGCGCCGTGCCGCTTGAAGCAGGACACCACGGCGCTCAGGAGCCGCTCTCGGAGCGCCGCCTGCGCCGGCGGGTGGTCGCGGGTGCCCTGCCCGGGATACAGAGCGGCCGTCAGCGGCAAGGGCGTGGGGGAACACTCGGTACTCACCGGCGCCACTCCCGCCCTCCGCCTTTACCTTGGGTGTCTTCAGCACCGGCAACCGCTCGCCACCCGCCGCCGCCCGCACCTGCCGGGACAGGGGTCCGCGGTCACCGGCCGGCAGCCAGGACCGGGCGAAGCTGCCGCGGTTCCCAGCGAGGCACAGCGGCCCGAGGCCCGGTAGGCATCGGGCGGCGGCCAAGGGGCCGAGGCGCAGCATGGCCGGCACCGGGACACCGGGAGCGCCGGCACGTGACCGCGCGGAGCACGTGACTGCACGGGCGGCCGCGCTTTACGGCGCCGCGCGACAGTTCCCGGTGCTGTGCCCTCAGCTCGCCATGGCGTCGGGCAGCGGGGTAGGTGCTGCCGCCGGGGTGCCCTCGGACTGTGGGCTGCCCTCAGAGTGTGGGCTGACGGCCGCTCGGCCGCCCTCGCTGCTCCCACCGGGCTTGGCAGGGCCGGGGGCCGGGCCCCGCCGCGCCGCGCTCGGGGCCGCTGCCAGGCCGCGGGATGAGGGATGTGGCGGGGCCGGGGGTGCCGCGGTGGGCGGGTGTGTGTGGGGTGGGAGAGGGCTCATCCCTGCTCTATACAGCTGTGTGTGTGGGCGGTGGGAGGTTAGGGTTCTCCTGACACCTTCGGGGCTGGGAGCGGGGTGGCCCCAGCGCGATCCCGCCCACAGTGAAGCCGTGCAGTCGCCGTCCCCGGAGGTGTTTGAGACGCGGCAGAACGTGGCGCTCAGAGCCCTCGTGCGGGTCGCGTGGTGGTGTTGGGTCACAGGGTGGACTCGATGATCTCAGAGGACTTTTCCAATCGCAGTGGTTCTGTGATCCTCCCGTCCAAGGGCCAGACCTTTGTCTGTCCCAGCATGAGGAGATTGAGCTGCCTCCGGGTGGAGGTGCCCACTCACCTCCAGCCCCCTGGCAGGGACCCCCACCCATCTGCAGGGTCTGGGCGATGGCTTGTACAGGTGGCCCCTTCCCTTCCCTTCCCTTCCCTTCCCTTCCCTTCCCTTCCCTCCCCAGGGAAAGGGTCGCCTTTTTCCTGGCCTGATGGAGAAACATCTCTGCAACTCCCTGACAGGAGGGTGCAGCCAGGTGTGGGCTGGGCTTTGCTCCCAGAGAACCAGCAACAGGATGAGAGGAAACAGCCTCAAAAGTTGCAGTAGGGGAGGTTTGGTTGGAAATTAGGAGGAGTTTTTTTCCCAGAAAGGGCTGTCCAGCACTGGAAGGGGCTGTTCAGGGACGTGGTGGAGTCACCATCCCTGGAGGTGTTCAAGGACTGACTGGATGTGTCACTCAGTGCTCTGGACTGGGTGACAAGGTGGGGATCTATCACAGCTTCGATTTGATGGTTCTGGAGGTTTTTTCAACCTAAATGATTCTGTGAGTGTTAAAATGGGATGGGTAAGGTAGGTGCTGCAGGTGTAACCTGAGTGGAGAGCCAGGCTGTTGGAACACCTGCAGTGACATCCCAAAGCTGTCAGCAGCACAGGGCTGTGTTTTGGAGGGGTTTTGGCCCATCTTTCCTTCCTTGAAGCCACTTACTGAGAAGTGAGGCACTGGCACTGCCCAGAGAAGCTGTGGCTGCCCCATCCCTGGAAATGTTCAAGACCAGGCTGAATGGAGCTTGGAGCAACCTGGGATAGTGGAAGGTGTCTCTACCCTTGGCAGGGGATGGGACTGGCTGGTCTTCAAGGTTCCTTCCAATCCATTCCAGGATTGATTCCATGAAGTGGGGGAGGTCAGGAGCAGGATGTCTGCCTGTGAGGGAGGTGGGGCCTGTGGCTTATTGCCAGCTGAGAATTCCTGTTGGATTGAGCCTGGCTTGAGACTCCTGTGTTGTTTCACAGGCTTTGGTGCTGATGCTGAGCACACCATTGGTGTCCATCTCCAGAGGGACCAGGAGGCTGTGGGGCACTTCTGGTTATTAGTCGTTGTTATTAATTTGGGAAATATTCTCTGTCACCCAAAACAGCTCTGAGATAAAGATTTTGGGGGCTTACAGCCCCTTTGCCTCCACCAGAGCAATTCAGAAACATCCCTTCAAATATTGTCCAACCAAGATCTTGTCACGCAGTTTAGTTTAATTCCTTTCCCCACGCCTGGATGAGGCAGATTGGTAAAAGAGCTGCAAAAGACTATTTTCCTTTTATTGCAACAGGAGAGAGAAGCAGCTAATAAACCTCCCCCTCTGCAGGCTCCCACCAGCTACGATTTGTGATAATGCCTGGCATGCAGGAGAGTCTGGAAAATACCCCCAAACGTTAATTTACACTCAGTGATATTTTCTTTTCTTTTGCTCAGGGTGGTTAATAAAACCTGTTACGACATCCTTAAAGTGCTTAAGAAGCTCTGGGAATAAATGAGAATTTTTCTACGCCTCCCCAAGGCATTTTCATCCCTATCAGTAGTTGTTCGTTCCATTTGAAGGATTGCCAGAGGAGAGAACTTTAAATGGCTGTGCTGCTGCTGTAGCTCCAAATGGGATTTGTGTCCTTTGGATTGTGATTGGATTCTCGATTTGGCTGAACGGAGAAGGCGGTGGGGTGTGGGGTGAGGGGGGTCCTTCTCCCCCGGAGGTGTTTTAAATACATCTTGTCCTTTCTTTAATGTGAAACTGAGAGGCTCTCCCTGCCATGCTGAGGGAAATGCAGCTCTATCCAAAGCGGGGTTATCTGCTCAGGAAATTCAGGAAGTGGCTGAGTGAAACCATGACTGATCTCAGGTGTAGGGGGCTGAGCTGCAGATGGGGCAAATGCTGGGAAGAGCTTGAGCTGGGTTGGTCAGAGTGGATGTGAGTGGAATAGGAATTCTCCAATCACTTCTGCCCTCAGCATTGGGGACTGAGTGAAATCCACCCAAAAAAAGAAGTCTTTGGTTTCTTCAATGCCAGCTTCACCTGAATTCAGCCTCACCTGAATTCATCTTCATGCACATGCTGTGTCCAGCTCCTGTGCCCCAGCATAGGAAAGGCATATACCTGTTGGAATGAGCCCAGAGGAGGTCATGGATATGCTCCAAGGGCTGCTGCCCCTCTGCTCTGGAGACAGAGAGCTGGGGCTGTTCAGCCTGGGGTAGTCTGAACACCAATCTCTGTCCGGGGAGACCTTGGAGCACCTTCCAGTGCCTAAAGGGGCTCCAAGAGAGCTGGAGGAGGACTTTGAACAAGGGCATGGAGTGACAGGACAAGGGGGAATGGCTTCCCACTCCCAGAGAATGGGGTTAGATTTAATACTGGGAATAAAGTCTTCCCTCTGTGGGTGATGAGGCCCTGGCACAGGTTGCCCAGAGAAGCTGTGACTGCCCCATCCCTGAAAGTGTTCAAGGTCAGGTTGGATGGGGCTTGGAGCAACCTGGGCTACAGGAAGGTGTCCCTGCCTGTGGAACAAGATGATCTTTAGGGTCCCTTCAACCCAAACCATTCCAGGAATCTATTAAAGTATCCTGTCACTTGCAGATAGTTCTGTGGAGCTCCCAAAGGGCCAGCATGCCTTGGAGGTGTTTCTGCCCTTTTCTATGTGAAGCTGCAGGAGGAGGACAGCAAAACCTGTGGATTTTGTACAGGTGCTTCCCTGGTACCTCCAAGCCCTGCCTTGACAGACAGGGTTTCAGAGCTTGTTCTGATTTGCTTGTACATGTGCTCACTTGGAAATCCCACACCGTGGCCTGTGATTTCATGGCGAGCTCGGCACTTTGATGCCTGCAACACGTAGACACTGCTGAGAGCAGACAGGCACAGCCTTCCCTGCTCCTGCAGGGTAATCAGTCTCTGTAGCTCAGGCTGTGTTTTGCAGCTTCCTTGTCTGACATTGCAGCTTGGATTCTTTTGGCTTCTGGAAGAAGGAGAGGTGTAATCTGCTGCTGTGTTTGTCAGGGGCCACTTCCCAGGTCTGAGATCCATCAGTTTCAATCCCATTCGAGTCTGATTTTTCAAGGCATAAGCCTGGATGATCATCTCAGGAGCTGTTAAAATCAACTCATTTCTTCTTTTAGTGCTCTGAAATTATTCTAGTAGTAGCTAGAGGCATGCCGCGAGTGATTATCTTAAACCACATCCATAATTCCTGGATGGAAAACAGAGGATATAGTATAATTCTCTTAATTTTCTGCAGTGGCCTCACAGGCCAAGTGATTTCCCCTCTTTACCCCCTCAGAGGTGATCAGACTGTATAATAAATGTTAATGAACTTTGTTTCCCTCCCAGATCAAGAACCTGGACTTCCGCCGGAAGTGGGACAAGGATGAGTATGAGAAACTCGCAGAGAAGCGGCTCACGGAGGAGAGAGAAAAGAAAGATGGTGAGCAGTGTGCTGGCTCCAGGCTAGCTGTGCTGGGTTGGCTCCAGTGAGCCAGTGAGGCTCCCAAACCCTTGGAATTTGGGAGGGAGAGAGCAGTGAGAAGTTGAATCCCAAAGGGGAAGAGCTGGCTTACTCCTTCCCTTTCTTCTTTGTTTGCCACTGAGTATATTTTTTTGACAAAATAAATTACTGAGAACCTTTCCAGGTGCTGACTCTTCTTTAGGGAAGGAGGGGAACAGTCAGTTTCTGGAAACAAGATCTCAGAATATGACTCAAGTCAGAGCTGGAGATACCTCAGAGATACCTGGTTCTAATAGGAGCCAGGAAACAGTGAGGAGGAAATTATATCCTTTACTGATTTAAAAACAAAGGTGCATTTTCTGCATGGATCAGGTAGTCCCAGATAGCCAGCAGGTCCCTCTGCACTAAGGGGAATATGAAATCCAGCATGTCAAGCTTGACCTTTGGTTTATGTTTTAGGCAAACCAGCTCAGCCTGTCAAAAGGGAGCTTCTGCGGCACCGAGACTACAAAGTGGACCTGGAATCCAAGCTGGGGAAAACCATTGTCATCACCAAAACTACCCCTCAGTCTGAGATGGGAGGGTAGGTTGTGGTCTTGTTGAGGTCTCAGAGTCATGCTGGTTAGACTGGGAAGCTGTGACACAGCAGGGACCCCTCACAGGGCACCAGGAGCTGCTGTCCTTCTGTGTTTGGAGCCTGGGATGGTGGGGTTGCATTTTTCTACACCTAAACTGTTTCTCCTGGGGTAACATATGGAACAGACCCAGCAGGCTGAGCCCCTTTGGACATTGTTCCTTGGTATCAGTGTTGCCCATGTGTAGAAGCAACAGAGGCAGATCTCTGCTACCTGCTTGGGTCTTTAACCAGGCCTGCTTGCACTGAGACCAGGACTGCTGCTCATTGGGGTGTCTGTGCACTGGGAATGGGAGAAACATCCAGACAGCTGTTCTTAGGAATGGTGTTTGGCCACTGTTTGTGTGAATCATGTTCCACCAAAGTCTGAAAGGGTTCTGAGCTCACCCTAAGCACAAAAAGAATGTGTTGAGTTTGTGTCACCTCAGGAGTGAACCTGTTAATGTCTCCCTGGGCAGTAGTGCCAGGGAGATGTGCAGCCCTGGCCAGCATCCAGGGATGGCAGGTTTTTTCCCTGACTTTTGCAGCAGCTTTTAAGGTGGACAGAAGGAACAGCTGTGCTCATCAGGGAGTTGCACTGTGAGGTGATAGGGGTGGTAGCACTTTCTTTGCAGCCAGGTGAGAGGGCTGTGGAATAGAAACCTGGGCTGTGGCCAGCCCTGCCTTGGGGGAGGGCAGTCTGTGTCACAAAGTCCATCCCACCCAGCAGGGTGTGGCTGGAAGGGGAAGATGCTGTGGCTGGTGTCTTGCAGAGCAGCTCAGAATTTGGTTTCTATCAGGTCAGAGGGGTGTCAGGGTCAGTACCTCCATGGCAGCCCTGTCCATTGGGTGTGCCCTTGCCCTTGCTCTTCACTGGGGCTCTCTTGTCTTGCAGAGGTGTCCTGTGTCCCCAGTGACATGCAGGTTGTCTCTTCTGTGGGTTGAGCTTTGTGTCATGCTTTGGGGTTCATTTTTTCTGTCTCTCCTGACAGGTATTACTGTAATGTATGTGACTGTGTGGTGAAGGATTCCATCAACTTCTTGGATCACATCAATGGCAAAAAACGTAAGGACCATTTCTTTGCCTCATTGGAGGGTTGGTTGAGTTGGAGGGACTGTTCCTTTTGTGCATCATCCATGTCTGAGTGCTGAACACTTATCTATGGATCAGGGAGCTTAGGAGATCAGGATGTAGAAGCTCATCATGAGAGCTGTGGAGGTGCTGCCCTTATCTCCTGACACCTTCCAGAGTGCTGGACCATTTTAATGGAATAAGCCCAGCAGAAGCAGTGACTGGTGTACTCTGGTTTGTAAGTCTGGAGAGAGGCTTTTTACAGCACTGAAACTGTAAAGAAGTACCTAGGTAAGTAAAATACCTGGGACTGGCTTATTTTTGGATCAGAAACTTCTCTTTGTAGAAGTTGAGTATAAGCTCAGAACTGGCTGGTGCCTGAGCTCCAGAGTATGGATCAGGACTATACCCTCATTGATCTGACTGTGGATATTACTTCTTGACATGTTCAGAGAGGGGGGAATATAGAGGAAGTAAAGGAGCAACAGGACAGAACTGACACACTTTGCATGTTGTTCCTGCTCATGAAGGTATTTTTGGCTCCTTGTGGATGTCAGAAAATCACCCCTTTACAAAAAGGCAGGGATGTGTGTGCTCTGAACCTGCACACGGGGCTGTTTGAGAGCAGGAAGCTCAGTAGAAACCTGAGGACTGGTTTTCTGTAGCTCAGAAAAGAAAACACAGTGTTTTAAAAACCTGTGCTTTTATGTGAATGGGAGGAAGGTGCTGACATGCCTTGTTTGACAGGCTGGGAGATGAGCGAGAAGTTCATAGGAGAGAATCTGGAATCAAAAATCCTGGCATGGCTGCATAGATGGGTGTGAGTTGTAGGGTTGAACTGGGATTGGAAAGTGGCTGGTTGCACAGTGCTTTAGTATATGAGTATGTCTGGGAACTTTTAAACCTGTCAGTAAATCTAGCTCAAACCTGCTTGTTCTTGGTAGCCCTTTTACTAATTCCTGGTGTAGTTTAAGCTTCCAAGTGCTGCTGCATCCCTGGGACAAACCTGTGCAGGGCTGCTGGAGTGAACAGTGGAGTGGATCCCCTCAGGAATGTGGGTTGGAGGCATTTCTGGGGGTGGCCCCGTCAGCATAGGCTTACCCACAAGTGAAAAACTGTGAATCTGCTCTGAAGAGCCACTGAATCAGAGGCCTGACTTTATATTCTCTGCTTTAGCTGGGAATGTCCTGTGTAATCAGGATCTCTGAGTGCCACTCATGTCTTGTTTAGCATCGCCCACAGCTGAGAGATGCCAGCCTGTCAGTTTTATTCTAGCTCCTTTTTCAACACTCCAACCCTTTTTTATTCCACTGGTCCAAGATTAAATTTCCTGAGGCATCAGAGCAAATGACAGGGAGCATCCAAATAAGGAACCTTTGAAGAATAGTCTGTGTTCTTGTTACAAGTAGTGTTTGGATTGTTGTGTGGGTTATGGTACCCCCTAAAGCCCACCTCCCCAACCTAAGAAATCCTTAGTCTGGCCCTGGAAGGTGCTCTGAGGGGAGTGACAGGCAGGAAGGTGGTGCTGTGCTGTTTAAATTGGGATCAGGGATGGAGACTTAGTGCAGAACACTGCTGATTCCACACGTGTTCTCCAGACCAGAGGAATCTGGGCATGTCCATGCGGGTGGAGCGTTCCACGCTGGACCAGGTGAAGAAACGCTTTGAGGTGAACAAGAAGAAGATGGAGGAGAAGCAGAAGGATTATGACTTTGAGGAGAGGATGAAGGAACTCCGTGAGGAGGTGAGTCTGGTCAACAGCCGAGGAAGCAAAGCTCCCCAGAAACATGTTTTGGGAGGAAATCAATCCTGGTTCCTACTCTTGTTCCTCAGAAGCATTGTTCTTGGTAGCACGGGCTTCTTATCTGCTCCTATGAATGGGGTTTGTTTTTCTGCTTTTGAAAAGTTTGTATTGCTCTTCCTAGAAACCCTTTCCCCTCTTTCTGTGTGAGAATAACTTTTGATGGTTCATATTTCCACTCAGAACGGGACAAGTCCATTTTTTGTCCCCCACTAGTTGCATTGGAACTTGTGTGGTCTGGTAGCAGATCTGCATCTTCATCCATTATCTTCCACAGCTCTTAGGATTGCTGGAATCCCCTTCCACAGGGCACTTGCTTCTGTGTGGCCTCCCTGAGTGTAGAAGGGCTTTGTGAACAGCATGCTGTGGTGCAAGATGTGTGAGGAGGTGATAAAAGACAGCAGATTTCTCTCAAACTGGCACTTAGATGTTAGTAAACATGAAAATCAATTATTTGAAGACTCCATGAAGTTCTGATAGTTGAGAAGCTTCTATGGGTTCTTCTCCTCTATCAGCAGCCACATAACCCAAGGTTACAAATCACTGCCTGTTTGAGTCTCCCTGCCCAAGCCCTGAGCTTTGCTTCACCACAGGGGAGCTCTTTGGGGTGCTCACAGAGCAGCCCTGTGCTCTGCTCTCAGGCAGGCTGTGGTGCTGCTGAGCCCCATCCGTTTGGGGGACAGGAGGGAGGTGTCCCAGCAGCAAAAGGGGTGCTGTGGGTTGAAAAGCAGCTGTCAGTCAATGGATGGCAAGAATTAAATCAGCAGCAATTCCTGATGTAGCTTTCTCCAGGGCACGGCTGTGTTCAGGAGCACAGCGGATGGTGATGAGCATGGTGGGAGCAGTTGCTAAGTTGGGAGCTGAAGCCATGCTTCGGTGTCACCCAGTACAAACCTGGCTCTGTTCCAGGGCTCATGATCCTCACAGAGCAAAACACTTTGATTAGAGCAGCGCAAACTCTTTGATGCCAAAACCCCCTTCAAAGCCGCTCAGAGCCTCGGCTTCTGTTCCAGTGAGCAGCTGTCACTCTGCCAGGCTGAGAGCCAGCAGGCATCACAGTCACTGGCACAAAGCATTGGGCAAGGCAATGGCCTCCTGCTTTCAAACCAGCTCCTTGTCTCAGCCTTGATTCCAGGTAAAACCTGTGATGTTTGCTCAGAAGAGAGAGTTTGATAATGCTTCCTTTTGCCTATTTGTGTGTGTGTTTCTGCTCTTGGCCTGGGAAATGGGGTGGTCTGGATTCGCTGGTGAACTTTCTCCTTGAAGACTGCAGGCCGGGATTTCTGCTGTTTATTTCCTCAGGCACAGCTTGGCTGCTGTGGGCAGGATTTGTGGTAATTGTGCAGTACCTGCTGTCTCAAAACTCCTTCAGCTCAGGAGGTGCAAATTGTTTTGCTGTTGTGTCCCTTGCTGCAGGAGGAAAAGGCCAAAGCCTACAAGAAGGAGAAGCAGAGAGAGAAGAAGAGGCGGGCGGAGGAAGATTTGACCTTTGAAGAGGATGATGAAATGGCAGCTGTGATGGGTTTCTCTGGTTTCGGCTCAACCAAAAAGAGCCACTGAACAGCTCTGGACTCTCCTCTTTCTCTAAACAGCTTGTTTTTACCCAGGGAACTCTGGATAACTCTTCAAAGACTTGATTGAGGACTTGTATGTAAATCTCCCAGTAGAAGTTGGCTGGAAGAGTTGAAAAGCGATTCCATACTCTACCTGTGCTGCAGATCAAGCTCTGCCTCTCATTAGCTTCCCTTCTCCTTCTGTGTCCTAGATCTGGCTGCTCTGTGGCCGTGTGTGTGCAGGGAAGTGCTCTGTTGGGTACATTTTTTTGTCAATAAAGTGCACATTCTGCACAGGTGGCCTGGTTCAGGATTAATCTAGTTGTCAACCAGGCCCTACTTGTCACCCAAGCTGTGTTTGAGATGCTGGGAGGGATTCACTTGCTTTTAGGCTCATAATGAAGGAAATGTGCCACAGCAAGCAGTGTGAGAGGTGCATCTTTATGGCTTGTGCTGAGCAGAGCTGGTGGCTGCATGGAGTCTGGGTTGCTGAAACTTTCCTGTGTGTTTTATCTGCAAGGGAGACTTCCCTCCTTTTCTTTGTGTTTTAGCCCATAATTTCCGTATCTTTAAGGCAGGGGAGAAATTCCTCCCCATTACTGGTCTAGGATAGAGCCAATGAAAGAAAGGTGTGTACAATTTGCCAGAAATAAATGGAATGTTTTAATGGGCCCTTTGGTGGGGGTTTGATCCCTTCTTTATTTTGAGAGCTTGGAAGAGCTGCTGGTGTCTCCCAGCTGCACAGAGCTGGGGTGGCCTTCTGGGGACCCAGTGGTGGCAGAGGTGAGGTGTGTGCCTTCCTCTCCTGGCTCAGCTCCCAGCTGCCCTAGGCAGACCATTGCCATCATTCTTGGCTTTTTTAAGTAATTCTGGAGATGGGTGTAAGAATATGGAAGGGAAAGGGAGTTCAGGGCTGGGGACCTTCATTCCCATCAGGCAATCCAAGACAGGCTGGGCTGCATTCCAGATTTTACCAGCCTTAGTATATTAAGGGCCATTTTTTTCCTGTCTACTGGCTGTCAGTGTCTTTTCACCTCTACCTTCCCCTAAATCCACTTCATTTCTGCTTTTATTTACCTCAGTCAAACCTTGTGTGACTCATTTCCGTCTGCAGTTAGGATTTATATTTTGCATGGCTGGGTTTTCGTAGCTCTGTCTCGCTCTCCTCTCTCTTTTTATGTATATTGATGAAATCCTTGCGCTTGCCCTTCTCCGTGCTCGTATGAAATTTCCAGCCTGGGGAAGGCTGCAGTGTTTAGCCTGCTCTTTCTAATACATCTAGAACAAATCCTGTAATGTTGTGCTGCTGTTTTAATTCCTTAATCTTAGCCTGCTGACAGCTTCATTGCCTCAGGTCTTTCCGCTTCAATTCAGATTATAATCCCCGTTGAAGATGCTATTGAAATGATATATAGCCAGTCAGATACAGCTGTCCTTGGAGGTTTGACCCTTTTAACTTGGCAATCCTTTGACTTTGGCTCTCTGAGCACACGGGCTGGGAGGGCGACTTTCATTCCAGCCACGTTCCTAGCGCTGTTCAGGCTGCAGCACGTGGCTCCGGCTGAATGGGAGAGCAGAGACGCTCGCGCCTTTGTGCCCTCCGGGGTGCGAAAGGGATGCTGCCATGGTTTCATGCACATTAAAAGTTTAGGATGTTTCAGAGAAGATTTAGCAGCAGCCATTTTATTCCAGCCACCAGCTTTGCAGACACCCAGCCCCTCAATGCAGCCACTCAGTTGATGATGCTGAGAAAGGGGCAGAGGCTGCCCCACATCCCCCACCTTTTCTAGCTTGTGACCTTGGAGCCAGTGACTGCTGTGTTGGTTTTCCCACAGTGTATCCTGATCTTCTTGTCCATCCTGGCACATCCAAGGGGTAAGGTGTGAAATGGGCAGCCCCACAGAAACCTTCCTGGGGTGGTGGTGAGGTTTGCACAGCCTCCTGCCACTGGGCCCTGCCTGTCCCTGCCTGCCGCTTCTGGGCGCTGCAAGACAGGGAGGAAATCCCTCCACAGCACAGTGCTTTCAATAACAAGATTCCTCTTTGGTGTAAAGCCTGTCATCCCCAAGCCCATCCCGAGGCCACCTGCACCCTGGGGGCCAAAGCCCCAGCCCCAGCTCCCCGTGCTGGGGCTGCTCGCGCCGGGGGAGCGCAGCTCTTTGTCTCGGCAGCTTGCTGGGAGCAGTGGTGTGTGCAGCAGCAGATACAAGCTCCTGCTGGATTCCCAGCAGCAGGAGCTGCCTCTAGCCAAGGATGAAAAGCTGGTTTCATGGGAGGAAATAATATTTAGAGAAGAGACAGATAACATTCCCTGTACCAGCCATGTTAACTCTTTGCTCCCACCGCTGCTTAGCAAGGCGTTAACTCCTGGCTCTCAGCCCCCAATCTGGAGCAGTGGTTCTCTGTGACTCCTTGCTAGCATTTGCTATCTCCATGTTGAATTTAAGGTGCTGGATGGGTCAGGACTTGGGGTTTTACTTGAAGAGAGAGAAGACCCAGCTATGCAGTTCCCCTTCTTCTCCTCACCAGTGACCGAAGTGCTCAGTCCCTACTGGTTCGCATTAGCTCTTCCACAAGTGAAAACTGGGATCTGGTGGAGTAAGGAGGGATGTTTTGCATGGTTTGCTCATCCAGGCTGGGATGTCCTGCCTACTCTCAATGTGAAAGTGCTTTGAGGTGCCTGGAGCCAGCTTGGTGCTTGTTCCCAGTGCCTGGGCAGAGGTGCAACTTCCTTGTGACCTGTGGCGTGGAGGACCTGGAGGAGGTCTGGGGACTGTGCTCAGCTTGAGCCTTCCTTATCTCCATCCCACTAAATGTTCATGACAGTGTTTGGAGAAGTACTCAGGCATCACAGCAGACCCCAGAAAAAAACAAATCTGTCTTGCCACCTCCACTTCCCCTCTCCTGATATCTTCCCTGGCTTCACCCTGGGATGAAGGGCTGAGGCCTCATGGAGAGGCTGAGCACAAATACCCAGCTGCTCTTCTTTCTTTCCTTCCTGGGAAGCTTCTGGGCACTTCCTCAACCCCACCCATTCCTGCTAAACCACATTCCCCTCACTCTCTATGCATCCTGCTTGGGACCAGAGGAGCAGCAGCAGCATTCCCACTATCCCAGTAGGATGAGTGGGACCAGGGGTCTGAAGTGATTCTGGAGAAGGGCTCCCAGCCTGGCCCTGTGTGGGCTAGCTGAATCATTCCCTGTGACTTTATTATCAGAAAGACCTGTTTTTCCAGCAATTTACACCAGTTTTACATCCTGAAAGATTTAAGCGCTTGGCAGGAGCTCCAGTCCTCCCACTGCTCAGGCCACAAGCTACTGCTGCCCCAGTTAGGCAGGCATTCCTGCCACTTGCCAGTGTTAAAGCTGAACAACATCCATAGGCAATATCCCTGGAAATCCTGCCTCCTGCCTGGCTTTGACCTGGTGCAGTGGTGCTGGCAGTCTGTGCCACCAACCCCTGCTCTGTGGAGGCTGCTGGGTGTCCCACGCTCCCATCAGTCCCATCAGTGCTGTGGTACTATCCCACACAACTCCAGAGCCAGTATTCCTGCTCCCTCTCAGCTCTGGAGAGCAGTGTACTGAGAGCCACCTGGATCAGTCAATGCTTGGCCCAGTCTGCATCCTGTCCTTTCCTTGTGTGGCGGCAACAAGGGGGAGAATCTGATCTGTGCAAGGGCAAAGGTTCAGACCCTGATTAGAGTTGGGGCTGCTGCAAAAGAGAACAGGAATCACAGGATCCTGGAATGGTTTGGGTTGGAAGGTGCCTTGGAGATCAGCCAGTTCCAACCCCCTGCCATGGGCAGGGACACCTTCCACTATCCCAGGTTGCTCCAAGACCCATCCAATCTGGCCTTGGACACTTCCAGGGATGGAGCAGCCACAGCCTCTCTGGGCATTGGTTGAGGAAGGGATGGGAGGCAGAGATAGGGCGAGATGAAGATGTATAGAGGGGAGAATCCCTGGGCTGGGAGGTATTTGCTTCCCATCTGGAGCTTGGGTGGGAATCTTGGATGATGGCTGTTGCAAAAAGGATCAAGCTGGGAACCAGGGACACCCACAGTGAGGTGGTGCTTGGCCTGGAGACCTCAGCAAGCTGGGCCATACTCCACACACAAAATTTCTGGGGCTGAGCCAGCTCAGGCCACAGATGGGGCCACGAGGGAACAAGTAGGGCTCTGGAGTGTTCTAAACTGGAAGGAGACAACCCCAGTGCCCCCCATCCCTGTCAGGTCTGTTGCTGCATCCAGGTTGGGGGATTGCTGGATGGATGGTTTCTGCTGGGCTCGGTGTGGGGCTCCTGAGCACAAGGGAGGTTTTGCTCTGTTGTAAGTGAAGTACAAAACCATCACCAGCCAGAGAACAAACAGCTCCAGGCTGGAGAGGGAGCAGGGAGAGGGAGATGGGGAGGAGCAGGGGGAGCATGGGGACAGGCCATCCGCAGGAGGTTTTTCAGGGACTTGTGATCTCAGAGCAAATTTCTGCTGTTGGCTGCACACCAGTGGCACCATTTCACCAACTCATGCGTGCCTCCCCATCGCCAGCTCCGCAGTGCTGAGCGCCTCGGGGGGGTCAGGGCCGCTCTGCGGAGGGCTGCGGGAATATGGTCCCTGCTCGGAGAGCGTGTGATCTGCCAGGCAGCCGGGGAGCCCCGGGGACACTGCCATGCCTTTGTTCCTCCTGCTCTTTCTTTTCCACCTTCAGATTTTTTTCCCTTTGCTTCCAGCTGCGCATGCAGCACTCCCCCCCACCCCGTTTCCACCCACAGTTCCTGTCTTGATTTTCCTTCCCCTCTACAAATATGTGTTCCTTAGGCTTCTTCCCCTCCCTGCCCAGCTCCCCCCATCAGTGATCAGTGTTGCCTTCCCAAACTTCTTTTTATTTTGCCTTCTCCCTGTTTTCCCACAGGCCTACTTCATTCCTTCCCCTTCCTGCTTCTCTCCCCTTCCCTCCAGCCTCTCGGGCTCCCGTTCACTCGCTCCGTCTCCCCTTCTCTGACAGTTTGGGGGAAATCTGTCTGTGTCAACACAGAAATTCCATTATTTATTGGCTGAGTGGAGCAGGGTCCTACACTCATCTGTAATTGTCTCCAGATCAAAGCGGCTGCTGATGGCAGCTTTGCCTTCTCAGAGCAGAACACCACCCCCAGCTTCCAGCTCCCCATCCTCCCGGGGGAGTCGGGTGCGTGTGCGTTGACACCCTCGATGACTGATCTCTCAGACAGAGAGGAAAGAAGTAGGGCTGGTGGGGGAGAAAAGGGAGGCCTGGAGCATCTGCAAAGCTCCCTGGAGAAGATGGAGATGGTGGGGTGTGTCTCAGGGAGACAAAGTCCCTGGCATGGGCCGGGGGAGAGTGGGAGGGTAGAGGTGGTCCCTATCTTGGGAATGGAGACAGAGAGATGAAGTGAAAGAAGGGACAGGGAAACAGGAAACATCCCCATATCTGTCCAGGACTGGAAGAATTAAATTTTAGTAATGGGGATAAAGGAGAACATGCCTTTTCATGCCTTTCCCTTCTGAAACCACCAACCTATCCTAGGGATGCGGGACTTCAACGTGAACTGCAGGCACACAGCTTTTGTTTGGGTGTTGATGCAAGATGTCTGTGGGGAGAGGAAACATCCACTCTGACTTCTGCCCCTTGGCCTCCTCACTAGGGTCCCAGCTTCAACATGACTGGAAGAGCTGCAGTGGTTTCTCTGCTGGAGGAGGTGAGATCGATCAGAACCACTCTTCCCAGGCCCATACACTGGGGAACTTGGGAATCTTTCATTTCTCTGCTGGAGGAGGTGAGATCGATCAGAACCACTCTTCCCAGGCCCAGTTTTCCCACTTTAGCATGATACACTGGGGAACTTGGGAATCTTTCGTTTCACGTGGATCTGTGGACACCAAAAGACATAGACACCATTAAAAGTCCTGACAGCTTGGTCCCCTCTCACTGTCAGGCTGAAGCCATGGCTCTGCATTTCTTCTAAATGTCCAAAGCACTTCCTCCTGGTAACACCTTCCTGGCCCTACCATCATTTCTCCTCTGGTTTCTTTCTCCACAGAGTTCAGGCAGTTTCACTTACACTTCTCCCTGTAAGGTATTGTTCCAAGTCTTAAATCAGTTTTTTAACCTTTCAGAACTTCAGGCACAAGAGTTGTGCATGATATTCCAACACCAGTCACACTGGTGCCTGACAGAGGAGAGCTGTCACCTCCTCTCTCACAAACCTTCTGCCCTTCCCCCAGGCAATCATCATACTGTTGCTCACCTTTCTTTCCTGCTCACTGTTCCCTCTTCCTTCCCAGCAGAAAGGAGACATTCCCTCAGGACATTTTAGGGAGACCCTCTAAGAGGATGCCCACAGCAAAATGAGTAGTCCCAGCTCAGGATAATGGGGACACCCCTGCTTTTGCTTTGCATCCCAAGTCTGTTACTTCAAGTGGAACAAGACACCAGCCATGAGAGCAGCTCCTTTGGCAGCTTGGGTTTGCAAGAAATTCCCCCACTCCAGAGCCAGAGGGGAGACTTGGCTTCCTGAGCTGCCATTGTAGTCTGTGTCTTACAGGGAGTCAGAACTGCTCCCTCAGAGGCTGAGCAGGACTGGGCCCCATGTCCTGAAAATGCTCAAAAGGAGGTGACAGCTAGGGAGGGTCTGCTCAGAGCTGAGCCTGTTTCAGTTTCCATCTGTCCCTGGCAAAGGGACTGGGGGAGTTGTCCCTGTGTGTGTCTGTGTGGGCCAGGAGAGTCAAGTGCCTTCTACCAGTAGTAAGCCTTGAGCTGGTCACCTCAGCAACATCTCCTCACATAAAAACCCCCTGGAACTTCATGAACACATCATGCCTGGTGCAAAAGTTCTTCCTGCACTACTGCAGAGGAAGAGCAGGGTGGTAAACAACTCCAGCACCTTGCAGAGCAAAGCCCATGGACAAGGACTTCCAGTAGGAATAGAGTCCCAGCATCCTTCATTGCTCCATCCACCCCTGGGCATGGTACCTGTGAGAAGTGTCTCCTGACAAATCTGGGACGTGTGCTCTGGAAGCCTGGGCTCTCTGGGCAGCTCTTTCCTGGCTTTGGTGACCTACTCACCTCTGCTCAGTGACTGGGACTTTCCAGGTTCACGGTGGTGTTGGGACCACTGGAGGACCCTGGGGCATCCCTACTCAGAGCTAGATTTGGCAGCTCAGGAGGATCTCCAGGATGACAATCCCTGCCCCAGTCTGGTTCCTGTGACACCCTCATTATGAAGATTTTTTTCCTTAATGAGAATTTCCTTTCTCCAGCTCATGCCCCTACTTCCTCACCCTGTCCCTGTGCACTTCTGAAAGGAGGTAGGCACATGTCATATCTTGCATCCCAGCACACAAGGGCAGGCAGAGTGCCCACCAGCCCTGATAAACATGCTAGACAGCCACCATCCCCTTCAGGGCATGGGTTTTCCTCCCAAAGGAAGGCAGGGAACCAAAGTTTTGAAGTGGAAGGAGCTCTGGTCAGGGCATCCTGCTGCACAGAGCATTGCAGCTTCACAGACCGAATCCCCAGCACCTGACCCTACAGAAGCAACCCCGGAGTGACTTCCCAGCTGCAGGGCCAGGGCTGCTCTCATTCCCACCAGGAGAAACCCCCCCTCTTCCGCTGTGTTTGCCCTCTTGGGCACCACAAACTGTAGCTGCTCCCGCTTGGAGCGAGGAGGGAGCAGCGCAGCCACATGCACGGCTGGGCAGGCGGGCGCCCTGGGGAGCTGGGGGAGGGGCTCTGTGGTCTGGCAGGGACAGCGCTTCTTGCAGCCCCTTCTGCTGCCCCGGAACGCAGCAGGCAGGAAAATGGAGTGACAGTGGTGTCTGGGCAAGGTTTAGTGCCCACAGGCAGCTGAGTGTTGTTCCTCCCACCCCCCAGTCCTTTGCTCTCTGCGTGACTTTTCCAAGGCAGCTCAACCTACGGCATCTCCTGCTACATCCCACCCGGATCTCTCCTTGCCAAGGCACATCAGTGCTGACCTGCGGCAGCTGGCCACCCGCCCGCCTGTGCCAAGACATCTCAGAGAGACAGACCCCCTTCCAGCTTCCAGCATTTTCCAAAAACAGGCTTCTAGCCGCATCCTGATTCCCTACCCCGAGAGAACAGGGCTGGCAGCAGAAAGCTCTTCTGCACCACAAGAGGGGCCTTAAAATCTATAGGGTATGAAGTGGGGTGTTAGTGGTGCACTGTCCCCATTCCATCACCCCGATCCTGCTGCTCACCTTCCTCTGCTATGTTCCCCCAAAAAAGGTTCTTCCTTGGATTCCTCACCCCTCTGCAGCACCCCCAGCCCGAGCCATTTCCTTCAGGAAAGGGATCCTAGGAACAAGTCTGTTCTCCTTAACCCCTCCCACACCCGCACCCCGTTTGACCTTGGTCCCCTGGAATTGTGGGGTCTGGGAGGTGAGCTAGAAGAGACTACAAGGTCTGGGGAGATGAGGAAAAGGAACAGGATGGGACTATCCTGTGATCTCCCTTAGGGAAGGGAAGCAAGGGGGGACATGACACGGCTCCCCCCCAAGGAAGCAGCGATGAAGATGTGCAGGGGTGGGGGGTGCATTACCAAGCACAGCTGGAGAAGGGCGGGAAGGACCGGGCAGGGAGTCGGGGGGGGCTCGGATCCTGCCGGTGTACCTGGCGGAGCAGAAGGTGATGGTGAATATTTTACTCTAAATCAAACAATAGGACCAGAGCCGCTCCAGTGATTTTGCAGAATACGTTTGGTCGGAGACGGGAGAAGGACTGGAGGGAAGGAAATAAGACCCCCGAAAATTTCTGTGTCCCGTCTCACCCCCACCCTCAATCCCCCTCTGGCCTGAGCAGCACTCGAGGGGGCTCCCGGAGGAGTGCTACCCGCTCCATCCCACCTCCGGCCTCTCAGCCCGGGGAGGGCTGGGCGGTGATGGACGGAGGGAGGGGGCCGAGCAGGGGGGGCGCAAATCGGGGATTGGAGGGGGATTAGAAAGAAACAGATCGGGGCGGGGGTGACAACGACGCCGCCAGGGGTGGTCTTGGCGTGGGAGATGGCGCGGGGGACAGGCTGGCAGTGACCGGCGCTGCCGATGCAGGCTGGGCTTCACTTACCGGGAGCCGTCCCGATTCCACCCGTGAGCGGCCCGAGCCCCGGGCGTGCCCCGGGCGCTCCTCTCCCTCCACCTGTCCGCCCCGCCAGCCCTCCTCCCCGACCGGCGACCCCACGAGCGCGGCACGTCCCGCGTAGGTCTCGCTGCACTCCCAGGGACCAAATCCTCTTCCCAGCCCGACAAACCCCACCAGCTCCGCCGCCTCCTGCCTCCTCCGGTCTCCCGGTCGCCTCTGGATCCTGCTTCCTACTCGGGTCCCCGTGGGGAGCAAGGTGGGGGGAGCGGTTGGGGCCGGCTGTTCCCTTCCCAACGGGGACCGGTAAGCAGAGACAAAGGCGGTGAAATATCAGTGCCCGGCTAAAGCCGCTCCGAGCCCCTTCGAGCCTTTAACTAGATCGTTAGGGGATTATCCGCACCCTGGGCAGCCGCGGGGCGGGGGCAGCGGCCGCCCCGTCCCGTTACCGAGCGCCCCCGGGGACGGGGACGACGACGGTGGGAGGCGACTCACGGAGCTGCCCGGGCGCGGCGGCGGCTGGAGACGGGTCTGCGGGGAGAACGGATCGGCCAGCGGAGGGACCGTGAGCGGTACCGGGGCGGGGAGGGGAAGGGGGGGCGCAGGGGCCGCCGTCTGTCGCGCTTCGGGTGCCGGCGGGGGACCCGCGGCTCGCTCTGCTCCCGCCTCCCCCTCGCCTTCCGCGGGGGGCGGAAAGTTTGTGCCCGCGGTGGGGGCACCGCTGGCGGTGTGGGGAGGCAGATCCTGGGGTATCTGGGCAGGACCGTGCGCCGAGAGCCCGAGGGGGCTGACACTGGGGTGCTCGGTGGGAGAGCAGGATTTGGGACGCGGGGCTGTGGGCAAGCGGGGTGTCGGGGGTGGGAAGGAGGCAGGGAAAAAGGGGGGGTCTCTATGCCTCCGCGCTGATGGGCTCAGCTTTATCCAGGGCTGTAATCCCCCTGCTCCTGTAATTAAAAACTCCGCATTACAAGGAAAACGGTGTGCAGGGAAATGTAATCAAGTCTGGAGGGGCTTAACCATCTGGTAAAGGTTAGGATCGGCACGGCGGGGGACGCGGCCGGGGGATTTGGCAGCAGCCGCGATCTGGGCTCCTCTTAATCTACCGCGGGTCCGAACGCAGCATCTGCGGGGTAATACCGGTGCCCCGGGCAGCGATCGGTCTTGCTGGAGCTCCCACCGCCGTTAACGGGATCTCCCCGAAGGTGGTCCCTTCCTCAGGTGCGTCTGGCTCCGGTAAACAGATTCTGCTGTGGCCCCGGGACCCGGATTGCAGCCCCTTGCGGGGGCCAGCAAAGAAAGGGTTAAACCACTGCCGGTGGCCGCGGCTCGGCCCCGCAGCTCCGGGCAAGGCCCTCCTCCGCCGCCCCCGGGAGCCCTAAACTCTTTGAAAGTGCAAGAGGCAAGGGAAGGCGAGGGCGGAGGCGGCGGCGCGGGCGCGACTCCTCGTTCCCGGGACTGCCGCGGGGCCATGGGGGCCGGAGCAGGCTCCGGGCGGGGGCAGCTCTTCCTCCGCTCCCTCCTCTTCCTCCTGTTGGCCGGACCCCCGGCGCAGGGGCAGCTGCGCTACGCCGTGCCGGAGGAGCTGGAGCACGGAGCCTTTGTGGCCAACCTGGGTGAGGACCTGGGACTGGATGTGTCCACCCTGTCAGCACGGAGGTTCCGCATCGTGTCACGGGCCGGGGCCAGGCAGCACCTGGAGGTGAACCTGGAGAACGGGATCCTCTTTGTGAACGAGCGGATTGACCGGGAGGAGGTGTGTGAGGCCGGGGGGACCTGCCTGCTCCACCTGCAGCTCCTCGTCGAGAGCCCACTGGAGCTCTACCGCGTCGAGGTGGAGGTGCTGGACATCAACGACCATGCGCCCACCTTCCCTTGGCAGGAATATGTGCTGGAGGTGGCCGAGTCTGCTGTGCTCGGTGCTCGCTTCCCACTGGAGAGCGCCCAGGATCCTGACGTGGGCACCAACTCTGTGCACACCTACCGCCTCAGCCCCAACGGCTTCTTTTCACTGGAGGTGCAGACACGCAGTGATGCCAGCAAGTTTGCAGAGCTGGTGCTGGAGCGTGCCCTCGACCGCGAGCAGCAGCGTGTGCACCGGGTGCTGCTCACCGCTCTCGATGGTGGCGTCCCCGAACGCTCAGGCACGGCGCACATCCTCATCACAGTGCTGGACGCCAACGACAACGTGCCTGCCTTTGACCAGCCCTCCTATGGTGTGAGCCTTCCTGAGGATGCTCCTGCTGGCACTCTGGTCATCCAGCTCAATGCTACTGACCTGGATGAGGGCCCCAACGGGGAGATTGAGTACTCCTTCAGTGGACACGCACCGCCACGTGTCCGGGAGCTCTTCCGTGTGGAGCCTCGGAGTGGGCAGGTGCTGCTGAAGGGCCGCCTGGACTATGAGCGGGCCAGCCTCCATGAGCTCTACGTGCAAGCCAAGGACCGTGGGCCTTCGGCTGTGGCTGTGCACTGCAGGGTGCTTGTGCACCTCCTCGATGTCAATGACAATGCGCCAGAGGTGACCCTCACCTCTGTGTCCACACCCGTGCTGGAGGATGCCCCCCCAGGCACTGTGATCGCTGTCATCAGTGTTCTGGACCGGGACTCTGGGGACAACGGGCGTGTGAGCTGTGAGGTCAGCCCAAATGTGCCATTTGAGCTCCGCTCCTCCTTTCGGAACTACTACACGCTGGTCACCACGCAAGCGCTGGACCGGGAAGTTGTGCCGGAGTACAACGTAAGCATCACGGCTCGAGACATGGGCTCACCTGCCCTGCTGACCCGCAGCACCCTCACCATCCCTGTGTCTGATGTGAACGACAATGCTCCGCGCTTCCTCCAGCCCTCCTACAGCGTCTATGTGATGGAAAACAATGCACCAGGTGCCTCCATCTGCTCTGTCAGTGCGTTAGACCCTGACTGCCAACAAAACGCTTACCTGTCCTACTCCATTGCCGACGGGCACATCCACGGCATGCCTGTGGGCACCTACGTGTCTATCAACTCAGACAGCGGGCACATGTACGCCCTGCGCTCCCTCGACTACGAGCAGATCCGCAGCTTCCAGATCCAGGTGCAAGCACAGGATGCAGGGTTTCCCCCACTCAGTGCCAACGTCACCGTCCACATCTTTGTGTTGGACCAGAACGACAATGCTCCGGTCATCGTTTCCCCCATGCCGCGCAACGGCTCCGTTGCCACTGAGCTGGTGCCGCGATCAGCCAGGCCTGGCTACCTCGTGGGCACAGTGTCAGCGGTGGATGCAGATGCGGGGCTGAACTCTCGCCTCTCCTACCAACTCCTCCAGGCTACTGACTTCACCCTCTTCAGCGTAGCGCCCGACACGGGTGAGCTGCGCACGCTCCGCTCCTTTCTGGAGCAGGATGCGAGCCGGCAGCAGCTGGTGGTGCAGGTGCGGGACGGTGGACAGCCAGCCCTCTCTGCCACCGTGTCCCTCCTGCTTTCGGTGGTGGAAACCATGCCCCAGACTCTCTCCGACTTCAGCGAGTTCAGCCTCCCTCCAGAGGTCTCCTCATCTTCCCCGCTCACGCTCTATCTCCTTGTCTCCCTGGGCTCCATCTCCTTCACCTTCCTTCTCGCCATCCTCATTCTCACAGCCATTCGCTGCCGCGGAGAGCGGCGCTCCCGCCAAGGGGACAGCTGCTCGCCACCTCGCTGCCACTGCTGTCCTGGGTCCAGACCCTCCTCTGATGGCCTGAAGACTTCCAACCTGACGGCACAGCCTCCTGCAGGGACCACGGCTGCCACCTGCCTCGATGTGCCTGCGGGCGGCCCCCCAGGCTACTGCTACAAGGTCTGCCTTGGTCCTGAGTCTGCTCAGAGCGACTTCATGTTCCTCAAACCCTGCAGCCCCCCCCGGAACAACGAGAAGGATCCCGGGAAGCGGTCCCGGCCAGACCAGCATCTCCAGGTCTCCAAAGAGGTAAGACATTGCCCAGCAGTGCTTAGCGGCACTCCGCAGGTCCCCCCAGCCCCCTCCGTCAGCCTCTGCCACGAGGGAAACCAGGCACGGCTTCTCCCAGAGAACAACCGGAGCCTTTGATCAGTGCGGGAATTAGGAGCCGTCAGGCAGCGGGATCTCCACCGAGCTTCCCGACGGGTCTAATTACCGGGGGAGCGCCAGGCTCGGCTGAGGCGAGAGGAAATCCCTTCTCACCGTCTTTTGTACCCATTAGAGGCAACAGAGATGCTCCAGTGCCCTAGGGGCAGTGGGATGGTGGGGGTGGCTTCTCCTTGGCGTGGGTAAGCAATTCACACCGGGACAGTGTGAGCATCGCTGCTGCTCTGCTCCCCCTGTGCTGGCAAGGGCCCGCAGCGTCCCGGGCCTGGCTGCTGATCTGCACCAGGCTGTGCCAGCAGGCAGGGAGTGAGGTCTTTGGGGCAGGATTTTGATGTCAACATTTGTTAGGTATTGAAATGAGGAATGCCTCATTTTCCCGAAGAAAGACTCTCCAAAACACGATTACAAGGATGGAGAGTGATGAGGCGTCTAATCCACTTACATTTGACTTTTAATAAACCAGCCCTTCCGAGGAGAGCCCAAGACTCTCTGCCAAGAGAGTCTCTCCATGTGTCTCCTTGCACCCCTGGACTCTCTCCCCTAATACTTAATTAGATTTTCCTGCAGCTTTTGCAACCCTCCTGGGACATCAAGCACACAGCTGATTTCTGCATCTCTCACCATTTAGTACCTCAGACCTCGGCTAAGTAAACATTGCACATGCAAAAAAGGCTGTTAAAAATTAGCAGAAATAGGAAAACCACCTGTCTCTCCCCAGAATGACAGGCTTAAAACCCCCAGAGGCAGAGGACAAGCCCAGAACCACCCCAATATCTCAGGAGGGTGAGGAAGGTCCAGAAGGGAACAGGCTGATTCCATGCTGTCTCAGTTTCCCCAGAACAGGAATGTGCTGCTTGATTCTCCACAAAGGACACAGGGAAAGGGGAGATGTCCTGCATCCCTGCCTGCTGAAGCCTTGTGCTGGCAGGGCTGGGTTTTTTGACAAAGCGTCCCAGGGCTGATTGACAGAGGGTCCCAATAACCAGCCTTGCTGTTCCCTGTGTTTTCCAGGCCAAGCAGCCCAACACAGATTGGCTGCCTCCGAACACACAGAGACCTGCCCTGAAAAGGTACCGAGTCCAGCACTGGGGAACACAGGGAGCAGGTGGAAGGGGGATATGGGAATGGGGAGGTTATGTCTGACACAGCTTTGAACCAGTCTCTTCTCTTTAGCTCCCAGAGCCTGGAAGATATGGGAGAAATCCGTAGAGCCCTCCAGAAGGAACACGAGAGGCTGTGCACACTGGTGACCCCTGTCTCTGGTTAGTATTGGGATACTGGGGCTGATACAAGATCAGACCCTCTGGTCACTTTTGGAGGTGCAGTGGGGGCATCACATCCCTGTTCCTTGCAGTGGTGAAGTTTTGTGGGTGGATGGGGTGTCCAGGCACCAGGATGGAGGCTGGTGACACAGGGATTGCATCCTGGGACGTGGATGTGACCTGAGCCAATCTTACACTCATCTTTTTTCCAGAGTTTCAGAAGGCTTCAGCAGGCCCCAACAGCATCTGGACACCCCAGTACAGCCCCTTGTACCCAGCCCTGGATTATCAGCACAACGTTTACATCCCTGGCACCCCCACTCTGCTTTCCAGCAAGGATGGGCCCCTCTTCCCAGGCCGGGAGAACAAAAACAGCTTCTCCACCTTTGGCAAGAGGAAGAAGATGACAACTTACTGTGACATGCGTGACAGTGTGGTTATCAACAACGACCTGAAATAGCCTGGATGGCTCTATCCTTGGAATCTTCTGCATTATTTCAGCTGCCAGGTCCACCCACAGCACGCGCCTCCATGTATGGACCACTCAAGACTTTATGGGGCTGCTGGGAGAGTGGCTCAACAGAGCACGTGGGAAGGATTTAAGGAGCAAGAGACTGAAAATTACAGGGATTGGGGGGTGGTGGCGGGGGGAATTTCTCCCATCTCATCTTGCAGAGCTGTATTGGCAGCAGGTGCTGTTTGAGGTCCATATGACCAGATTTAAGCACATCTGCCTTGAGTTCACCCATTCCCATGTCCCCTTAGGGACCATTCATCTCTGTAAACATTGTCACTTCTTTGTCTTGTCTGGCTGTGTGAATGTACTGAGCTGCATGCCTGTATCTCTGTCCCAGTAGGCATGGAAAGCGTGTCCAGACCAAGCCTGGTTCAGCCAAGCCTGACATTACCCACTGGGACAGTGACCATTGCTCTGTCCCGGAGATCCAGCGGGATGTGTTGCATGTCTAGAGCAGCAATTGGTGTCTGTTTTCTCTGGGAAGTGAGTGCAAAACCCAGCCTTCGTGAGGGCTTCTCTTCCAGCCCTGATCCAGCGCCTGCAGGGCTGGACATAGCCCGGGTCCAGGGCAGAGCCAGCCTTTGCTCAGGAGCAGCACGTGCACACACGGACTGGATGGCCAGAGGGGCTGCTAGCTTAAGCACCTGAGAGATGCACAAGGTGAGGCCCTGCTGGGTAGCTCTCTAGCCTAAGGCAACATCATCTGAACGAAAAACAGTTTCCAATCATTGGAGTGACCCCAGCACAGGTGACAGTCTCTTCCCTCCAGCCCCTGCCCTCACTCGGATTTCTGTGTTCCCCAAGTCCTGAATGCCTGGAGGAATCCCTGCACTGGTGCACTGGGGGCCCCACCTGCACAGGACAAACATCTCCAAGTGTGCCCTGTTTCTCTTTTAGAACCTTTAGCTGGCAGTCAGGAGCCCTCAAGGGCAGGACTCCAGCCCCAGCACAGTCTCTCCCCTGCCTTGTGCACCCTGCACCTGTCCACCAGTCTGTCTGTCATCACTGCCAATTGCTCTGGTCATGGGACAGTTCATTTTGAATCCATCTGTGCAGAACATGACAGCTCTTTCTAAACTGAGTTTGTTTCACTCTGTCTGATTTGTACCAATAAATTGTATTTTAATAGCTCACCCTGGCTCCTGGCTGTCCCTGAGTTGCACATGACAGCAGGGATTGCTGCACAGCTCTTGGAGCAGCACTCCCAGCTCCAGGAAATACGTCTGTCCTTCTGAGTTCTGGAGCAGAGAGCTCCTTTTATGCCGAGAGCTCATTTTATTCACTTCACCTGGATTCTGGGGGCTCAGGGTCCCTTTCCCTTCTTCCCTGGGCTCAGGAGCACTCTGGAGTCATGGCCAGAAGGAGCTGGAGATGTCACACAGCTCCTTGCCCCATGCTCCAGCTCGGGCAGGGGCAATTTGCACCATGGTGGGGGCATCCACAAGCTGCTGGGGAGAGGGGCTGGACGTGGCACTAATGGCAGAACAATTCGTGGTTGTTACAGTGATTTCTCTGGTTAATTTACCCTTTCCCCTGGATAGGCACTCACAGCTTGCCTCAGGGGCCACAGAGATAACCTGGATCTGTGCCAGCTGTAGGGGCCAGCCCCCTGGGGATAGGCGAGCCTGTGTCTGATGGTGGGATGTCTCTTGGCTTGATGTGGGAAGCAGTTGGCCTCCAGATGAAGTCCTGAGGTGGCCAGGCCATGGTTGACCTTCCCATACCCTGAACCTGCTGGTGGCTGGCTTGGGGAGGCTGCAATGCGGCTTTTGGGATTAACCCAGAAAAGTCCTTGTCTGCAAGTGGGCAATGTGCTCTTCAGTGGAAGCAGGGCCAGGGAGCACTCAAAGGGGCCTCGTGGGAGCCAGGGGCCCGGGAGGACAAAGCTTTGGACATGAAAGAGACCTGGCTGCTTCTGGTGACTTCAGTCCCAGCTCACATCTGCCTGACTGCGGGTAGATGAAATATTCCCTGTCCCAATTAGACAGTGGGATGAAGGATTTTATGCTGCCAAGTGCATTCTTCAAGGGTCTCCAGAGAGTGTTAAGGGTAAAAAAGAACCCCAAACAGCTACCCTGAGACCTCTGTACAGTAACAGCCTGTTCCACTGTTTCAAAAGAACAAGGGAATTATGTAAAGCGATACAATAAGATTAATAACAGCCTCAAGAAGTAATAAAAGCATCAAATGGACCTGAGTCCCTGCAGGGCAGCAAGCCTCTCCCCCTCCTGGATTAACCCTGGCAGTATCTCTGCTGTGTTTTTAGGTGGTGCTGGTCAGGCTCTGGGAGAGGATGCAGCCCCCCTGCAGGAGGGCCCGGCTGCTCGCTGTGCTCCAGCTCACACACCAAAAGCACCCAGTGCACCCTGTGCTTCATGGCACCGAGGGCTAAATGAGCACATGGAACTGCTGTTTTGTATCAGATTCCCAGGTTTGGCTTCCCAAAGAGGAACTGATCTCAAAGCTGACCCCCAAAACCCACAGGCATTTGAAAGTTGCATTTTGTATCTCTGTCTTTGGAAAATCATGGGGTCGAGCAAAAGGGGACAGGTATGCCACCTCCCCTGTCACTCTCCAGAGTATTTTCTTGGCATTTTTTGATCCCTACTACCAAGCCTCAGTGATGCCCAATGAATTGCCTCCATGTGCTGTCCATTACTCCTGACCATGACAGATACACACACACACATATCTGTACTTCTTGCTGACCCCCAGGTTTGCATGTTCAGTTCAGGCACCTTCCAAAAGGGATTTGAGCAGCACAGCACCCAGCCCAGGCCCCAGCACCCCACCTTCCCCCAGAATCTACTTTTGCTTAGTTGAAGGAAAACCTGCACTGACAAGAGCTCAGTTTCAATCTTTCATTTCAACCACCATATTGATAAAAAGGACAATAAAAAGGGACATGCTTTAGGGGAGAGAGGACTTGCATAAATCTAATTCAACCACACTACTATCCCTCTTCAAAGGGCATGTCTGGTCAGAATCGTCCATCTAATAGATGAGATCTCCTTTGAAGATCTCCCATAGGGACAGGGTCTCATTAAAAATGCAAGGTCTTTGCCCTACAACTAGTTATTTTTACAGCTCTCCCTGTGCTAACACTCCTGCACAGCCGATGAGCATTAGCTGGTTTCTGTAGCCTGGTAATGCACTGGGCATGAGAGCTCCTTTGGAGATCTGCTCAGCAGAACACTCTCAGGATGCCCCTCTCACATGTTCCAGCTCTCTCAGAGATCCAGAGGCAAATTTGGCTTTCAGGGACCTGCCAGCCAGCTTGAGATTTGCTTCTAGGACGGTGGGAAAGCTGCCATGTGGTGCAATTGGCTGCAAAACACTTCAGGCCATGCAAGGCAGGCACACAGTGCTTCTGGGCACCAGCACAAACAGGGGTTTGTGCTCTCGTGGTGCTGAACAGACTGCTCAGATGGAAACATCACTTGTACCTCTGTAATGACTTGAAAATGTGTCCCAGAGAGACAAAACGAATCCAGAGGTAGAGAGAAAAGAGGCCAGAGGGAAAGACCCAGAGGGGCCGATGCTCAGTTCTGCTCCCATCTGCCACACACGGAGTCAAGAGGCAGCCAGCAAATTCCCCAGGAACCTCAGCATGGACACAGCACTCTGCAGGCAGCTGGGTCAGGCTGGCTGGAGCCATGGGTACACGTGGGTCTCAGCTCCCAGAGGGCATGGTATTGGCAGGACAGAGCCAAAATCCATGTGAACCTCTCCATGGACCTTGGATCCAGCCCAATCTGTGGCACTCAGTGGTTAATTAGATCCTCCAAAGATGCTAGGAATCTATTTTTCTTCCTCTCCTCTCCTCTCCTCTCCTCTCCTCTCCTTTCCTCTCCTCTCCTCTCCTCTCCTCTCCTCGATGATGCTGGAACACGCCTTAATTTATTCAAGACTGGGTCAAGATCCATTCGGATTTCTTTTCAAATTGCCTCTTAAATGTCCCCCTGAACCCACCAACAGAGCAGCCTGTTTCTGGCTGGATCCCTTCCTCCTGTTTCCCTTTTGATCTTGGTAGAGGTTTTGTAGAAATAAATATCCTTTATCTTCTGTCATAATAACTTAGTCTGTGCCACACTGAAAAACGTCTGCATGATTGTCACATGCTGATTTTCTCTGCTCCTTTGCACCTTTCCCTTTTTCACTGCTCTGAAAACATCAGTTGCCAACTCCTCCACAGAGATCAGATGGAAGAACAGGCCAGGGCTGAGGGAAGCTTTTGCTTCCCAGTTAGCCTATAATGTATTTTCAGTTTAAGTGGTGGAAATGTCACTGGCTCTGTTTTGCAGCATTCACTCAAGTGGAATTAATGCTTCTTGTTAGTGATAATATGACTTAATCAGCTTAATTACTTTGAGACATAAGTAGACACCTTTGTGTATTGAATAACTCATGACACACTGGACTAAAAAGCACGAATGAAGGCTTTGAAAATAAATTAAATATGACCCCTAGTGCAGCCTGCACTTTGACTAATGATTCTTCTCCCATGAAATTCAATGACTTACAAATATTACATTTGAATAAATGATACATTTTTGCATGTTTTAAACAATAGCAGTGATTTTTATTTCAGCATTCGGGATTCAGAGTGCTTCTGCAGCTTCAGGAAGCAAGGCAAACAAGCTCATGTTAAACGGATTGAAAAATAAAACATTTGTGCAGTCAACTATCAGAAATACATTCAGAGGATCTGCAGGCATTCCTGATGAGATATTTATTTTAATTCATTGCTAGGAATATCTGCAACAACAGGTGAAAAAAACTGCATCAGAAGAAATTGAGAGAGAGCGAAGATTCCCAGAAGGTTCACTAAGGTCTTCACATCCAATTCGTCCATTTCAATAATGTCTACAAGAGAAAATATCATTAAATAGCGCCAGAAGTCTCTTATCATACATTTTGCCTGCATAGAAAATAAATCACACAAAGGAAATAGAAGCAGGAAAAGCAACCATCAATCAAGAAAATTATTATGAACATTTGTAGGATTTCTGATAGGCCAGGATGCAGAGACTCTCTGACAGCAGGCTGCATGGGAAATAGAAAAATTGGGGTTAAACTGTTACATGAACCCAGAGAAAGATGAGCTGTCTGAATTTGTTCTATTCTATTGCAGTGAGTCACCCAATTTCTGTGTCCAAATTTTCCTCTGAAAAGCACTGGAGTTCAGCATGGTGCAGACAATAACACAGAGACTCAGCCCAAGTATATCTGAAATTCAGAGGTCAGCTTAGCCTGTAGCATCACAGGGGAGTCTCACCGGTTTGATGAGTTTACTTTTAAGTCCATATCCGTATTTCTTGATATTTTAGCTGACAGGAATTTTTTTCATACTGCCGAGGGTGAAGGCTGGGGACTCTAGGATTAATTTATCATTGCTCTTACTCTGCAGTTGTTCAGTCTCTATTGACTAAATCTCCAAAGCTCCCCAGAGTACAGATGGAACATATCCACACAGGGATCTAAATGTAAGGAGTTTAATCTGAGGTTAAATCCCACCTGTAGGATTCCATCTTGTCCCCACTTTCCTTCTTGATCTCCCTTTAATATCATTTAGAGGAGACATGCCCAGCACCCCTCTGACATTAGCTTTTTACCAGAGATCAGAGGAAAAGATTTGCCATTTTCTTTGAGTGTCCCCTAACAGACCAAACTTCAGGAATGTAATCCTGAAATTAGTCCCTAAAACTAAAATTTCTTTTTTTCCTGTTTCTAGGAAATGCAATGTTATAATCCATTTGCGTACCTAAACCACCTCTTCCTCTTAATCTCTCCCTGCAAAACAGTCTGACAGCTGCCCCAGAATGTAAGGAGATCATCAAAAGGATGATCATCTGGGGCTGAATCCTTTTCCTATGCTCCCCAAGAGTCCTCTTGGCTCCTTGTGCCCCATGACATGAACCATTTAACCCCTCAATGCCCATCAGGTATCACACACCCTGATGGTTGTGCTCCTTTGATATCTGAACAGACTCCAGCAGGCTCCTGCTGTCACTGCAGGGCTCACCCTCTGGCCTTTTTTCTGCCTCTTCTTGGGTCCAAATTTCATATCTGCTGTAGCTCCCTAGTGCGTTTCAACCAAATCTGATCCTGCTTTGAGCAAAAGCCTGACCCAATCACTTCCAGGTTTTGCTCCACTTTTCCTGTGTATCCGTAAAGATCCACGAAGATTTGGCTGCAAACTCCCAAATCCCTGGTGAGATGGTGCCCCCACCATGTTACCCACATGAGGCACAGCTCCACCAGCACCCAGCTGGGACAGGACCATCCATCTGCTGTGCTTGTGCCTCCTGAGCCTGCTGTGCCCAGCCTCGAGGTGCCCGAAATCCAGGCTAGGACCACACAGGGAACCACAGGGACCAGCAGGACACCCCTAGTCTTGCAAGGGAGGAGCTGAAAGTTTGCTCCTGCTCCTCCTCTCTTGGAGGTGGGCAGAAACAAATCACACACTTTGTGGGGGGGGGCAAAAAAAAATCACCCCCTTTTTTTTTTTTTTTTTTTTTTAATGCTATCTCTTCTTTAAAATGATAAAAAAATGAATTTAAAACTTGGATGTGAGCTGCAGGGATAATCACAGCACACAGGGGGGACCCTCACGTCACGCCCCCAAGCCTTCCTGCCTGGTTGCTGAAGGTATTAGGAAGGAAGACCACTCTGGGAGCCATTTCTGAAGAGCCTGATTCTGTTGACATGGAGAATTTTTTCTCATAAAGAAAAAACAGCCTCTACATGCAAATGGGAAATGGAGATGGAGTGGGAAATAAGCCCAGCAAAAAATCATGGAAGTTTTTGCTGCCTGCAAGTGGAATTCAACTAAAAAGGGGGGGAGGGAGAAGAAAGGAAATTGAAACAGCCTCCTCTCTGCACAGATTGCATTGCTGGAGAAGCTCTGAGTGTTGCAAGGCGTAATAGCTGTCTGCTCAGAGGTTCCTTCCCGGGGGACTTTCCCTGGGATAGTTTCATACATTTATCCCTGACTCCTGGCATCTGCATAACACGCTCACAGAGAGAGTTATTAGTTTAATTTTCTTGTGAATTACAATGGAGACAGAGAGAATTAGAAAATACTTTTTTTTTTTTTATTATCATTACTTTTTGTTTTCCAGTTGAGAGACTGTAAATGAGGCTATTCATCCTGCTAACATCAGTAGGGACCCAAACCCAAGTCTTTCTGGGGTAATTGGTTTCTGATGAGCAATCACTTGTAAAACCAATAGCAAAGGCAAGAACTGAAATATAAATTCTCTCTTTACATGCTGAGCTTTTCATTAGGATTGTATGTCTGGCTTCTTCCTGGGATTCAGTGGAAAAGCCATGAAGTGGTAAACAAGGCAGTGGACTAAGCCTGATAAGAAGTTTGTATTAGCAAAAAAAACTGGGAAAGCAGCATTGTCTGATATTCTCCACAGCAAATAAAGCAGCAGCAGAATCCCTCAAGCTGCAGCTTTCTGGTGAGCCCTTTGTAAATGAAGTCCTGGACAGAGACAAGAGACAGCAGATCTTCTGGTGGGGCAGACCTGAGTATGCTTTTGTCCAAAAGAGACCAAAATGTTGAGGAAAGAAAAAAAAAAAATTAAAATATTAAATACCAAGGACAGTTTTCCATGCTGCAAGTCTGACTAGGGTGGCTGATGGAAATTTGCAGCCCCTGACATCCTGCATTTGCAAAATACAGGCAACAGTAATGCCTGGATTTGTTGCAAGGGCTGAGTCTGTGAGCCAGGCTCCAGGTTTTTTTTCCTTTCCTCCCAGTTACTAGTGAGGAATCTGCTAATCTGCACTGGCTTTTGTTTCCCTGATGAACCTCAGGGTGCTTAAGGCTTGATTTATTTATTTATTTTGGTGGCAAATTAAGCATCAGTCTGGATGCAGCTCTCAGTGCTTTCTAGGCTGGGGCTGTGGTGCTGTCATTCATTGGCTTAACTGGATTGCTTGCTGCTTTATGGGTTTTTTCCAGTAAAATCTTTTGGCACACATACAGCTGGTTGTTGCCTTAAAGATGAGCAGAGAGCAGCAGGCTTGACAAAGACAGGGAACATTTTTAAGCTCACGTACACAAAAAGACCTCTGAAACAAGAATGATGCGGACACATCTCCATCAAAACAAACCAAGCAAAACCCTTCAAATAAATCCTTTTTTTTTCAGCTTTCAAATGCTGAAAGCTGATCCCAAGGAAACAAACAGTAAAATCACTGATTGGATTCAGTCCTGAGGAACCTGCTGTGAACAGAGGAAAGGGACACAACATGACACACCAAGTGTTGCCCAGAGCTCTCTTCTAAACACAACTGCTCTGGGATTCTGTGCTGACAGTTTTTTGCTTTCATTAACTCAAAAGAGCCAAACACATTGCTGTGACCACAGCAAGAAATGAGGCAATTTGGACACTTCCACATATGCATCACATTTGTGTACAACACGTAGCTCAGGGCAATATTTCACAGAGATATCAAGAAAACCTTTTTTTGTTTGTCTCATTTGGAGCCAGGCTTCCCAGGAATCTCCCAAAGCCTGGATGTGCCCTGCACCAATCATGCCTCCTATTAGTTGCACACCCATCAGGCTCTACTGACCCAAATTTTTGGCCTCCCACCTCAAATATAGGGCAACGTTGTAATTTTGGTATTGCTTGAGCAGAAGGAAGTGTCTCTGTGACACTGCCAGGATCATTCATCCGAGTTTAAACACTGGAAATATTGGGAATATAAGGGAGAGGAGAGGAGAGGAGAGGAGAGGAGAGGAGAGGAGAGGAGAGGAGTTTAGCTAAGACTGTAGTGTCATTTAAGACATGTGGAAGAGGGCCAACTGGTCATAGCAATTTTCTGAACTGCCCAAGCCTCTGCAATCACTTATAATTCAACCATTTCTATCTAGAATATAGACAGAGGTTTGTACCAGATTTGTACCTTAGAGAAAACTTCAATGTCTTCCTGTCAAACTGTACAAGGACAACCTGCAGAGCCTGGCCCTGCATCACTACCTGTGCCTGTTTAGAAATCTGTACAGGTAGCAGCAGTCTGCAGACAATGAACATTTTTTCCTACTTGGAATAACTGCTGCAGGAGCCCCAGTTCCCCACCCCTTTCTCTCTTCCCCAAACATTTCCACGTGTCCTTTCTCTGGTGACAGCTGAAGTTCCAGGAAGATAAACTTGCAGGAGAGACCTGCAAGTCTCTTTGATCTTTCAGAGGATGATTCCATTTGGATGTCTTTATGGATGTTTCTTCCCTCCAAGTGATGAATAGTACAGCTGAGCCTTTCCTTCACAAGGCAATTGTGATGGGAACAAAGGGGGAAAATGTAGGAAGTGAATCCTTACAATTTCAGTTTGGTTTGTTACAAGGTTCTCATTGCAACACACTTATTTTGGTTGTGCTTGTATTTCCCTTTTCTTGAGTTTATTAATGAGAAGGACTAGAAATAAGCAAAACAACATCAGATCACATCATTACATCATTCCCTTAAAATATGTGTGTGACTGAAGAAGATTTACTTACTGTGGTGACAATTTGTCAGTGACAGAAAGTGGTGAGTGATTGAAGAACATTGATCAATCCAGAAAAAGATTTGTTGCTGTTGCAGGTTTTCCTCATTCTTTGCTTTATTCTGGGACCTAGGAAAACTCATGGAGGATGTAAGCATTTGGAAGGCCTGTGAAGGAAAAAGGAGATGGCTTTCAGGACCTGCACAGCTGGTATACAGCAAAGGGAAAGAACTACGGGTACAGATTTGTCTAATTTAACCAACTCTAAGAATTTCTGCCATTGGATAATATTTGCAGTTGTTATTGCAAAAAACAAGGAAGAAGGATGGTCAAAGCATTAAAAACTGGATTTAAAGATACTATCTGACCAGGAAACCTGTACCAGTGTTGGAATTTTCCTGCACTTCCCTTCTGGTGGACATTTCAGGCAATCTGAGGTATTAGGGGAACCTCTGGATAAGAAATGAAATTGCTGTGGGTTCTGGGTACAAGGTATTAGAGGGATTCTGCCTGAAACTGCAAAGAGCTCAGTCTCTGCCAGCCCACAACCCCCCTTTGCATCCCCTCCTCTGGCCATCTTAACAACCCCCTCAGCTTTTATACCCTGATTTCCCTTTCCATCATTTCATGCCACTCTTCCCTCTTGCTGTAAAGCAAGGAGGAAGGAACTATTTCTCCTGCAACCACATCATTCTCTGACTTTATTTACAGAGGCTGAAATGAAGAAAACTCCCCCCCTGCACTAAATCTGTTTGGCTTGGTGAAGGCAAGGAAGTGGAATTATATTGCAAATGTCAAGGGCTATGAAAAATGTAACAGACTTTAATATTCTTCTGCTGTTATTGCTGAGAGTGTCTCTCACCTGCATTCACAGAAAGTGAAGTGCCTTTTACCACTGAGCAGAAATGATTGCCTATTTTTATTTTAAAGCTACACTGTGACATGTGTCCTAATAATAAATGCATTTTCCCTCCAAACTCTCCTTTCAGCAATTAACCTTCAGCCTCAATACTTAATTTTAGCCTTGAGCCTTTAGGGTTAATCCCTGCCTCAGGCTCCAATAAACTCCAGCCTCAAATATCCTGTTACCTATGTCTTAAAAGTGGTTCCTGCATTCCTAATTACAATCACAGCCCCTACCTTCCTGGGTACCTGATGGTAGCTGGTGCTGAGCCCGGCACTTGGATGCTGCTTTGAAGATGTAAAACATTAACTGTGCCTCTCTCCATAGCTCACTTTCCCGTGGGGCTGTGTTTCAAGGTAAGTGGTTTGCATAAGGTCCCTCAGAGACCTGCATTTAGTTTATTCAGTAGGATAAACAACCTGCTGCTTTTGTGCTTCTCCCTACAGAGCAAAGAAAAGCCCACTTTATACATTAAAATTGAACACAGCATTGCTGAAAGGCCTGTGATGGCTTTTTCTGGAGCTCGGAGCATTTTATCTTGTTTCAGGAGGGGTCTCACAGGGCATAAGCACTGTGTATCTCCTTGTATATCCCCCTCCTTAAATTACAAATACTCCTCTCTTAAAACCCTGTGTTCGTGAGGGAGAAGAGGTTACCGGCCCTCAGCTCTGCCTGTCTCACTGCCCGGGCTGCCCAGGGCTGGGGGAGCTCGTGTCGAGCGTTTTTTCATGATGATGTTTTAATTTCACCTGGATACAGCAACCCCCGCAGCTCCGGGAGGGGGAACCTGGCTCCTCGCGGCCCAGTTAGCACAACCCTTGGAATTAAAGGGCGTAAGTGCCTGATGTTTTACCGGGAATCACGACAGGTGCCAGACACTGGCAAGCCGGGCACCATCAGCACCGGAGGGTCCGGTCCGTGCAGTGCCGGGGGGAAGCGGGGCGGCCCCGGCAGCAGAAGCCGCGGTTCTCCCGGGGCTGGGAGGGCCGAACCAAGGCTGGCATCAGGCCTCGTTTAGTTATCAGACACTTACACCCTGAATTAGGACGGGGGCACACACACAAGGATGTCACCCTTTCCCTCCTTGTGGGGTCGGTGCTGGTAAGGCACAAAGAGGAACGGTGGAAGATAAACGAACAGCTCCCCCCCGCCGGGATTTGAGCAATCAGGAAATATAATCTGAGCTGGAAAGTGCCCGAGCATCTGTTGGGTTATTAATAAATTGTATGCAATCTGTCCGGGATGAAGCTCGGGACGGAGGGGAACCATCTGCTCCCGAGAGGCAGCTCTAATGGTGTCTGGGGAATGAACTTCGCAAATGGAGAGCGATGGAATCGCCGGGCTCCCGGAGTGCCCGGTACCCCCGCGGCTTTTCCAGGGACGGACAACGCGGAGCTTCCCTCGCCCCTGGGACAGGATCTGCATGGATCCGCAAAGAACGGGAATTCAGGCCCAGGGTGGGTGTTCATCATCATCTCTGCAAGCCTCGTAGGCTCGGAGAGCCCCTGGGAACGCAGGTTCTTTACCGGGATCCTTTCCAAAGGGTCCTGCCCCAGAGAAACCCCGCTCCCAGGGGCTGTCATGTGTCCCCAGCTCTGGGCGGGATCCCCGACCTCGCCCGCTTTTCCTGTGGGTCAGTGCTAACTGGCGCCCATACATACTGTTCGTCTTATCCTCCGCCTGTAAGGGTGCCTCGTGTGTTTTCTCGGGGGATTTTCAGCTCAGCTCCTCCCCGCGCTGAGCAGCGAAGGAGCGGGCAGGGCAGAACGCCTTCAGCCCACGGCCAGGGCTCGGTGCCGGCTGCCTCCCGGGAGAACGGGGACTCCCTGCGCCACTGCCAGTGTCTGGGTGGCACTTATGTTAACTGAGCAAGGCTGGGAGCGCGGAGCGCTTATCGCATCAGCTCTTATCGCGGAATAAGCAACCAAAATGTTTCTTGCTGAAGGACATCTCCGCCTGCCCGCAGAGAATCCAGGAGCGGCCAGCAGGCAGGCACCATGTCCTTACAACCCCTAACACGTGAGAAAATCCCGGCTTCCATAAACCCCACACAGCGGAACTCCGGCCGAAACGAAGGGCGCTTGAGGACGACACCTCGGGCAACAGGAGAAACAGCGAGGGAAGAGCCGCTGCCAGCGGGGTCAGCCCGCGGGGGATGAGCGAGAGCCCGGACCCGCTCGGGACACGGCTGCGCCTCTCGGCGGCGATGCCGATCCCGGAGCTGCCGCCGCCGCCCGGTCGGAACGGAAGGCTTCGGAACGGGAGCTTCCGGCGGGGCGGGGCGGACGAGGGCGGCGGAGGGAGGCGGAGGGAAGCGGGGTCCGTCCTCCGGGAAGCTCCGTGCGCGCCCGGGAGGGACGCACTGCCTGGGGAGTGGCTTGGCAGTGGCTGCTAGTGTTTTATTATTATTAGATTTTATTTTAATTTTTTGGGTATATTTTATTAACGCGCTTTCCGACTGGTGCCGCTCTTCTCTTCCTGCGGATTGAGGCGTGGAAACCCGGCCGAGCCGGGAGCTGGGCCTCTGCAGGGGGAATGAAGGAGCTGACAAGGCGCTGGGTGCCCGGGAGAGCGGGACAGCTCAGGGCCGACCGCGGGTCCGGTCACCGGCATCGCCTCCCGAAGAAGGTCGGGACTTCAGCTGTGCCAGGTCCCGAAGACAAAGGGGGAAGGGGACGGGTTTGTTGTCCGTGCCTCGCTCTCTGAGCCTGACCCCTTCTGTTCGGTGACCGCTGCAGGTGATGAAGCGAGGACTAAACGCCGCGGCGTGGGTGCTCCAGCCGCTGAGCCACCGCGGCATCTCCTTCCTCGTCCCTCACCGGCATTGTCCAGGGAGAAATGCCTCGATGGAAGACCGATGGGACCCTATGAGCAGTCCTTGTCTCGGTGCTTAGGGTACTCTTGAATGGTAGAAGAGCTTTCGGCCTCAGGAGGCTTTGAAACCGGACCCGGCTTTTCTGTGCGGTGCTCTAAGCGCTAAACTGCGCCAAAGAGGTGAGAACGACACAAAGACAAATCCCACCGTGCGAGTTCGGGACTTTGTTGTTCTGGAGGGAACGGGCTTTTCTTTCCTCGATGCTCGTCGGCAGAGACAGTCGCCCTGAGGCGATGTGGAGCTGCTGTGCGGTACTTTGCATTTTGGGATGGTGGGGCTGGAAGAGTCCTGTATGACGGGAGCGATTCTGTCCGAGCTGCTGCTTTTCCTTCTCATGCCAATTCTTCATGTCTTGTCTCCAAGTGTAATTGGAGTAATGATCTAATTTCAGCGTGGGTCTAAATAGAGCATTCCAAACACCCCTGGAAATGTCCGTGTGTCTCTCCACTCTCTACAGAGCAATAGGAGATTAACCTTTTGACTTGTGTTTGCCACTGGGCTGTGCTTGCTTTTCTAAGAGTCCAGCGGTCAGTCCGTGAGCTCTGATGGATGCTCTGAACTTGGGATGTCGAAACACCCAAGGTTATTATTTTTCAGGAATTTAATCCGTTCCTGCCTAATGAAGGGGGTTCAAAGTAATGCTCAGGCACTTGATGGGCTTTCAGGGTGTTAAGATGACTCGTTTATACTGATTTTTTTCTACAGATCCTCGCTGTGGATCACCACTCCTCACGTCTCGCTGCTTAGTCAGAAGTGCTGGGAATGCTCTGAGGCTGACCAAAGCTGAAATAGCTAAACCAAGCCTTCCACCAAGTCGTGTGTGCTTTCTGCAGGATCATTTCAGCTTTTTCTTATGACCTTTATGGGTTCCTCTTATAGGTGTAGGTGGTATAAAAGGAACTTAGTTGTGCATCTGTGGTAGCAATGCAATGCTACAATGACTAAGGAGTCGCCAATGCCATCCCCTACCCCACTGCTACTCAGGTAGTAGCTGGATTTCATCAGTGTGAGAATTCCGCATGGACTGGATCTGAATAAGCAAGAAACAACTCTTCCTGTAGGTGATCCTGGAGTCTTTGGCTCTGTCTTCGTGTTTAGAAACGTTTTTATTTCTAGCTAAGCTCAGATATTTGGCGTTGTGGAACCATTTAGTGAAGCTGCTACTTGGTGGGTGTGAAAATTATACATACAGGTGTTCAGACCAAAATAAAATGAACACCGTGTCCTGTGTTCTCGACGTCAGTGCTTGTCACCTCATTAACAGCTGTTTTACTGATTTAAGACATCCGACTACATTTTGCATACAGCAATCCTAACTTAGTACGGCTCTTAAGATACTCGTAGATCGAGTTTGCTGACATCAGCATTACATTTTCACCTCCGTGAACACGGCATGAAATATTTCTCCAGAGAAGACCTACTTATTCCAGGTAAGTGAATTAATTTAGCAAACAGAAACAGGTAAGTGGGGGGGAAAAAAACCCAATCAACTGAAACAAACTCACCACGGAAATAAAAACAAAACCAACTGAACAAACAAAAACCCAAAACCAACCCAAAATATAGCCAAACTAAAAACCCAAACAAACGAAGAAAACCCAAGCCAAAAGCCAAAATCTGTCCTGCTTAAATACCTCTTGTCCTGGATTCACATGGAGCAAACATGATTGATTGGTTGATAGAAGATCATCCCCAGCATCTCTTCCCATCCATGAGTCAAGACAGTGATCTCTTCCCAAACGACTATATTTCCTTTAGCTGCAGAAATTAAAACAAACTGCCAGAAAACTCCAGGAAACTCACGAGTTCGTGAGCATGTCTCCAGATCAACCTGACAAGAATTGTGCTGTGCAGAATTTTCTCGCCAGTCCTCTGTTACGAAAAAGATCAATTCTATTGCCTGTACCTGGAAAAAGTTAACAAATGCTGTTCTGCTTGATAGAATGGATTTGCCTGTGTCTGTTTACCTGTGGTCTATGGTAAGGAGAGTGTGAATCGGCAAACCTGATCCAAGGAAGAGAAGGACAAAACCCTTGTGGATGTTAGGAATGAGAAAAGGACGTGCTAATGAGTTTAATCAACCCCAGTCCTCGGCAACAGCAGTGCCTGCCAGAGGCTCCTTTTGCTGTTTACCGTGGGCTGCTCCACGCGAGAGGAGCGCTGGAGGGGAGGACCACTCTTTATCTTCAAAGCCTAGTTCCACCAGGATTTGGCATATGAAACATAAACTGTCTGAATGTCTTCCTCGGGGAGAAAACCCTGTTGCTGGTTGTGATACGAAAATGCAGGTAAGTTACAAAGACACAGTAGGAAGAATTCGTCTTTGCATTGATGGCATAAGCCAGACAAAAATGGCATCAGGGATGGATCTGGAATGAAGACATCATTTATACCCACAGAAAACCTTCATCAAAAGTTTTCCATATGAACGGGCGGCACAGATCAATAAAGCAGGAGCACAAACAGGTCAGTAACACAATCGTATTTAATAATGTTTTGAACCGTGGTTTGTGTACAGAAGCTACAGAGGTGGCAGCAGAAGTTATTCTTGTCCTTGGTGCTCCTTAGGGAGGTTCTGTGGCTGCGGGGCCGCTGCCTGCGGGGCCCTGGGGCAGGTGGTGAATGTGAACGAGGGCAGGTGAATGCGGACGAGGGCAGAACGAGAGCATCTGAACGATTTTGCCCTGAAGCTTCAAATAGTGGTAGAAAATCTTCCCACAGCCACGGAATCGGCTTAGCCAGGATGGAGAAAGGGAGACTGTACATTCTTTTCTTTTCTTTTCTTTTCTTTTCTTTTCTTTTCTTTTCTTTTCTTTTCTTTTCTTTTCTTTTCTTTTCTTTTCTTTTCTTTTCTTTTCTTTTCTTTTCTTTTCTTTTCTTTTCTTTTCTTTTCTTTTCTTTTCTTTTCTTTTCTTTTCTTTTCTTTTCTTTTCTTTTCTCCCTCATTAATGAGGAATGTTGTGGTGGGGCAGTGTCTGTGTACTGTGGCAGTGACCCTTTCCTATGAGTGGCACGGAGTAGGGATTGGGGATTTATCATAGGGAAGTTGAATTTGAGTAGGGAAGAGTCTTTCTTGATGGAAGATGCTTTGTAGCACGTGGGCTGTGTCATTGGTGACAAACTGCAGAATATCTGCCTAGCTGGGGATCTCTGCCCCTGCATGGAGATGTTCTTGCTCTATCCTGGCAGAGCTTGTCTGCTGGAACGGAGAAGCAAGAGCTTGCCATTCATCGTGCAGGTGGAAAAGAAGGCTTCGAGAGCAGCTCTTCATCGAGCTGTATGAATAGCGTGCAGGAGCTGTGCTGGTCCCATGTTTTTTCAATATTCTTGGAGGACTGGTGTGCTGGGCTCTGATGGGTTTGAATTTCCGAAGGAAAGATTCAAACAATCCCCTGGGTTTTTGGTGTAATTGTAAGCCTTTTACGCAGATGTCGAAATATCTGGGGCTTGGACTGCTCTGTCAGAGTGAGGTGGATTCTCTTCATTGAGATAACGGGTTCAGGAGTGTGTCCGTCTTCCAAAAGGGGAGGGAAGCGATGGGGAAGGGACAGTCTGTCTGTCTTGCATAAATTACAGAAAAGCAGGAAGTTTGTTTCTCATCTGGAGATATGAAAGTCGGCAGGAAAAAGGAAGGGCAGCTCTTGCCAAAAGACAAGTCCACACTCCATGCCGAGAGTGATGTAATCATAAAAACTGAGTTTGTTAAAGACACAATCAAGAGGCAAAATAGAAGAGAAGGAATCAGGGGGAACAGAAGACTATAAGAAAGAAAAGAAGGAGGAAACAATGCAGAAATAAAGGCGAAGTGGAAAAAGATGAAGAAATAAATGGAAAGAGAAAGAATTGAAGAAACCATAAACTATTTTAGTGACATGTCACTGCACACAGAAAGAAAGGAAGGTGAGAAAGAAAGGAAGAAAGAAAGGAGGCAAAAAAGATTACAAAGAAAAGAAAATAAGGTGAAACCATAAATTACATTACAAGAATGCACCAAATACATAGCAGAAGAATACAGGAATGGAGAAGAAAGCTAAGAAGGAATATGTATCTACAAACTAGCAAAGAAAGGATGGAGAGAAGCAGATGAGAAGACCAACACACACCGAAATTACCTCTAGATGCGGAATGGAGCAGGAGCCTAAAAACATCCGGCTTGGGGAGAGCATCACATCGGGCGCTGGTGTCCCTAATTAGTTCTGATCCCTCCAGTTTGATGATGCCCACCGCGGTGCCGAAGGCAACGAAGGATCAACCAGCAGGGGTAAGGAAGAGAAAAGGAAAGAAAGAGAAGGGAAAGGGGAGTAAACGATAGGGCATGACAAGGCAAGGATGAAAAGAGAACAAAGAGAAGAAAGAAAAAAGACAAATAAAACAGAAAGAAAAAAAAAACCAAGAAGAGTCAACGGAGAAACTAGAGAAGGCTAAGTAAGGAAGACAAGACAAGAACGAAAGAAGAAGAAGGAAAGACAAAAGAGACAAAGAAAGAAATTCGACAACGGTAGTAAGAAAAGTCAGAGGAGATGGCCATCCGCGGGGCGGCAGCGCAGTCGAGGATGCGAAGCGTGTGCGGCGGCGGAGCAGCGCACGGTGTCGCTGCAGGCTCAGGAACGGCTCCGTGTGGGCGGCTCCGCCCCGGTGCGGCGGAGAGCCCGGCTGTGAGCGCGGGGGGGCGGCGCGGGCCGGGCAGCAGAGCCGGTGCGTGCGGGCGGCGGCGGGGAGCCGTGCGGGGCCCGGGCCGGGGCCGGCAGCCACAGCGGCGGCGGCGGCGGCGGCGGCGGCCGGGAGGATGGGCGAGCGCTGTTGTGCGGCGGTGCTGCGGGTGCTGGTGCTGCTGCAGGCGGCCTGGGCGCTGGCGGGCGGGCAGGTGCGCTACTCGGTGCCGGAGGAAGCCAAGGCCGGCACGGTGGTGGGCCGTCTGGCGCAGGACCTGGGCCTGGAGGCGGGCGAGGCGGAGGCGCGGCGGCTGCGGCTGGTGGCGCAGGGCCGGCGGGCGAGCGTGGAGGTGAGCGGGGCGAGCGGCGCGCTGCTGGTGAGCTCGCGGCTCGACCGGGAGGAGCTGTGCGGCAAGAGCGCGCCGTGCGCGCTGCGCCTGGAGGTGCTGCTGGAGCGGCCGCTGCGCGTCTTCCATGTGCAGCTGGAGGTCACCGACATCAACGACAATGCCCCCGTCTTCCCCGCCGCCCGCAAAAACCTCAGCATCGCGGAATCGTCTGTGCCGGGGTCTCGTTTCCCGCTGGAGGGCGCGTCGGATGCGGATATCGGAGCGAATGCTTTCAATGAAAAGAACCAAAAAAAAAAAAACAAAAAAAAAAGGAAGGGAAAGACACAGGAGCAAAACACTGCCGACATATTACCGTGAGGAAGCGGAGGCAGAGGCGCTGTCGCTGTCGCGTGTGCGGCGGCGGAGCAGCGCACGGTGTCGCTGCAGGCTCCGGAACGGCTCCGTGTGGGCGGCTCCGCCCCGGTGCGGCGGAGAGCCCGGCTGTGAGCGCGGGGGGGCGGCGCGGGCCGGGCAGCAGAGCCGGTGCGTGCGGGCGGCGGCGGGGAGCCGTGCGGGGCCCGGGCCGGGGCCGGCAGCCACAGCGGCGGCGGCGGCGGCGGCAGGGAGGATGGGCGAGCGCTGTTGTGCGGCGGTGCTGCGGGTGCTGGTGCTGCTGCAGGCGGCCTGGGCGCTGGCGGGCGGGCAGGTGCGCTACTCGGTGCCGGAGGAAGCCAAGGCCGGCACGGTGGTGGGCCGTCTGGCGCAGGACCTGGGCCTGGAGGCGGGCGAGGCGGAGGCGCGGCGGCTGCGGCTGGTGGCGCAGGGCCGGCGGGCGAGCGTGGAGGTGAGCGGGGCGAGCGGCGCGCTGCTGGTGAGCTCGCGGCTCGACCGGGAGGAGCTGTGCGGCAAGAGCGCGCCGTGCGCGCTGCGCCTGGAGGTGCTGCTGGAGCGGCCGCTGCGCGTCTTCCATGTGCAGCTGGAGGTCACCGACATCAACGACAATGCCCCCGTCTTCCCCGCCGCCCGCAAAAACCTCAGTTTATCGGAGAACTCTCCTCCTGGGATCCGTTTCCCGCTGGAGGGCGCGACGGATGCAGATATCGGAGCGAATGCGCAGCTCTCTTACACACTCAGCCCCAGCGAGTATTTCTCTCTGGATTTACAAAAATCGTATGAGCGAAATATTGTACCCGAACTTGTATTAACGAAATCTCTGGACCGCGAGACGATTCCCGTGCACCGGTTGGTGCTGACAGCGAGTGACGGGGGCCGGCCGTCTCTGACGGGCACCATGGAGCTGGTGATCTCAGTTTTGGATGCGAACGACAACGCGCCCCAGTTCAACCAGTCAGTGTATAAAGTGCAGCTGCCGGAGAACTCTACTGAGGGGACGCTCTTGGCACGAGTGAACGCGACGGATGTGGATGAGGGAATTAACAGTGAAATGATTTATACTGCAACCAGCTTCATTCCCCCGAGTGGAAAAGATGTGGTTTCTGTCAACCCGAACACTGGTGAGCTTCACCTCACAGCAGCCCTGGACTTCGAAGAAGTCAGTGTATTTGAGTTTCGTATTGAAGCGACAGACCAAGGGACACCCCCTCTGTCGGGCCATTGCCGATCGTCGTCGTCGTCGCTGTCGCGCTCGGCCGTGGGCGTGGAGCTGGGGCCCGGGGCGGCGAGCGCGGCCACCAACGTGTGGCTGGTGGTGGCCATCTGCGCCGTGTCCAGCCTGTTCCTGCTGGCCGTGGTGCTGTACGGGGCGTCGCGCTGGGCGCCGCGGGCGGCCGTGCTCTCGGGGCCCGGCCCCACGACGCTCGTGTGCGCCAGCGAAGTGGGCAGCTGGTCGTACTCGCAGCGCCACAGCCGCAGCCTGTGCGTGGCGGACGGCGCCGCCAAGAGCGACCTCATGGTTTTCAGCCCCAACTTCCCTCCGCCGCCGCCGCCCGGCCCCGCGCCCAAGGACACGCAGCCGGAGCCCTCCGCTCTCCTCGGCACGGTCAGTGGTCCTTCCTGCATGGTTTTTTCTGCCCCTTTTCATCCGCCCTCTTGAGAAGCTGCTGTTTGAAGCCGGGTTCCCTTTCCACGGCTTAGGGATCTTGGATACTTAGCGGGTCCTTGAGAATGACAATGGCACGTTTGCATCTGTCCCGGAGATCTTGCTGGAAGCCCCAGCTCTTTCTCGGGTGGGTCAAGAATATGAATAAGGCAGCATCCTCGAGAAGTTATTTTAGGCAGGTGCGGTTTGGTCCTCTAAACCTGAGTTGTTCTATTCTAGAATTAAATTACTGTTCTATGCGACAAGAGATGGCCGGAGATGTGAGATTTGCAGACAGCAAGGGGTTCTGTTTTTTTTTGTGTGGCATTTCCACCCGAGTTGAGTGAAGGAGTTCAAGACAGCCAGGCTGTGTTCATGACAGTCTCGCAGGCACTGTATACGACCTCATTGCCTTTGCTGACTGATAATCGTGCTGATATTAATTTGTATTTTTATTGAAAACTGCTCTCCACTTTTTAATTATGGTCATGTGAAACTACGATGCAAAATGTTCTCTCAAAATATGCTAAAATTGTTACATAACTGATCAAGACTTAAAGGGGCTTTAAAAATGGAGATTTTCTCTTTTGTAATGAACAATCAAAATCCAAGAATCACCTTTCCCCACCAATTCTCTAGTAACACAGGCAGTACCAGGTATTAGAATAGTGCTCTTGCCACAGTTTTTTATCTTGAAGCACAAAATCCATGCTATTGCTGTTTAGAGGTTCCAGCATCAACTTTGAGAATTGTATTCCCCGTAAGGAAGCATTCCAAAACTTGAGGTGTCAGCAGCAGAGCATCTCTTATGCACTGTGTTGGTGATACCATCATCAACATGGATTTTTATGGAGTGTCATTGCTGGGTAGGATAAGCAACGTTCGTGTTGAACCTTGTGTTAGGAAAGGAAACTGTGATCTGTTGTATGGAGTAGGGCCTGGCCCTTGTCTGCTGGGAAGGGTGACCATGAGCTGCAGAAAGACTTGTGTGGGGAAAGGGAAAATCCTTGGGGACACCATGGATTGTGTCATAAGGAAATATCATGAGGTTCTATATTTCTCTTCATAACTCGTCTCAGAGAGAGGGAGCGAAGGATTCGTACAGGAAAGGGTGAGACAGGATGGGAGCAGAGTGTTCTTGTTGAGGATGCTTTCCTACTTCCTAAGGGTCTGGAGTGGGAGGCCCTGCTGAGAATGAGATGAGAGTGTGAAACTGAAATGCCCACGGTGTCCCTTGCAGTTTCGGGTCTCCCCAGCAGGGACTGTCTGTGCTGCTGCTGCCTGCCTGGTGGAGGCCACGAGTTGGAAAGTGTGGGAATCCTTAAAATGAGAGGGTTTTGGGAAAGCTGCAAAAGGCAGGCCTCAGAGACAACAGAACTGATATTTTGGCAGTGATCCTGTGTTTGGAACTAAATAATGCTGGGCCTGTGTGATGGGGAGGGTGAATTTGAGTGGGAAGGAGTGTTGCCCCAGGGAAAGGCAGATGCTGAGTAGAACAGGGCCTGCATCACAGTGGAGGAACTGGAGAATGTCTGGTTAGCTGTGGAGATATCATTTCCTATGCCTTGAGAAAATGCCCACCATGTAGTCCTTGCTCTTCTGGGATCCTCTCAGGACCTCCAGCAGTTCTCTGTACTCTTGCTTTCTGTTATTCCCTGTGATATTACAGCTTATGAAGTGACTTGCCATCCGTGCCTTTAATCACTTGTCTTTGATGTGGAATTTTCCTGGTAAAACAGAAGACTCTTTGAAACTTGTGTCTATCTGCCAGCCTTTCTTGGGACATGGCATCAGTCATCTCTCTGGTCTTGGTTTTCTAGCTGGCACTCAGGGACACTGTCCCTTAAAACAAGTACTCCTGGTCCTGGAGTTTCTTTTTCTGAAGAAGCAACCAGTGATGCTACAGGTGAGTTACTCCTACCAGAAGAGGCTGTGTGTGAGAGACAGGTGTACTTTTGTTCCTGTAATGCCTTAAGTTTTAGCTTTCATATTTTCCAGATTCTGTACTGCATTAGTATATAACTCTGAACTCTTATAAACTGTTAGCAAGTTCTCCTCAGAGCTCAGTCACACAAAACAATCCTTTTCCAGCCCCAGAACCAAAGACACCACTGCAGCTTCAGGCCCAAAAAGTACAAACAACAGGGAATTGTGGAGAGCAAACTGGGATGATGGGACTGCATAACCTGGAGCTGCAATTGGACAATTATCCCCAATTTGGAAATAGACCAAAACTTATAAATGTGTGGAAATTCATGACCCATTGTCCATCTTGGATGTACCTACGGCTGGGCTCTTGCACTGCACAAGGTGTATCCTGTGAAGGCCTTTTAAAAAAATTCCTACTTTATTCCTTTAGCACTGCTTAGCTTCTCTTTTCCAGGGAGCCTCTCAAGGCGTCACCTGTTCAGCTGTGGTATCTTTACATTGGATTGACTAAATATTGCCTGAATTGAAATTCCTGAAGGTTTGGAGCACATTATGTGCTCTCATTTGTTTCTGCTACTTCCTGGCTCAGAGTGAGAAGAGGGAAGGAAAGGCAGATGGAGAAGTGAGCTTAATGCTTTTCTAGGAGTAGATGTGCTAGGCATGCAGAGGATGCTTTCAGTGACAATGGCGTGGTGAATTTTGTAATAGCTCTGCAGGTGAAAAATGAGCCAGGCAGAATTGTTCTCCATCCAGGTAAAGGAGGAATGTGGTGTCATCATGCTTGTTTTGCAGTGTTCTTGGAGTATTGTCATGCTGGGCTCGGATGGGTTTGATCTTGTATATGAGAGACTCCTATGGGTCACTTGGACTCTGGAGCCTTTTTTCTATTAGATGTCTGCATGGGTGGACTCTTCTCTGATGTAACAAAGCTGTTCTTTACTATATGATTGCTTTGTGGATTTATTTCTGGGGTCCTGGAGATGACTGAAGGCTCCAAACGTGGGTTGGGTCCTGAAGGGAGAGGAAGCTGCAGGTGCATGGCAGTGGAGGAAAGCAAGAAGGCTGTTCCCTGTCATGAGGAATGAGAGGTGGAAGGGGAGTGCCCTTTTGCTAAAGGACATGTCTGTGCTTCATGACGTGATGGTGTAGCTATTTTATAAACATTTCCTTAAGGAATAAAAAACCAACAGAAGATACAAGGAAGGCAGCAACAGACCAGGGGAGGGAAGACTACACAACGAGGAGAGAAAGAAAAAGTAAAGAAATGTAAAAAAAAAAAAAAAAAAAAAAAAAAAAAAAAAAAAAAAAAAAAAAGATAAAACGAGAAAAAATAAAAGGACAACGAATAAGTGGAATAAAAGAAGCAACAGAAGGAATCACTGCAAGGAAGAGGAATGAGAACTTTATCCAAAGGACATGTTCACTGACAGTATTATATATACATTTGGAAAGAATATTAGTAAAGGAAATAGAAACACATAAGAAATAAGGAAAGAAAATGAGAAGGTGGATGTAAAAAGATGACAGTTAAGAGCATGAAGAAGACATAGGGAAAGAGAACCAGGAAATAGAAGGGAAGAGAGAAAAAAAAGGGAAGCAATAGCAGAAGAAAACGAATGAGAAAAGGATATAAGAAGGAAGGCGACTATAGAAGAAAAAAG
>NW_024530600.1:0-2813 GCF_017590135.1 Pyrgilauda ruficollis
ATGCTGGCCCTGCTGCCCGTGTCCCTGCTGGCCGCGCTGGTCCCCGCGGTGGCCCCCGGGGGGGCTCTGTCCTTCCTGGCGCTGGGGGACTGGGGGGGGCTGCCCGAGCCCCCCTTTGTCACCCCCCGGCAGGTGGCCGTGGCGGGGGCCATGGGCCGCGCTGTCACCGAGCTGGGCGGGGACTTCGTGCTGGCCCTTGGGGACAACTTCTACTACGAGGGCGTGCGCGACGAGTGGGACCCGCGCTTCCAGGTGAGCCCTGGGGACACGTGGGGACACGGCCTGCTGTCCCCAGGGTCCCCAGGGGGTCCCCATGCTGTCCCCAGGGTCCCCATTGTCCCCATTGTCCCCTGGTGTCCTCATTGTCCCCATTGTTCCCACGGTGTCCCCATGCTGTCCCCATTGTCCCCGGTGTCCCCCCTTGGTGTCCCCAGTGTCCACACAGTGTCCCTGTGGTGTCCCCATTGTCCCCATGCTGTCCCCATTGTCCCCTGTGTCCCCATTGGCCCCTGTGTCCCCCTGGTGTTTCCTGGTGTCCCCAGTGTGTCCCCATTGTCCCCACGGTGTCCCCATTGTCCCTATCGTCCCCGTGGTGTCCCGTGTCCCCACAGTGTCCCCATGGTGTCCCCATTGTCCCCGCAGTGTCCCCCTGGTGTCCCCATTGTCCCCATGGTGTCCCCATGGTGTCCCCACTGTCCCCCCTGTCCCCAGGACACCTTCAAGCATGTGTTCGTGTCCCCATACTCCACACCAGCCCCCAGGTGAGGGGTGGGCAGGTGAGGGGTGGGCACGGGCACAGCCTGCAGGTGAGATGGGGACAGGTGAGGGGTGGGCACAGCCCCCAGGTGAGGGGATGGGCAAGTGAGACACGGGCACCGGGGCTGCAGGGAGCCCAAAGGTGTGTGGGGACCCCCAGACGTGCCCGGGGACCCCCAGAGGTGCCCGGGGACCCCTCGATCCCTCCGGGGTAGCCCCGGGGGGGTCCCTCAGGTGCGTCCCCCCCCTGACCCCCCCTTCCCCCCGCAGTACCTGGAGGAGGGGGGGGTGGGCTACATCCTGAGCGGCGCCGGCAACTTCATGGAGGACTCGCGGCCGCACGAGGGCTCGGTGCCCCCCGGGGCGCTGCGCTTCTTCTTCGGGAGCCCCGCCAGCCCCGGCGGCTTCGCCCACGTGCGCCTGGAGCCCCGCGCCGCCACCGTCACCTTCCTGGAGGCCACCGGGCGCGTCCTGCACCGCGTGACGCTGCCACCGCGCCAGCTCTGAGGGCACGGGGACGGGGGGACACGGGGACCCCTTCCCTGGGGACACTGGGACAGCAGGACACAGGGACACTGGGGACAGGGGGACACTGGGGACACTGAGACCCCTTCCCTGGGGACACTGGGGACAGGGGCACAGAGGGACAGGGGGGACAGCGGGACCCCTTTCCTGGGGACAGCAGGACACGGGGGACAGGGGGACACTGGGGACACTGGGACCCCTTCCCTGGGGACAGTGGGACACAGGGACAACGGGACAGGGGAGACAGCAGGACCCCTTCCCTGGGGACAGCAGGACACGGGGACATTGGGGACACAGGGACAGCAGGACCCCTCCCCTGGGGACACCCCGAGATCGCTGAGTCCCCTCAGGGGACACTGGGGACACCGGCACCACGGGCTTTGGGGACACCCCGCCATCTCTGAGCCCTTGGGGACACCGGGGAGCGGACACTGACCCGGGGGACATTGGGGACGCTGACCCCTGACCCGGGGGACATTGGGGACACTGACCCCTGACCCGGGGGACATTGGGGACGCTGACCCCTGGGGCCGCTGACCCGTGCCCCGGGCCGCCCCCGTGCCCCTCCCGCAATAAAGGCTCTGCCCGGCGCTGCCGGACCCGAATCCGCCGAGATTCGCCCCAAAAACCGCGCGGGGGGCGGGGCCTGGAGGCGCTGGCCACGCCTCCTTCGCTGCTGATTGGTTGCCCCGCGCGTCTATCTGGTGGGCGGGGCAGCCCGAGTTGCGCGCTGCTGATTGGCTGGAGGGCTGGGCCCGTCGAATAATGAGCGTGGCGCTCGCGTGTCACGTGGGGCGGAGCGCGGTTTTCCCGCCGCTGATTGGCTGAGGGCGGAGGGGCGGCACTTCCGGGAGCGCGGCGTGAGGGAGCGGGGGAACCGGGAGGGACCGGGGGGAACCGGGAGGGTCCCGGAGGGTCCCGGAGGGTCCCGGGGGGGTCCAGCCGCCCCCGGCTCGTCCCACAGCGGGCTCGGGGCCGCTCCGAGGCGGCTCCCGCGACCGATCCCGCTGTAGTTCCCGTTGCGGAGGCCGTTACCGGTTCCGCGCTCCGGTGCGGCCGCCATGGGCCGCCGCAAGTCGAAGCGGAAGCCGCCGCCCAAGAAGAAGATGACGGGGACGCTGGAGACGCAGTTCACGTGTCCCTTCTGCAACCACGAGAAGTCCTGCGACGTCAAGATGTGAGCGGGGGGCACCGGGGGGACACCGGGCACCGGGGGGACACCGGGGGTGCGGCCGCCATGGGCCGCCGCAAGTCGAAGCGGAAGCCGCCGCCCAAGAAGAAGATGACGGGGACGCTGGAGACGCAGTTCACGTGTCCCTTCTGCAACCACGAGAAGTCCTGCGACGTCAAGATGTGAGCGGGGGGCACCGGGGGGACACCGGGCACCGGGGGGACACCGGGGACACCGGGAACCGCGCACGGGGGCGGCGGCGGCGCGGAAAGAGCGAGGAGGAACCCGGGGGGGGGAAGCGGAGGGCGGGGACACGAGGCGGCGGTGCCGGTACCGGGGAGGGGGGGTCCCGGTCCCGGTG
>NW_024530600.1:4917-8317 GCF_017590135.1 Pyrgilauda ruficollis
GGGGGTCCCGGTCCCGGTGGCGGGGGGGGGGCGGGGGCACCGGGAGCACCGGGGGGGGTCGGGACGGAGCCCGGAGCGCTCCCGAGCCTCTGGCTGCCCTCCCGGTCCCGGTGGCGGGGGGGGGGGCACCGGGAGCACCGGGAGGGGTCGGGACGGAGCCCGGAGCGCTCCCGAGCCTCTGGCGGCCCGCAGGGACCGCGCCCGGAACACCGGGGTGATCTCGTGCACCGTGTGCCTGGAGGAGTTCCAGACCCCCATCACCTGTATCCTTACCGGGACCCCCCCCGGGACCCCCCGGGACCACCCCGGGACCCCCCCAAATCCGCGTTGGAGCCTTAACGGCGCCCCCAGACCTGTCGGAGCCCGTGGACGTTTACAGCGACTGGATCGACGCCTGCGAGGCCGCCAACCAGTGACACCGGGGGGACACCGGGAGGGCGGCACCGGCCGGTGCCCAACGGCCGGCGGGGCCGGGACCCCCCCGGGGCTCGGTGTCCCCCGGGCAGTGACCCCCGGGGCTCGGTGAGCCCCCAGCCGTGTCCCTGTCCCCTCGGGGGGGACACCGGCGACAGCGGCGCTGCAATAAACGGCCCGAGCCGGTGGCACCGGTGTCCCCCCGTGTCCCTTTGTGCCCCCCGGTGTCCCCCGGTGTCCCCCCCGGTGTCCCCGCACTGTCCCAGCGCTGTCACCTCTGCGTGTGGCTTTTATTGTGCCTCGGTGGCTTCACACGTGGCGGGGACCGAACGCCCCGGGACCGGAACCGGAACGGGGACTGAACCCGGAACCGGCACCGGAACCGATCCAGAAACCGGGACTGAACCCCCCGGGACGGGAACCGGAACCGGGACTGAACCCGGGACCGAACCTGGGACTGATACCGGGATTGATACCGGGACTGAACCCCCCGGAACCGGGACTGAGCCTGAACCCGGAGCCGGACCCTGAACCGATCCCGGGGCCGTTCCTGGGGCTGACACCGGGACTGGATCCCGCGGAACCGAACCCCCCGGGGCTGACACCGGGGCCGATCCCGGGCCGGATTCCCCCCGGGCCCGTTCCCGGGGCCATCCCCAGCACGGTTCCCCGCCGGCTCCGCTCGGTCCGGGATCCGAGCCCGGGATCGTTCCCGCCCTGGGGGGCCGATGCTCGGTGCCGGTGCCGGTGCTGCCCCCGCCAGGAGCGCTCCCGGAGCCGATCCCGGAGCTGATCCCGAACCCGGAGCCGGTCCCGGTGCTGCCCCTGTCAGGAGCGCTCCCGGGACTGATCCCGGGGCCGATCCCGGTGCCGATCCTCCCAGGAGCACTCCCGGTGCCGGCGCTGCCCCCGTCAGGAGCGCTCCCGGAGCCGATCCCGGTGCTGGTCCCAGTACCGATCCCGTTCTCAGTCCCGATCCCGATCCCGGTGCCGGTGCTGCCCCTGTCAGGAGCGCTCCCGATCCCGGGGCCGTTCCCGTTCCCGGAGCCGTTCCCGATCCCGGTCCCGGAGCCGTTCCCGGTCCCGGAGCCGTTCCCGGAGCCGTTCCCGGTCCCGAAGCCGTTCCCGGTGCCGTTCCCGATCCCGGTCCCGTTCCCGGTGCCGGTGCTGCCCCTGTCAGGAGCGGTCCCGATCCCGATCCCGGGGCCGATTCCGGAGCCGTTCCCGGAGCCGTTCCCGTTCCCGATCCCGATCCCGTTCCCGATCCCGATCCCGTTCCCGGTCCCGTTCCCGATCCCGGTCCCGTTCCCGGTCCCGTTCCCGGTGCCCGGCGCGGCGCGGTGAGGCCGGTGCTGACGAGCGGTGCTGTCGGGCTGCAAGCGGCCGCGGGGCCGGCGGCTACTGCGAGTTGTAGAATCCACCGGGCCCCCCGGGGCCGTCGAGGCCGTCGAGGCCGAGCAGCTCGGGGCCGCCGCAGTACTTGGGGTCGTAGACCTGGCGCGGCAGCCCGTACACCGTCATGCCGGTCTGCGACGCGCCCTTGTTGCTGCCCATCTGCAGCCCGATGGTGCCCGTGTCGCAGCGCTCCATGCCCAGCGCCGGCTCGAAGATCTGCCGCTTGGTGCCCGGCGCCGTCATGCCCGCCTGCCCGGGGAGCGGAGCGGGCGGTGGGCACGGGAACCAGCACGGGAGAGGATCGGGGGAGTGGGCACGGGAGCGGGGCGGGGCGGTGGGCGCGGGAACCGGACCGGGGGAGTGGGCACAGGAGCGGGCCGGGAGAGTGGGCACGGGAGCGGGCGGTGGGAACGGGAGTGGCTCGGGGCGATGGGCACGGGAACCGGACCGGGGCCGTGGACACGGGAGCGGATCGGGGTAGTGGGCACCGGAACCAGCACGGGAACCGGACCGGGGCCGTGGGCACGGGAGCGGAGCGGGGCGGTGGGCACGGGAACCGGAGCGGGGCGGTGGGTACCGGAACCGGCTCGGGGCGGTGGGCACGGCACGGGCAGCCCCAGGGACGCCGCGGGGTGCGGGGGGTCCCTCTGTGCTCCCCGTGCTGCCCGCGGGGTGTCCGTGCCCGCATTGTCCCCCGTCTGTCCCTCCCGGTCCCCCGTCTGTCCCCTCTCTGTCCCTTGACGCCCCCCCAGAGCCCTCTGTCCCCTCCGCTCCCTTTGTCCCCCTAGTCCGGGACATCCAAGTCCCCTGCTGCCATCCCTCCGCGTGTCCCCTGTGGTGGCAATGTCCCCGTGTCCCCCCACGGTGGCATGTCCCCTCAGTGTCCCGTGTCCCCCCATGGTGGCAGTGTCCCCGCAGTGTCCCCATGGTGGCAGTGTCCCCGCGGTGTCCCCGCGGTGTCCCCGCGGTGTCCCCACCTGGCTGGCGCCCTTGTTGGTGCCCATCTGGAGGCTGATGGTGGCCTGGTCCAGGGGCTGGTCTGTCCCCAGCTTGGGGTCGTACAGGTGTCGCCGTGTCCCGTACGCCGTCATGCCCTGCTGGCTGGCGAACTTGTTGGTGCCCATCTGGGGACAGCGACAAACGCGGCGTCACCCGCTGTCCCCGGGGCGGGGCGGCCCCGCCCGCCGTGTCCCCCGGGTGTCCCCCGGGTGTCCCCCGGGTGTCCCCAGGTGTCACCTGCAGCCCGATGATGTTCCTGCCCTCGCGCAGCTTCTCGGGCTGGAAGCGCCGCTGCTGCTTCTCGGCGTATTTCACCCCCAGCCCCACCTTGTTGCCCTTTGTCTTGGCCTGGGGGGCACCGGGGGGGTTTAGGGGGGCTCACGGGGCCCCCCAGACCCCAAATACCGGACCTGGACCCCAAATACCCTCCCCAAACCCCAAATACCAGACCTGGACCCCAAATATCCTCCCCAAACCCCAAATCCCTCCCCAAAACCCAAATCCCTCCCCAGACCCCAAATACCCTCCCCAGACCCCAAATCCCCTCCCCAAACCCCCAATTCCCTCCCCCGACCCCCAATCCCATTCCCCC
>NW_024530600.1:8372-13351 GCF_017590135.1 Pyrgilauda ruficollis
AACCCCCAATCCCCCCCTGAGACCCCAAATCCCCTCCCCAAATCCCCCCCAGCATGTGCCCGCTCTCCTCCAAGGCTCCACCAGGACCCTCCGCGGCCCCCCGGGCTCTGCCCGACCCCGTGGCCCCCCCGGGACCCCCGGGACCCCCGGGAGCTGACCTGGCTGGCGAGGGCGATGAGGGTGGACTGCACCTGGGTGTGGTTGGTGTTCTCGAAGAGGTCGTTGGCCTCGAAGATGTCGTGGGGCTTCACCCCGTAGCGCGTGATGGCGCGCAGGAAGTTCCCGATGTTCTCCAGCTGCGCCGCGGGAATCGGGGCCGCGTTGGGGGGCGTCGGGGTTGGGGTCGGGTTGGGTTTGGGGTTGGGTTTAGGGTCAAGTTTGGGGCTGGGTTTGGGGTTGGAACTCCCCCCCAGACCCTCCCCAAATTTCAGGGATCCTGCCCCAAAGCCCCCTGGGGTTTTTTGGGTTTTTTTGGGGTTTGCCCCACTCACCTTGTGCCAGTTCTGGACGGGTTCGTTCACCTTCGGCACCGAGCCCGGCTCCAGCTTGTTGATGAGCCTGGGGGCACGGGGGGGTCACACAGGTGTGGTGACCCCAGGTGAGGTCACACAGGTGAGGTCACGGGGGGGGGGTCGCCCCACGATGACCCCAAAAATCCAGCCAGGACTTAGTGGGGGGGGGAGGGGGTGGGACAGGCCCAGCAGTGTCGGGGACAAGGCTGTGACCAGCAGGAGCCAACGGTCAGCCCAGGTGAGGAAAGGGTTAAAATTCCCAGAGGATCATCCCGGGCTGGCCCTGGGGGCAGGAGAGGGGGGCACACAGCGGGGGTCTCAGGGGGTCCTGAGGGGGTCCCAAGGGTTCCCGGGGGTCCCGGAGGGTCCCGGGGGGTCCCGGGGGTCCCGGCCGTACTCGCAGAGGATGACGCCGTCCTTGAGCCCGTCCATGAAGTTGTCCCCGATGCGGCGCCCCGTGGTCCCCTCGATCCAGGCACGGAGCTCCCGCTCGTGCTGGGGGTCGTACTTCTGGGCCAGCTGCGGGACAGGGACAGTGACGGGGGGCACGGGACACGGGGCAGGGACAAGGGACAGTGATGGGGCAGTGATGGGGGACACGGGACAGTGACGTGGGACAGGGACAGTGACAGGGGGCACGGGGACAGCGCCACGGGGACAGCGCCACGGGGACACGGGACAGTGATGGGGGGACATGGGGACACCGCCAGGGGCTGGGGGACAGCACCAGGGGGACACGGGGACACGGGACGTGGAGATGTGGGGACAGCGCCAGGGGCTGGGGGAGCACGGGGCCACGGCCGGGGGGACACGGGGACAGCGCCAGGGGACACGGGGACACATCCAGGGGGACAGAGGGAGCACGGGGACACGGCCAGGGGCTGGGGGACAGCGCCAGGGGGACACGGGGAGCATGGGGACAGTGCCAGGGGGATGTGGTGGCACGGAGAATGTGGGGGACACCCTCGCGGAGACGAGGGGACACGGGGACAGCGTGGGGGGGACAGGGACGGTCTGGGGACACGGAGGGTTTGGGGACAATGTGAGGGGGACAGGGACGGTCTGGGGACACCGCGGGTCCTGTCAGGGAGAAGCGGGGCCACACGCGGGGGGACACATCCCCGCCACCGAGGGGACACTTTGGGGACACCCTGAGGGAGCCCGCGGCCCCGCGCGGTGACAGCGATCCCCGGTGGCTCCGTTTCCCCGTTCCCCGAGGGGCGGAGGGACCCGGCCCGGCCGGGGGTGCCCGGACCCCCCCCCCCGGGCCCGCCCCGGCCCCCCCCCCGTGACGTCACCGCCTATCCCCGTCCCCCGAGCTCATCCCGGGGCGCCGCTCTGACGTCACGGGGGAACCCCCTCCGAGCCCCGCCCCTCGCCGCCTGGCCAATCACCGCGCCCGCCGGGAAACGCCGCGCGGCGATTGGCTGCGCTCGGCAGGCCCCGCCCCCTGACCCGGGAGCGCGGGGTCGGAGCCAAGATGGCGGCGCCCAGCGGCGCGACCCGGCCTGGGGACAGCGGGGCCCGGCCGTGAGCGACAGCGGCGACAGCGGCGACACCCGCGACATGCGGCTGGGCTGGGTCCGCGCCCTGCCCCGGCGCCTCTGGGGCGGCCCCGGAGCGCCCGAGGTGCGGGGGACAGCGGGGACAGAGGGGACGGCGGGGGACACGGGGACAGGGGGGAGATGGGACACGGACAGGGGACACGGGGACACGGGACACGGACAGGGGACACGGGGACACAGACAGGGGACACGGACAGGGGACACGGGACACGGACAGGGGACACAGGGCTGCTGGGGACATGGGGACACGGACAGGGGACAGGGGACACAAGGCTGCTGGGGACACGGGACAGCCGGGACTGCTGGGGACACAGGGACACGGACAGGGGACACCGGGACAGGGGACACGGGGACACGGACAGGGGACACGGGACATGGACAGGGGACACAGGGGACACGGGACACGGACAGGGGACACGGGGCTGCTGGGGACATGGGGACATGGACAGGGGACACAGGGACACGGACAGGGGACACGGGGCTGCTGGGGACACTGGACACGTACAGGGGACACGGGGCTGCTGGGGACAGGGGACTGCTGGGGACACCAGGACAGGGACAGCCAGGACGTGGGGACACCGGGCGTGGGACTGCTGGGGACATCAGGACAGGCACAGCCTTGCCTGGGGACACCGGGCACGGGACTGCTGGTGACACAGGGACAGCCAGGACTGCTGGGGACAGGGAACTCTGGGGACACAGGACTGCTGGGGCAGGGGACAGCCCTGCCTGGGGACGTGGGATGGCTTTGCTTGGGGACACGGGGATGGCCCTGCGTGGGGACACTTGGGACACCCCGGCCACCTGTGCTGCTGGGTGTGCCCTGCTTGGTGTCCCCAGGTGTCCCTCAGGTCGTGTCCCCAGGTGTCCCTCCATGTCCACTGGTGTCCCCTCGTGCCCATCCCGTGGCCTCCTATGTCCCTTGGTGCCTCGCTGTGTCACCTGTCCCTTCAATGTCCCCAATGTCCCCGATATCCCCAATGTCCCTGCAGTCACCCCAATGTCCCCACTGTCCCAAATGTGTCCCCAATGCCTCAATGTCCCTGTTGTCACCCCAATGTCCCTGCTGTCCCCGATGTCCCTGCTGTCCCTGCTGTCCCCAATGCCTCAATGTCCCTGCTGTCCCCATGTCCCTGCTGTCACCCCAATGTGTCCCTGCTGTCCCCCCAATGTCCCTGCTGTCCCCATGTCCCTGCTGTCACCCCAATGTGTCCCTACTGTCCCCATGTCCCTACTGTGCCCAATGTCCCTGCTGTCCCCATGTCCCTGCTGTCCCCAGTGTCCCAATGTCCCTGCTGTCCCCAATGTCCCTGCTGTCCCCGATGTCCCTGCTGTCCCCCATGTCCCCATGTCCCTGCTGTCCCCATGTCCCTAACGTGTCCCCTGTCCCCATGTCCCTAACATGTCCCTGTGTCCCCAGGCGTGATGCCGGACGCCGAGACGCGTTTCCTGCTGCTGGGGGTGTTCGGGCCGCGCAGCCGCCCCGTGCGGAAGCTGCAGCGGATGCAGTTCTGGCTGCCGCGCCTGCAGCACCTGGACCCCCACCCGCTGCCCCCCCGGCTGCCCCCCGGGCTGGCAGCGGCGCGCCTGGGGCTGCAGCGCATCGCCCGCGACCCCGGGGCCAGCGTCACCCTCGTGCAGGTGGGGACGGGAGAGGGACCAGGACAGGGACAGGGCTGGGGGACAGGGACAGGGACAGGGCTGGGGGACACGGGGGACACAGGGGACAGGGCTGGGGGACAGGGGACAGGGACCTGTTGTCACCCCAATGTCCCTGCTGTCCCCGATGTCCCTGCTGTCCCCCATGTCCCCATGTCCCTGCTGTCCCCAGTGTCCCAATGTCCCTGCTGTCCCCATGTCCCTGCTGTCCCCAATGTCCCTAACGTGTCCCTGTCCCCATGTCCCTAACGTGTCCCCTGTCCCCATGTCCCTAACATGTCCCTGTGTCCCCAGGCGTGATGCCGGACGCCGAGACGCGTTTCCTGCTGCTGGGGGTGTTCGGGCCGCGCAGCCGCCCCGTGCGGAAGCTGCAGCGGATGCAGTTCTGGCTGCCGCGCCTGCAGCACCTGGACCCCCACCCGCTGCCCCCCCGGCTGCCCCCCGGGCTGGCAGCGGCGCGCCTGGGGCTGCAGCGCATCGCCCGCGACCCCGGGGCCAGCGTCACCCTCGTGCAGGTGGGGACGGGAGAGGTGTCCCTGCAGTGACCCCCGTGTCCCCGTGTCCCCGTCCCGCAGCCGCCAGTGCCAGACTCGGGGGACGACGAAGGCTCCGTGCAGCCCTTCATCCTCAGTGCGTGCCGGGGGTCTCACGGGGGGCCCTGGAGGGGGTTGGGGGGTTTGGGTTCCTTGGGGGTCTCTCTGAAGGATTTGGGGTCCCCAGGGTGGGTTTGGGGTCCCGGGTTTGGGGTCGGCTGTCCCTGCTGTCCTTGTGTCCCCATGTCCCCATCTGTCCCCTCTGTCCCCGTGTCCCCATGTCCCTGTCCCCATGTCCCCTCTGTCCCTGTCCCTGTCCCCAGGCTCGCAGAGCCCCAAGCAGCGGGAGCTGCTGTCCCCATGTCCCCCTGTCCCCGTGTCCCCATGTCCCCTGTCCCCTCTGTCCCTGTCCCCATGTCCCCCTGTCCCTGTCCCTGTCCCCATGTCCCCTGTCCCTCTCCCCATGTCCCCATGTCCCCTCTGTCCCCTCTGTCCCCAGGCTCGCAGAGCCCCGAGCAGCGAGAGCTGCTGTCCCCTGTCCCCATGTCCCCTGTCCCTGTCCCTGTCCCCATGTCCCCTCTGTCCCTGTCCCCATGTCCCCTGTCCCCAGCTGTCCCCATGTCCCCCTGTCCCCATGTCCCCTCTGTCCCCATGTCCCCTGTCCCTGTCGCTGTCCCCATGTCCCCTGTCCCTGTCCCCCTCCCCCGGCT
>NW_024530600.1:13600-14033 GCF_017590135.1 Pyrgilauda ruficollis
GCCCGGCGGCGCCTGGAGTCGCGCAAGAAGTACGACGTGCGGCGGGTGTACCTGGGCGAGGCGCACGGGCCCTGGGTGGAGCTGCGGCGCCGCAGCGGATGGAGCGACGCCAAGCTGGCGGCCTACCTGCTCGGGCTGGAGCGGGGCCAGCGCGCCGGGCGGCGCGGGTGAGCCGGGGAGCCGCGGGGAGCCGCGGGGAGCCGCGGGAGGGCAGGGGGTGGGAGGGGGTCCCGGGGGTCCCCGGGGGTCCCCGGGGGTCGTGGGGGGAGGCGGTGTCCCCCCCTCAGCGGGGCTGGGGTCGCGGAGCGGCCCCGGAGCTCGGCGGGAGCGGGCGGGCGCTGTCCGCGGTGCTGAAGGGTGTTACCGGCCTTCCTCCTCCTTGTTCTGCTCTTCTTCCTCGTGGTCTCCTTCCTCACCCTCCTCTTCCTCACCC
>NW_024530601.1:0-702 GCF_017590135.1 Pyrgilauda ruficollis
AGAAATTGGGGAAATTTGGGTTAAAAAGGGGAATTTTGGATAAAAAAGGAAAAAACTGGGAAAATTTGGGTTACAAAATGGAAATTTTGGGTTAAAAAAGGAAAATTTTGGGAAAAAAATTATAAAAAGGGAAAATGGAAAATTTGGGTTAAAAATGGGAAATTTTGGTTAAAAAAGGGAAATTTTGGGAAAAATTGGAAAAATGTGGGGTTAAAAAAAGGAAATTTTGGGAAAATTGGGGTGAAAAATGGGAAATTTTGGGGGAAAAAAGGGAAATTTTGGGAAAATTGGGGGAAAATGGGGATTTTGGGGAAAAAGGGAAATTTTGGGGTAAAAAATGGAAATTTTGGGGGAAAAATTGGGAAAATTGGGGGAAAAAATTAAAAAATTGGGAAAATTTGGGGTAAAAAAGGGAAATTTAGGGAAAAATTGGGATTTTGGGAAAAAAGGGGAAATTTTGGAGTAAAAAGGGGAAAAATTGGGAAATTGGGGAAATTTGGGGAAAAAAAGGGAAATTTTGGTAAAAATTGGGAAATTGTGGGGTTAAATTTCGGGAAATTTGGGTTAAAAAAGGGAAATTTTGGGAAAATTTGGGGTGAAAAATGGGGATTTTGGGAAAAAATGGAAATTTTGGAGTAAAAAAGGGAAATTTTGGGGAAAAAGGGGAAAAAATTTAAAAATTGGGGAAATTTTGGGGGAAAA
>NW_024530602.1:0-702 GCF_017590135.1 Pyrgilauda ruficollis
AAAATCCCCCCTTGGGTTCCATTCACCGCTCCCTGGGGAGGATTTTGGGGTTTTAGGAGTGGGAAGAACACTCAGGACCCCCCCAAAACCACCCTTGGGGGCCCCGGAATCCCCCTGGGGACCCCAAAACCCCCCTGGGGACCCCAAAATTCCCCCCAGGACCCCCAACTCGCCGTCCATCCCCGTCCAGGTCGAGCTCAGCGAAGGCTTCGGCCGCCCCGGCCTCGTCCTGAGCTGCTGCAGCCGCTGCCCTCTGCTCTGCTGGGCATTTTGGGGCATTTTGGGGCATTTTGGGGCATTTTGGGGGGTTTGGGGACCCCAAAATTCCTCCCAGGGATCCCAGAATTGGCCCCAGGAGCCCCAAATTCCATCAGGAACCCCCAAATCCCCCCCTCATTTTTTCCTGTGCTTCACCCTCGGTGTCCATTTCGGACCAAAAGGCCCCAAATTTCCCCTAAAAAATCGTAAAAAAATTCCCAAAATACTCCCTGATTCCCTAAAACCCGTCAGGGATCCCAAAACCCCTTCAGGGGTTCCCCAAAATCCCCCCAAAATCCCCAATTTCCCCCCATTTCCTCCTGTGCTCCCCCCTCGGTGCCCATTTGGGATCTTCCATTGCCCCCCAAAACCCCAAAAATAACCCAAAAATAACCCCAAAAAATACCAAAACAACCCAACCCCCACCCCCAAAAAAAAACCCAA
>NW_024530603.1:0-702 GCF_017590135.1 Pyrgilauda ruficollis
CCCAGGTGCCCCCAGGTGTGCCCAAGTTCATCCCCAGGTGCCCCCAGGTGCCCCAGGTGTGCCCAGGTGTGCCCAGGTGCCCCAGGTGCCCCAGGTGCCCCAGGCGCTCACTCGTGCAGCAGGGGCCGCGCCACGCTGTGCCCGCGGGTGTGGGCGCGGTGCAGCAGCGAGTACAGGTGCGGCAGCAGGTGGTAGCGCGTGCCCAGGTGCGCCCGCGTGGAGTTCAGCAGCAGCGAGCGGGCACCGAACGCGGCCGGGTCCTGCGCCTGCATTCACGTAATTAGCTTAATTGTAATCGATTTCATGTTAATTAACTTCATTTTAACCCATTTAATTGCAATCAATTTGATTCTAATTAGTTTAATTTTTATCTCTAATTTTAATTACTTGCAATCAATTTGATTTTTATTTCTAATGAATTTTATTCAATTCAATTTTATTCAATTTAATGGCAATTAATTTGATTTTAATGAATTTAATTTTAATAAATTTATTTCTAATTAATGTAATTCTCATCTCTAATTTAATTTAATTTAATTTTATTTTACTACAATCAATGTAACTTTTATTTCTAATGAATTTGATTCAATTTAATTTTATTCAATTTAATGGCAATTAATTTGATTTTAATGAATTTATAATTAAATTTGTATCTCCAATTTTAATTACTTTAATTTTAATTAATTGCAATCAATTTAATTC
>NW_024530604.1:0-702 GCF_017590135.1 Pyrgilauda ruficollis
AGAATTCTGTTGGATGGACCCAATTCCTCCCCCACGCTCAAAGGAATTTCCAGCCCTGGAATGAAAGCCTGGCCTCTCTGGAGTGTGGCACTCCAGGTTTCCCAAATCCACGGATTTTCCTCCATCTCCTGGTGCCCAGGAGCTGCTCCCAGGAGCAAAGAGTGCCAAGGGCACCAGGCTCATCCTCTTTTCCCAGGATTTGGGAAGCAAATGGCACAAGACTCACCCTTTTTTAGCAGCAGGGGAAGGGCATGGGGTTAATTCGATTTTTTCTCCGGGGTTTTATTTTTTTGTCTCGTTGCTCCAAGGCAGTTCAGATCCCTGTCACTTTTCCTTCCTCTTCCCAGCGTTCCGCCTCCCCCTTCTCCTCAGAAGGTAACAGTATCCCTGCTCAGACATGCATTCCTTTCTAATAAGGTATTGTGCCTCTATTTATGCATCTTAGGTGCACTGTGAGGCAGCTGCTGCTCCGCAGGGCCCTGGTGAGGAGCAGAAAATCCAATCCAGCCTGGAATGTGCGGGTGCAGCCGGACATCTGTGCCCAGCCAGGGGCTGCTCCCCCAGCCCCTCCCCTGGCAGCTTTTCCCGGCTCCTTGGGCTGCTCTGGCATGGGATTGGGGGTTGGTTGGGGTGCCACAGGTCGGGCAGGAGGGTAGATCTGGGATTTTGGGAGTTCTCCTGGGCTCAGGTGTTTGTAGGGAG
>NW_024530605.1:0-702 GCF_017590135.1 Pyrgilauda ruficollis
CCCTGTTTTAGAAAAATCTAACACTGACAGTAATACTAAAAATTAGACTTGGGTGTTAAAAAGTACTCATCCATAAAATATTTATCACCTCTCCAGAGGAAACACCTCGAGATGATGAAATATCTGGGTTCATTCCCATGGACAGTGCAGTGCTGGGTAGGGAGGTGATTACCCAGCAGGGAGAAGTGTCTCTGGGAAGGCTGTGGGAAGAAAAGGTCCTTATTTATTTCAGCTCCCCACAATTATATTCATTTTCTAAATGTTTCTGAAACTTGCACTGGGCTGTCACGTTTCCACCTCAGACAGCAGAAGATGATTAGGGCTATGAACAAGATCCATGGTTTTGGTTGACAGTGAGTCATGTTTCTTATTTGCTCAGTGTAGAGAAAATGATAATTTTGGGCTCAGTGTCTTGAGGAACCTAGACACAGAACAGGTAACAAGGCTTCCCTGGAACAGCTTTTAATTGCTTTTTGGTCCTTTAAACTCACAAGATCTACTGGGTAAAAAGTAAATTCTCCGTCATTTTCTCCCATTCTGCATTTTCCAAATGCAAAGTTAAATGAAAATAATTATTTCTCAAAAATAACTCTTTGAAATACAGAATAAGCAGACATTATACCTAAGCAATAAGCCATAGAACCTTTCATCCCCCACCCACACCCACAGGGAGGAATCTCCTGCCAGGAGGGGACAGCCGGG
>NW_024530606.1:0-702 GCF_017590135.1 Pyrgilauda ruficollis
GTCTCCTCCAACCTTAATGATTCTGTGACCAAAATGCTGTTTCCAGCTAAAATTCTCCCCATAAATCCCCATCCCAGTTTGCTTCTTTGTGACCTGTGCCCTGTGTAAAAGCAGTTTAGGTGTCAATTTGACTGTGCCTGGGCATCCCAACACGAAACTTCAAGCATGGAGAGAAACTCCAAGAAGATCTGACGGCCTGGAGAGCTCCCTGGGTGGAGGGGATGAGGAGTCTGCCTGCTCAGCTGCTTCCCCTTGGGGGAAAACACCCTGCTTGGCTTTGCTGGATGCCCCGTGGCTGGGTTGGGGCTACAAAACCACGTCAGATGCCCTGGTGTGTGTCCAGGTGGCCCAGCCAGGCTGATTCCAGGCTGCTTGGAGAGGGAGATGCTGCTGCAAGCGGCTCCCCTTGCAGGCACACATTTGGGCGGCTGTTTTTAGAAGTGAGCAGATGATGTGCTAATTAGAAACAGGGCCAGAGCCATCCCGGCTGGTTTCAAGTGTCGCTTCTTTCATCAGGGCCCAGACGGGAAGAGGAGCTCCCTGGCTGGGGAACAGAGCGTCTCCCTTTGCTGGGAGGAACAAAAGTCCCACAGAGAGAGCTGGGAAAAGAGCACCAGGGCTGGAGGCAGAGAAAGTTCACAACAGTGAAAGGCTCCCAACAGGGAGCTGGGGATGCTCATCTGGAGAAAAGGAGACTCAGGG
>NW_024530607.1:0-702 GCF_017590135.1 Pyrgilauda ruficollis
AAAAATCCCCCAAAATTCCCCCCAAAAGCACCAAAGTTTCCCTAAAATATCCCCAAAAATTCCCCAGAACTCTTAAAAAGTCCCCCAAGTTTCCCTAAAAAAATCCCCAAAAAATCCCCAAATTTTCAAATAAAACCCAAAATCACTAAAAAATCCCTAAAAAATTCCCCCCAAAAGATCCCTTAAAAATCCCAAAAATCTCTCAAAATATCTCAAAATTTTCCCTAAAAATCCCAAACAAAACCCAAAAAAATCCCCCCAATTTCCCTAAAATATTAAGAAAAAAATCCCCCAAAAAACCCCAAAGTTTCCCTTTAAAAATCCCCAAAAAACCCCCAGATTTTCCCTAAAAAATCCCAAAAAAATCCCCAAAATTTCCCTTTAAAAAATCCCCAAAAAAATCCCTAAAATTTCCCTAAAAAATCCCCAAAAATCCCAAAAATCCCCAAATTTTCCCTTAAAAAATCCCCAAAAAATCCCCAAAATTTCCTTAAAAAATCCCCAAAAATCCCAAAAATCCCCAAATTTTCCCTTTAAAAAATCCCAAAAAAAGCCCTAAAATTTCCCTAAAAAATCCGAAAAATCCCTCAAAAATCCCCAAATTTTCCCTTAAAAATTCCCAAAAAAATCCCCAAAATTTCCCTAAAAAAATCCAAAAAAATCCCAAAAATCCCAAAATTTTCCCTTAAAAAATCCCAAAAA
>NW_024530608.1:0-701 GCF_017590135.1 Pyrgilauda ruficollis
GAGGGAAAAATTCAATGTTTTGGACCTAAAATTGCATTTTTTTGTAATAAATTCCACATTTTCTGAGGGAAAAATTCAATTTTTTGGACCTAAAATCTCATTTTTTGGGATTAATCCCACGTTTTCTGAGGGAAAAGTCCACATTTTTAGGGAAAAAAATTCCTTTTTTTGGGACAAATTCCACATTTTCTGAGGCAAAATCCCTCATTTTTGGGACCCAGCCCTAAATTTTCATTTTTTTGGGATTAATCCCACATTTTCTGAGGGAAAAATCCCATTTTTTTGCAGGATAAATTCCCCATTTTTTATGACCTAAAATCCAATTTTTATGGGGAAAAAAAAAACCCAAATTTTTGGGACAAACTCCCCTTTTTCATGAGAACAAAAACCCTTTTTTTCCTGGGGAAAAAAAATCCAATTTTTGGGGGACAAATTCCTCTTTTTTACCATTTTTATGGGAAGAAAAAAAGCCCAATTTTTGGGCGATTTTTTTCCAATTTTTATGGGGAAAAAAATCCCAATTTTGGAGACAATTTTCCCTTTTTTATGGGGAAAAAAATCCAAATTGTTCTGGGGAAAAAAATTTGTAGATTTTATTGAGAAATTCCTCTACTTTTGCCTTAAAATCCCATTTTTATAGGAAAAAAATCAAATTTTTAGGGACAGATTTCCCTTTTTGATGGAAAAAAATCCCATTTTTT
>NW_024530609.1:0-701 GCF_017590135.1 Pyrgilauda ruficollis
CTTACCCATGCATAATATCTTTATTGCCATGCTTTCAGTTTGTTAAGAAAATTAGCAGAGTTGCCTAGATAGGAAATAGGTAGAGAATTTTATATTATTTGTCTGTTTAATGTTAGTGGAGTATATTGGGTCTTCTTTAATTTTGTAAATGGGATTATGATATTTTTCTTTGTATATTTTAAAATTATATATCTGTAACTGATACCACTGTGTGTTTTATCTGCCAGTTTCTCAAGTGAAACTTAGGGAATTTACCAAATTCTTGCCTGTTTAAGGAATGCTTTAACAACATACTGAATATAATTTCCAGCTATATCAGAGAGATAAAACAGAGTACCTTGAAGATGTGAATCTTTAATATAAAATTTCTGTTCAACAGTAATTTGAAAGGTATGACACAACTTCCAAGAAGCTCTGCAAGCTTGAAGCCCTATGCCCTGAGCAGGCTGTGTGGCAAGGAGCCCCAAACAGCCACCAACCAGATGAACCAGCAGACAGAAGAAATTTTCACAGGACTTCTCTGGCTGTATTTCATTGAAAATGCAGGCGCCCAAGGAGTCTTCCCTTCAGAAATCTGAGTCTGACAAACTGGCATTCTCTGTTTTTTGGGGGTTTTTTCCCCCATCAAAAATTACTGAGCTCACTCTAATCAGTGTGGAAGAGGGCTAAAAAAGTGGCACTGAGTGCCACAGCCAGTCTTT
>NW_024530610.1:0-701 GCF_017590135.1 Pyrgilauda ruficollis
AGGGTGTGTAGTCCTGTTGGCTCTGGTGCTGCAGTGAGGAATGCCTGTCCTTACACTGGGCACTGAATAGGCACAGAAGACATGGCCAGCTGTGACACAAAGACCAGGAGCGCTGAGCACTTGCTGACTGTGTGCTCTGCAGTGCTGGCAGGATTACAAGGAACAGAGGTAGTACAGGCTGGAAATCTCTCCCTGTGAGTACAACCATGAGCACACAGCAGCCAGGACTGGAGCTGTGAGCAGTGCTCGCTGCCGCCCGTTCCCCCGCTGGCTCACACACCCACACAGTGCTCTCAGTCTGTCTCACAGCACCAGCCTTTTGAAATGACACCTACTCTGACACTGAATCTTTAGTAGACACTGCATTCCACAGTCCCAGTAGCTGCCAGAGCCCAAACCTGCCAAGCAACAGCTAATTAGAAATCATTACTATTATGGCCACTTCAGAAAAGCTCAGCACCTCTATGAAGCAAGCTGCTGGATGCAGGGCCATTTCCTTTTGTTTTACAAAGTGATTGTCTCTAGTGTGGAAATGTTTTTTAAAAAAATAATATTAAAAGCTGTTAACCTCAGCTGGTTCTGTTTGTTGTAATTTTGTTTGTAAGCCTTTCAAATGTTACAAAAGGTGGAACACTCTAGGAATGAGCCTGCATAACTAAAACAAAACCAAACTTCCACTGTGTTGTTTTGGTTTTTTTTTT
>NW_024530611.1:0-13150 GCF_017590135.1 Pyrgilauda ruficollis
GAAATTGAGGAAAATGTGGATTAATTTAGGAAAAAATGGATTTTATTATTCCAGGGGTTTTTTTGGGATGATTTTCCCATGGATCGGGTGGGGAAAAAAAAATTAGAATAAAATTTGAATATGTTTAAGTAAAATTTTAAATCCTAATTAAAAATAAGCATAAATGAAAATATTAAACTTTAATAAACTGAATAAAAAATTGAAATTAAAATAATTCAAAAGAATAGAATGGAAAGAATTCATTAAAATAATTAATGATTAAAGTCAATTCAACATTGGAAGGAATTAAAGAGAAATGAAAAAAATAAATGTTAATAGAAAAAAAGAATGAAATTAAAATAATAATGGGAATAAAGTAATGGAAATTCAAATAATTAAAACTATTCACATTAAAATAAACAAAAGATTAAAAATATTAAAAAGTCAAGTAATAAAAATAAAAATATTGAAACCAAAATATTAAAATAATGAAAATAAAATTATTAAAATGAAAATAATAAAAGTTTAAATCTTGGAAATTAAAATGAGACATGAATAATAAAAAGAAAATAATTAATTTAAAATACATTGAAAAGAGCCACAGAATAATGGATTTAAATAATAATTAAAAACTGAATTGCTAAGAAATTAATGAGAATAAATTCAGAATAATAATGGTCAAATTTAAATATAAAATAATTTTAAAGTTATCTTTTTTAAAATCAGAAATAATAATCAGTTTAAAATAAAAAAGAGATTTAAAATACTAATAATCCCTTAAAAATGAAAATAAAGGATTGGAATAAATTTAAAAATAATATTTGTAATGAAGAAAAATAAGCATCAATTCAAAATAAAAATCAATTAACAATAATAACGAATAAATAAATTAAATAATTCATAATAAGGATTCAAATAAAAATATTAAAAATTATTTCTGAGTAAAAGAAATGTTTAATTATTATGCTGAATAATAGAAATTAAACCAATAAGTAATGCTATTAATGACTCCAATAATTAAAAAGAAACCTATTAATTAAGATAAACAAAGAATTAATTCATAAAAACTAATTAAATTTAACCCTATTAACCCTTAACGAATAAAAAATTCATCCCAAAACCTCCCTGAAATTTCCTTTTAGGGGGAAAAGAGGGAATTTGGATGGGCCAGGCCCAAAATTCCCAAAATTTTAGGGGAAAATTGGGATTTGGGGAAGGCCGAGGTGAAAATTCCCAAAATTCCTGAGGGAAAAGTGGGAAAGGGGAAAGTGCCGAGCACAAAATTCCCAGATTTTGGAGGGGAAAGTGGAATTTGGGGGGATAAAAGGCCCAAAATTCCAAGATTTTAGGGGGAAAATGGAGATTTTGGGGAAGGCTGAGCTGAAAATTCCTAAAATTCCTGAGGGAAAAGAGGGAATTTGGATGTTCCAGGCCTAACATTCCAAGATTTCTGAGGGAAAAATCAGGATTTTGGGGGTAAAAGGCCCAAAATTCCCAGATTTTAGGGGGAAAAGTGGGAAAGAGCAAAGTGCCAGGCCCAAAATTCCAAGATTTCTGAGGGAAAAGTGGGAAAGAAGAAAGTGCTGAGCACAGAATTCCAAGATTTTAGGGGGAAAAACGGGAATTGGGAAATGCCAGGCCCAAAATTCCTCAAATTCCTGAGGGAAAAGTGGGAATTTTGATGTTCCAGGCCCAAACTTCAAAGGTTTTGGAGGGAAAATTGGGATTTGGGTTGTTCCAGGCCCAAAATTCCAACATTTCTGAGGGAAAAAAATTCTCCAATCCTCCCCAAATTCCGAGAGATTCAGCCCAAAACTCTGGGAATTTGGGATTTTCCTGGTTCCAACCAAGAAAATTCCTTTTTTTCCATCCCTAAATCCCAATTTGGGATTTTTTTTCCCCCATTTTTTCCGAGATGAACATTCCCAAATCCAGGTGTGGCGGGAAAATTGGGATCTGGGGTAGGCCGAGGTGAAAATTCCCAAAATTCCTGAGGGAAAAGTGGGAAAGAGGGAAGTGCTGAGCACAGAATTCCAAGATTTTAGGGGGAAAAATGGGAATTGGGAAATGCCAGGCCCAAAATTCCAAGATTTTAGGGGGAAAAATGGGAATTGGGAAATGCCAGGCCCAAAATTCCAAGATTTTAGGGGGAAAAATGGGAATTGGGAAATGCCAGGCCCAAAATTCCAAGATTTTAGGGGGAAAAATGGGAATTGGGAAATGCCAGGCCCAAAATTCCAAGATTTTAGGGGGAAAAATGGGAATTGGGAAATGCCAGGCCCAAAATTCCAAGATTTTAGGGGGAAAAATGGAGGATTTGGGGAAGGCCAAGCTCAAAAATTCTGGGATTTGAGGGGGAAAAAATGGGATTTGGGGAAGGCCCAGGTGAAAATTCCCAAAATTCCTGAGGGAAAAGTGGGAATGAGGGAAGTGCTGAGCACAGAATTCCAAGATTTTAGGAGGAAAAATGGGAATTGGGAAATGCCAGGCCCAAAATTCCATGATTTTAGGGGGAAAATGGAGGATTTGGGGTAGGCCCAGGTGAAAATTCCCAAAATTCCTGAGGGAAAAGTGGGAATTTGGATGTTCCAGGCCTAACATTCCAAGATTTCTGGGGAAAAATCAGGATTTTGGGGGTAAAAGGCCCAAAATTCCAAGATTTCTGTGGGAAAAGTGGGAAAGGGAAAAGTGCCAGACCCGAAATTCCCAGATTTTAGGGGGAAAAATGGAGGATCATTGGGAAATGCCAGGCCTAAAATTCCAAGATTTTAGGGGGAAAAAAGGAGGATTTGGGGTAGGCCGAGGTGAAAATTCCCAAAATTCCTGAGGGAAAAGTGGGAAAGAAGAAAGTGCTGAGCACAAAATTCCAAGATTTTAGGGGGAAAAATGGGAATTGGGAAATGCCAGGCCCAAAATTCCTCAAATTCCTGAGGGAAAATGGGAATTTTGATGTTCCAGGCCCAAACTTCAAAGATTTTGGAGGGAAAATTGGGATTTGGGTTGTTCCAGGCCCAAAATTCCAACATTTCTGAGGGAAAAAAATTCTCCAATCCTCCCCAAATTCCGAGAGATTCAGCCCAAAACTCTGGGAATTTGGGATTTTCCTGGTTCCAACCAAGAAAATTCCTTTTTTTCCATCCCTAAATCCCAATTTGGGATTTTTTTCCCCCCATTTTTTCCGAGATGAACATTCCCAAATCCAGGTGTGGCCCAAAACTCAGGGAAAATAAAATTCCTTCGGAATCAGAGAATCCGGGAGTTAAAAAATAATTTAAAAAAAAACAACCAAAATTTGGATTTTTTTCCACCTGGAAAATCATTCCCGGGTTTAGAAAATGTGGAATTCCGGATTGAATTATATAAGGAAAAGGGGGGTGAGGGGGAATCTCATCCAGGTGCCGGAAAATCCCGATTTTCCAGGAAAAAAAAAAAAAAAATAAAGATGGAGCAACCCTGGAATGTTTCATTTTAAAGGTCAAAACACCTCCAAAATCCCATTTTTTCCTTAAAAAACCAGGATTTTCCTTAGGAAAAAAGCAAAATTTTCAGGCTCCGGCCACCAAATTCCCCCTCGGGGCTGCAGAATTCCCGGGAAAAATGAAAATATTGGAATTTCGGGCTGGTTTAGAGTGAAAAATCTGATTTTTTTATAGGGAAAATCCACATTTTTATCCCGATTTTCTTCGGGAATAAATTCCCGGTGGGAATCCTCAGTGACAGCGCCGTGCCTTGTCCTTTAGGGGTGGGGATTTGGGGAAAAAAAAAGGGATTTTTGGGGGGATTTGAGGGTTTTTTTTGGGTTTTAGGGGTGAGAATTCCAAGCGCGGCGCCGCCGCAACGCGGGAAGGACGCGCCCTGCTCGGGAAAAAAAAAAAAAAAAAAATCGGGAATTGCAGGTGCCGGGAGAAGGGAAAAAAACCGGGAAAAACCGCGGGAAAATAGAAATATAAACCCCTGAAATTGCGGATTTTAACAAGGATTTGCGGGGAAAAAAAAAAATAAATAAATTGGGGAAAAAAATCCCAAGGGTTGGGGGAGGGGAGGAAAAAGCGCCCGGGAACACCTGGAAAAGGCACACCTGGAGCAGCCCCACCTGGATGACACGGCGGATTTATGGCAGGCTGCAAAAGGGGCTCGGAACCACCTTGAAAAACCCCCCAAAAATCCCAAAAATTCCCTAAAAACCCCCGAGGTTTGGAGGCGCCCTCGGTTTTTCCAGGGAAGGGTTAAAAAAGCTGGAAAATTTGGGAGGGGTCGCCGCTGGAAAAGCGGAGGGGGGATGAATAAATCCTGATTTTATCCCGATTTTATCCTGATTTTATCCCGATTTTATCCCGATTTTATCCCGATTTTATCGCCATTTCCCCCCTCATTTCATCCCATTTTTCCCCGTTTTATCCCGATTTATCCCGATTTTTCGCTGCTTTATCCCGTTCCACCCCGATTTTAACCCGATTCATCCCGCTTTTTCGCCGTTTCATCCCGCTTTTTTTTTTCCGTTCCGCCCCGTTTTTCCCGGTTTTTTTTTTTCCCCGTTTTTTTTTCACTCACCTTTTCCCGCCGTGCCTTCAGGGGGGCGGCGACCCCCGCGCCCCCCCCGGGGGTCCCGAGCCTTCCATGGCCGGGAGCGATCCCGGGAGGAGGAGCGGGGAAAGGAAAAAAAAAAAGCAGGAAAAAAAAAGCAGGAAAAGGGGAAAAAAAAAAAAAAGGAGGAAAAAAGAGGAGGAGGAGGAAGAGGAGGAAGAGGAGGAGGAGGAGGAGCCCCCGCCCCTCCCCCCCTGCGGCCGCGGGGAGGGGCGGGAGAAGGGGGAGGGGCGGGGGGAGGGGCCCCTGCTGGGAATTTTGGGAATTTTCGGGGTTTTTTTTGGGATGGGAACGGCGGTTTTTTTGGAAATTTCGGGGGCTTGGATGTTCGGTCCTGTGGATTTGCGGGGTTTGTCCCAATTCCCGCGTTCCTGAACCCAAAAAAAATCCCGGGATTTCGTCGCTGTCCCAAAATCCCAGCCCTGCTGGAATTCCCGAATTCCTGAATTCCTAAATTTCTGCATTCCTGAATCCCCGAATTCCTGAATTCCCAAATCCCTGAACTCCCGGATTCCATCCCATTCCTTGAATTCCTAAGTCTCTGGATCCGCGAATCCCCGAATTCCTAAATTCCTGAGTTCCTGAATTTCTGCATTCCTGAATCCCCAAATTCCTGAATCCCCGAATCCCTAAATCCCCGGATTTCACTGCCGTCCCTAAATCCTAGCCCTCCTGGAATTCCTGAATTCCCAAATCCCTGAATCCCCGAATCCCTAAATTCCTGAGTTCCTGAATTTCTGCATTCCTGAATCCCCGAATTCCTGAATTCCCAAATCCCTGAACTCCCGGATTCCATCCCATTCCTTGGATCCTTGAATTCCTAAATCTCTGGATCCCTGAATCCCCGAATCCCTAAATTCCTGAGTTCCTGAATTTCTTCATTCCTGAATCCCCAAATTCCTGAATCCCTGAATCCCCGAATCCCTAAATTCCTGAGTCCCTGAATTTCTGCATTCCTGAATCCCCAAATCCCTGAATCCCCGAATCCCTAAATTCCTGAGTTCCTGAATTTCTGCATTCCTGAATTCCCAAATCCCTGAATCCCTAAATCCCCGGATTTCACTGCCGTCCCTAAATCCTAGCCCTCCTGGAATTCCTGAATTCCCAAATTCCTGAATTCCATGTCCTAAATCCCAGCCCCTAAATCCCTGAATTTCTGAATTCCCGAGTTCTTGAATCCCCAAATCCCCGAATTCCCAAATCCCCAAAATCCCCAATCCCCAAACTCCCTGAATCCCCAAATCCCTGAATCCCCAAATCCCTGAATTCCCAAATCCCCAAAATCCCAAATCCCCAAATTCCCAAATCTCTCAATTCCCCCCCATTCCATGAATCCCCTCCCCCCACAAATTCCACCCGCTGTCCCCAAAATGTCCCCAAGGGTCCCCAGGTGTCCCCTAATGACGATGATATGATGACAATGACAATGACGATGAAGATGACCATGATGATGATGACGATCACAATGATGATGACAATGATGAAGACGACCATGACCATGATAATGACGATGATATGATGACAATGACAATGACGATGAAGATGACCATGACAATGATGATGACCATCAGGACAATGATGATGACAATGATGAAGACGACCATGACCATGATGATGACGACGATATGATGACAATGACAATGATGATGAAGATGACCATGACAACGATGATGACGATCACGACAATGATGAAGATGACCATGACCATGATGATGACGACGATATGATGACAATGACAATGATGATGAAGATGACCATGACAACGATGATGATGATGACCATCAGGACGATGATGACGATGACAGTGATGACAATGACCACGACCATCACCATGATGATAATGACCATGATATGATGACAATGACAATGATGATGATGACCACCACGACGATGATGATGACCATGACAATGACCATGACCATGACGATAATGACGACGATCATGACCATGATCATGGTGACAAAGATGACGATGACAATGATGATGATGACCACCACGACGATGATGATGACCATGACAATGACCATGATGATTTGACAATGATGATAACGATGATGATGATGATGACCATCACAAGGACCATGACCATGACGATTTTGACAATGATTATAACGATGATGATCATGACCGTGATCATGACCATGATGATTTTAACATTGATGATGATGGTCATGACCATGACCATGACCATGATGATTTGACATTGATGATAACAATGATGATGATGACCATGACCATGACAAGGACCATGACAATGACCATGATCATGCCAATGATGATGACCATCCATGACCATGACCATGACAATGATCATGACCATGACCATGACCATGACCATGACAATGATGATGATCATGACCATGACCATGACCATGACAATGACCATGACCGTGATGGTGATGATGATGACCATGACCATGACAATGACCATGACAATGACGATGACAATGACAATGATGATGACCATGACAATGACCATGACCGTGATGGTGATGATGATGACCATTACAATGACCATGACCATGACAATGACAATGACCATGACAATGACAATGATGATGACCATTACAATGACCATGACCATGACGATGACCATGACAATGATGACCATGACAATGACAATGATGATGATGATGACCATGACAACGACCATGACAATGATCATGATCATGCCAATGATGATGACCATCCATGACCATGACCACGACAATGACCATGATGATGACCATTACAATGACCATGACCATGACAATGACCATGACGATGATGACCATGACAATGACTATGACAATGACAATGATGACCATGACCATGACTATGACAATGACCATGACCGTGATGGTGATGATGATGACCATGACCATGACAATGACCACGACCCTGATGATGATGATGACCACCACCCCCGCCCTCACACCACCGTGCCCTCGCTGCCCTCCTCGGCGGTGACCGCGCTGCGAGCCCGATGATGACCATGACAATGACTATGACAATGACAATGATGACCATGACCATGACTATGACAATGACCATGACCGTGATGGTGATGATGATGACCATGACCATGACAATGACCATGACAATGACAATGATGATCATGACCATGACCATGACCATGACAATGACCACAACCCTGATGATGATGATGACCACCACCCCCGCCCTCACACCACCGTGCCCTCGCTGCCCTCCTCGGCGGTGACCGCGCTGCGAGCCCGGCTGTCCCCGGCCACGCTGGTGGGGTCATCGCTGAGCACCCCCTTGAGCAGCGCCCTCCACGAGCGCCTCACCTTGCCCAGGCCCCGCCCCATCACCAGGTAGATGATGGGATTGACGCAACCGTTGACGTAGGCCAACCCGGCCACCGCGGGGTCGGCGGCCTGGGCGCCGCGGAATGCCGCCGTGCCCGGCGTGCCGGCCGCCAGCACCAGCCCCACCACGTGGTAGGGCAACCAACAGACGAAGAAGCTGACGATGACCACCAGCACCGTCCTGGTGGCCCTCTGCGACCGCCCCAGGCCGCGCGCCCGGACGCGGCTCAAGAGGCGGCCGTAGCACCCGGAGATGACCACGAAGGGCCCCAAGAAGCCGCAGAGGAAGCGGACGACGGCGACGGTCAGCTCGGTGCCGCGCTGGTGCGACCGCACGGCGCCGTAGGCCAGCACGCAGGTGGCCTTGTCCGAGAAGGGGTCGACGCGGACGGCGCGGAAGACGAAGGAGGGCACGGTCAGCAGCGCGGCCGCCGCCCAGGCGCCGGCGCAGGCCGCGGTGGCCAAGGCGGGCGTGCGGCGGTTGTGGCACCACACGGGCCGGGTGACCAGCGCGCAGCGGTCGGCGCTGATGGCCGTCAGCAGCAGGACGCTGGAGAACATGGCCAGCACGGTCAGCGAGGGCAGCACCTTGCAGGCCGCGGCGCCCAGCGGCCAGTGGTGGTCAGTGGTCAGCGGCAAGGCCAGGAAGGGCAGCGCCAGGCAGCTGAGGAGGTCGGCCAAGGCCAGGTGGGAGAACCAGACGCCGTTGACCGTGCGGCGGAGCTCGGCCGCCGTCACCCAGAGCACGGCGCCGTTGCCCAGCACGCCCAGCAGGAAGATGGCGGCGTAGAGGGCCAGCACCAGGCGGTGGCCCACCGGGACCTCGGCCGAGTCCAGGTCCTCGTAGAGGTCGCTCCAGGTGTCGTTCCAGGTGTCGCTCCAGGTGTCGTTCCAGGCGGCGTCCCAAGGGTACGGCAGGGTGGGCAGCGCGGCCATGGTGGGGGTGAGGACACCTGGGGAGGGGTGGGGCGGTGAGGAAAGGTGGTCAGGGGTCCCCAAGGTGGGTTCTTTACCCAGCCAGGTGGTCCTGAAGACCCCAAGGTGGTTCTTCTCCCAGTCAGGTGGTCCTGAGGACCCCAAGGTGGTCCTGCACCTGCCCAGGTGGTCAAGGACCTCCTAAAAGCCCCCCAACCCCACCTCACCAGGTGACCAAGGGGTTTTGGGGGATCTCCAGCCCCATTTTTGGGGTTTCCAACCCCATTTTGGGGTCTCCAGCCCCATTTTGAGGTTTCCAGCCCCATTTTGGGGTCTCCATTCAATTTTTAGGGTTCCTAGCCCCATTTTTGGGGGTCCCCAATCCCATTTTTGGGGTCCCAGCTCAAATTTTGGGGTTTCTATCTCCATTTTGGGGTTCCCAGCCCCATTTTTGGGGTCCCCAATCCCATTTTTGGGGTCCCTAATCCCATTTTTGGGTTCCCAGCTCAAATTTTGGGGTCCCCAATCCCATTTTTGGGGTCCCCAGCTCCATTTTGGGGGTTCCCAATCCCATTTTTGGGGTATCCAGCCCCATTTTTGGGGTCCCCAGCTCAAATTTTGGGGTCTCCATTCCATTTTTAGGTTCCCAGCTCCATTTTTGGGGTCCCCAGCCCCATTTTTGGGGTCCCCAGCCCCATTTTTGGGGTCCCCACCCTCCTGCGTCCCCCTCCCCACCCCCGGATGTGGAATTGCCTCATCCTCCCCTCCCCCGCCCCTTCCCATGGCGCAAGAATTTGGGAGAGGAACTGGGGAGGGGGAGGGGCGGCTCCACCCTTCCTCCCTCCCAGGGGGGTGGGGACCCCAAAAATGGGGTTGGAGACCCCAAAAATGGGGTGAGGAACTCAAAAAATGGGGTGAGGACCCCAAAAATGATCCAGAGACCCCAAAAAGACCCCGAGAATCCCCCAAAAATCTGCCCTGTGCCAAGCAGCAGCGCCCAGGTGTGCCCAGGTGAGCTCAGGTGTGCCCAGGTGAGTCAGCGCAGCAGCGACAGCCCAGAAAGATCCCCAAGGAACCCCCCAAAAAAACCCAAAATCCCCACCAGAGCCAAGCAGCAGCGCCCAGGTGAGCTCAGGTGTGCCCACAAGTGTCCCAGTGTGCCCAGGTGTGCTCAGGTGAGCCCAGGTGAGCTCAGGTGTGCCCAGGTGAGTCAGTGCAGCAGCGACAGCCCAGAAAGACCCCCAAGGAACCCCAAAAATGCCCTCCAGAGCCAAGCAGCAGCGCCCAGGTGAGCTCAGGTGTGCCCAGGTGACCTCAAAAATGGGGTGAGGAACCCAAAAATGGGGTGAGGAACCCAAAAATGGGTTTGGAGACCCCAAAAATGGGGTGGAGACCTCAAAAATGGGGTGAGGAACCCAAAAATGGGGTGAGGAACCCAAAAATGGGGTGAGGAACCCAAAAATGGGGTGAGGAACCCAAAAATGGGTTTGGAGACCCCAAAAATGGGTGAGGACCCCAAAAAATGGGGTGGGGACCCCAAAAATGGGGTGAGGAACCCAAAAAATGGGGTGGGGACCCCAAAAATGGGGTGAGGAACCCAAAAATGGGGTGAGGAACCCAAAAATGGGGTGAGGAACCCAAAAATGGGGTGAGGAACCCAAAAATGGGGTGAGGAACCCAAAAATGGGGTGAGGAACCCAAAAATGGGTTTGGAGACCCCAAAAATGGGTGAGGACCCCAAAAATGGGGTGAGGAACCCAAAAATGGGGTGAGGAACCCAAAAATGGGTTTGGAGACCCCAAAAATGGGGTGAGGAACCCAAAAATGGGGTGAGGAACCCAAAAATGGGGTTGGAGACCCCAAAAATGGGGTTGGAGACCCCAAAATAGGTTTGGAGACCCCAAAAAATGGGGCTGGGACCCCAAAAATGGGTTGGGGACCCCAAAATGAGGCTGAGAACCCCAAAAATTGAGATGGAGAATGCAAAAATGGGTTTGGAGACCCCAAAAATGGGGTGAGGAACCCAAAAATGGGGTGGAGACCCCAAAAATGGGGTGAGGAACCCAAAAATGGGGTGGGGACCCCAAAAAATGAGATGGAGACCCCAAAAATGGGGTTGGAGACCCCAAAAATGGGGTGAGGACCCCAAAAAATGGGGTGGAGACCCCAAAATTTGGGTTGAGACTCTCAAAAATGGGGCTGGTGACCTCCAAAAATGGGGCTTAGACCCCTCAAAATGGGGTGGAGACCCCCAAAAATGGGGTGAGAAACCCAAAACTGGGACTGAGACCCCAAAAATGGGGTGGGGAACCCCAAAAATGGAGCTGGAGACCCCAAAAAATGGGGTGAGGAACTCCAAAAATGGAGCTGGAGATGCCCCAAAATTGGGTTTGGAGACCCCAAAAAAATGGGGTGGAGACCCCAAAAATGAGGCTGAAACCCCCCAAAATCGGTCTGGAGACCCCCCCCAAACTGGTCCGAAGTGGGAGGGGTCCCCTCAAACCCCCCCGGGAGAACAAAACCCCCCCAAAAAACCCCCCCAAAAACCGCGAATAAAGAGCCCAAAAATGGGAATAAAGAGCCCAAAAAAGCCCAAAACCGAGGCGGAACCCCCAAAATTCGGGCTGGGACCACCCCAAAAATGAGGCGGGGACCCCCCAAAATTGGTTTGGAGGGGGTGGGGTCCCCTTAACCCCCCCGGGACCCCCCAAAATCCGCCCCAGCAGATTTTGGGGTTTTTTTGGGGCCCCCCCAGGGGAGATTTGGGGTTTTTTTGGGGCCCCCCCCAGCAGATTTTGGGGTTTTTTTGGGGCCCCCCCAGGGGAGATTTGGGGGTTTTTTGGGGTCCCCCGGGGGGGTTTGGGGGATTTTTGGGCCCCCCCCATGTGAATTTTGGGGTTTTGGGGCCCCCCCAGGTGACATTTGGGGTTTTTGGGCCCCCCAGGCGGATTTTGGGGCCCCCCCAGGTGAGATTTGGGGTTTTTGGGGCCCCCCCCAGGTGACATTTGGGGTTTTTGGGGTCCCGGTCACACCTGGGGGGGCTCAGGTGGGATTTGGGGTCCCCCCCCCGTCACACCTGGGGGGGGTCGCTGGGTCCTCCTGTGGGGGGAGAGAGAGAAAAAGGGGCTGGAGACCCCCAAAATCCCCAACCCCCAAAATCTCCAATCCCCAAAATCCCCACCCCCCCAGGTGAGTTCTGGGGTCCCCAGGTGAGTTTTAGTGTCCCTCAAATGATTTTGGGGTCCCCCATTTGAATTTTGGGGTCCCCCAGGTGAATTTTTGGGGTCTTCCAGGTGAGTTTTGGGATCTCTCAAGTGATTTTTTGGGACCACCAGGTGAATTTTTGTTACCCCCCAGGTGAGTTTTTGGCCCCCCAGGTGAATCTGGGATCCCCAGGTGAGATTTTGGGGTCCCCCAGTTGAATTTTTGGGGTCCCCCAGGTGATTTTAGGATCCCCAGGTGAGATTTTGGGGTCCCCCAGGTGAGTTTTTGGCCCCCCAGGTGAGTTTTTGAGATCCCCAGGTGATTTTGGGGTCCCCCAGGTGAATTTTTGGGATCCCCAGGTGAATTTTGGGATCCCCAGGTGAGGTTTTGGCCCCCCAGGTGATTTTGGGGCCCCCAGGTGAGTTTTTGGCCCCCCGTGAGTTTTTGGGATCCCCAGGTGAGATTTTGGGGTCCCCCAGGTGAGTTTTTGGCCCCCCAGGTGAATTTCTGGGATCCCCAGGTGAGATTTTGGGGTCCCCCAGGTGAGTTTTTGGCCCCCCAGGTGCGCACGGGACCCCCCAAACCCCAAAACCACTCCCGGGGTCGCTCAGGGAGGAGTTTAATGCAGCAGCCAGGTACAGGCAGGTGAGCCCAGGTGAGCCCAGGTGAGCCCAGGAGCAACCAGGTGAGCTCAGGTGTGCCCAGGTGAGTCAGTGCAGCAGCGGCAGCCCCAAAAGATCCCCCAGAGACCCCAAAAAAACCCCAAAATCCCCCCCAGAGCCAAGCAGCAGCGCCCAGGCGAGCCCAGGTGAGCCCAGGTGAGCTCAGGTGTACCCAGGTGAGTCAGTGCAGCAGCGACAGCCCCGAAAGCTCCTCCAGAGACCCCAAAAAGACCCCAGGAGTCCCCCAAAAATCCTGAGCCAAGCAGCAGCGCCCAGGTGAGCTCAGGTGTGCCCAGGTGAGTCAGTGCAGCAGCGACAGCCCAGAAAGATCCCCAAGGAACCCCAAAAATACCCCAAAAATGCCCTCCAGAGCCAAGCAGCAGCGCCCAGGTGAGCTCAGGTGTGCCCAGGTGTGCCCACAAGTGTCCCAGTGTGCTCAGGTGTGCCCAGGTGTGCTCAGGTGAGTCAGTGCAGCAGCGACGGCCCAGAAAGCTC
>NW_024530612.1:0-701 GCF_017590135.1 Pyrgilauda ruficollis
CCTCATTAGTTATCTTCATTGGCTTCTAAAGATCTGGACCATTTACTCAGAGGGTATTAGCTGTTTGTTGCTTTGGACATGAGATTTCATTAACATCACTACAGAATTACAGAAATTACACTTACAGAAAATAAGAATGGTCTAGCCTGGAAAGCCACAATGACTGGTGCTCCTACAGACTGCTGAACTCCTAGGCACAGGGCATGAGCATACTCCTGTGCTTGACAGGAAATAAGGAAAGTGCAAAAGAAAACGTTCATGGTGTTGGCACTGCCAGAAAGGGTGAGCTGCTTTTCCCATTTTCTCTGGGAGGGGGAAGGAGGAGAGAAGTGATGTGTTAAAGAAAGTGAACTGTAGTGATCCATCCCTTGGATCAGTCTGGATAGTCTGCAAACATCATCAGAATCTACTGAGGTTTCTAGTTTAGTGCATCAGATACAGTTCAGTTTATTTGCATAATAGTTTCCAGTATGTTGTTGAAACTTATACTTTTAAAGATATTAAAACTTGTATTTGAATTTTTGCAAAGCTTATTTTCCTGTAGAAAGTTTTACTTCCTTGCCTGCAGCTGTGTTGGTTGTAGAAAGCCTTGTGTGAGGAACTCCAGTGTATTGGCAAAAACACAGTTTGAAATCAGTTGATTTACCATTCAGAGAAGTCTTTTTGCTGAGCAAGGACCAAAGACTTCACAAATATCAAGT
>NW_024530613.1:0-701 GCF_017590135.1 Pyrgilauda ruficollis
TTTTTCCCCCATTCTTGCACCATTTTTTCTCTGTTTTTCCCCCTTTTATCCCATTTTTTCTCTTTCTTTCCCATTTTTTTCTCTTCTTTTCCCTTTTCCCTCCCGTTTTTTCCCATTTTTCTTCCCTTTTTTCCCCATTTATCCTTTTTTCCCCATTTTTTCCCTCCATCTTTGCCTCTTTTCTCCCCAGTTTTTTCCATTTTTCCCTTTTCTTTCCTTTTTCTCCCCATTTCCCCCCTTTTTTTGCCCCATTTTTTCCCTTTTTTCTCCCTTTTTCCCCCATCTTCCCCCCTTTTTATCCCATTTTGTCCCCATTTTTTTTCTTTTCCAATTTTTCCTGATTTCTCCCCTTTTTTCCCCTTCTTTCCCCATTATTTTCCCATTTTTGTCCCTTTTCTCCCCATTTTTCCCTCACTTTCCCCTTTCTTCCCTCATTTTCCCCATTTTTACCCTGTTTTTTCCCCATTTTTCCCCCTTTTTTCCCATTTCCCCCCTTTTTATCCCCATTTTCTTTTCTTTTTTAATTTTTTCCCAATTTCTCTCCTTTTTCCCGGTTTTGCCCCATTTTTCTTCTTTTTTTTCCCCATTTTTGCCCCATTTATTTCCTTTTCTCCCCATTTTTCCCCCATTTCTTCCCCTTTTTTCCCCACTTTCCCCCTTTACCCCCCATATTTCCCCCCCATATTTTCCCCCATTTCCCC
>NW_024530614.1:0-701 GCF_017590135.1 Pyrgilauda ruficollis
AATTTCTTGAATTTTTCTCAGAATTTCATGAATTTTTCCCCAGATTTCCTCAAATTTCCCAGAATTTCCTGAATTTTCCCCCAAATTTCCCAGAATTCTCCCATTTTTTCCTGAAATTTCCTGAATTTTTCCTGAATTTTTCCCAGAATTTCCACAAATTTTCTGGGATTTTCTGGAATTTTTTCCAAATTTCTGGAATTTTCTGGAGCTTTTCTGGGATTTCTTCAAATTTTCCTGGATCTTGCTGGGTTTTAATGGAATTTTTTGGAATTACTTTTGTTTTTCTGGGATTTTTTTCCCATTTTTTTTCAAGGATTTTTTAAATGATTTTTAAAAATTTTTTAAAGAATTTTTTTGGGATCTTGGTGGATTTTAATGGAAATTTTTGGGATATTTTGGAATTTTTTTGGGGATTTTTTTTTAGGATTCTTTTTTATTTTGGGTGGGGGACTTTTTTGGGGATTTTTTTTTCCATTAAAAAAAATTTTTAGGATTTTTTTGGGATCTTTGTGAATTTTTGTGAAGAATTTGTGGATTTTTTTAGGATATTTCGGGATATTATGGATTTTTTTTGGTTTTTTTTTTTTTAGATTTTGGTTTTTTGGGTTTTTTTTTAAGATCTTGGTGGATTTTTTGACAATTTTGTGGATATTTTGTGGATATTTCTGGGGTTGTTTTTGGGATCTTTCAGAATCTTAGTG
>NW_024530615.1:0-701 GCF_017590135.1 Pyrgilauda ruficollis
GATTTGATGGCCGAATTCCCAAGAAAAAGGGGATTTGATGGCCAGATTGCCAATAAAAAGGGGATTTGATGATCAAATTCCCAGGACAAGGGGATTTGATGGCCAGATTCCCAATAAAAAGGGGATTTAATGACCAAATTCCCAGGACAAAGAGAATTTGATGGCGGAATTCCCAATAAAAAGGGGATTTGATGGCCAAATTCCCAAGACAAAGGGGATTTGATGGCTGAATTCCCAATAAAAAGGGGATTTGATCACCAAAATCCCAGGATAAAGGGGATTTGATGGTTGAATTCCCAATAAAAAGGGGATTTGATGGCCAAATTCCCAATAAAAAGGGGATTTGATGGCCGAATTCCCAAGAAAAGGGGACTCCCCACTCACTCTCATAGAACTCGAAGCACTTGGCCGTGGGGCTGCTGCTCCAGGTGTAATCCGAGGGTTTCTTGCCCCGGTTGTCCCGGGCGTAGATGTTCCCTCCAAACTCCACCAGCAGCTCCACCAGGTCCACGTTCCGCACCTTGGCCGCGTGGTGCAGCGCCGTCTCGTGCAGCTTGGCCGCGTTCACGTTGGCTCCTGGGCACGGCACAGGGAATTCCGGGGTGGGAAAAGGGAATAAATGCAGCCAGGGAAAGGGGATCTGGTGGGGAAAAGGGGATTTGGCCCGGGAAAATGGGATTTGGCCAAGGAAAAGGGGATCC
>NW_024530616.1:0-713 GCF_017590135.1 Pyrgilauda ruficollis
TATTTAATAGATAATTACTGACATTTTACTCCCAATTTGTACCAAATCTGTTTCTGTGGGTATTAATGTGGGATTCCAATGAAAATACAAAATACTGACAGTACAGAGTTGTGCTTATTAGATAAATATTCCCCTCTCTTGCTCCAGCTTCCAGCTGTTTAAATCAACAAAGAAAACTGCAGTTGGAACAATGCCAGGTGACTGATGAATAAACTGCAGAATTAAAATGAAAATGATTTCCTATAAGCTGAAAGGAGAGGTAATTAAAAAAAAAAAAAGCTTTAAGAACCACAGAAAAGAAAAATATTTACCTTAGAAAAGTTAAGAAGAAATTCTACATAATTTTAAATTCTAAAATATATTTAAATTCTGACCAAGCAAATATTTACATCCTTGTCCAGCTTTACTTATTTAAATGTGAAGACTAAGGTGTGTGTGTGCTCTTTTTTTTTTCTTGCAAAGTCATTAGTATTAGGAATACATCAGGTAATCTGTCATGATATATTTAATAAGGTGTGATTTGAAGCATTTTACTTTAAAAATGTTATACCAATTCCCTTTTCTGCTCTTGCCTGTCTTACCTGTAAGAAGACTGACTTGAGAGCTCAAATGCATGAGGGGATTAATATTATCCCCAATTAATATTATCTTTAATTTATTGAAAATATATCATTGCATAATGACAAATGGTGGCTCTAAAACATTTTTTTAAA
>NW_024530617.1:0-701 GCF_017590135.1 Pyrgilauda ruficollis
ATTCCCAATTTTTGATTTAAAATTCCCATTTTCCCCCAAATTCCCCCTTTTTTACCCAAATTTCTCCATTTTTTGCCCCAAAATTCCCTTTTTTCCCCCAAAATTCCCAATATTTGGGGAAAATTCCCCTTTTACCCCAAAATTCCCAATTTTTGATTAAAAATTCCCCTTTTTGTCCCCGAATTCCCCCTTTTTTACCCCAATTTCTCCATTTTTAGCCCCAAAATTCCCATTTTTTCCCCCAAAATTCCCAATTTTTGATTTAAAATTCCCCTTTTTTCCCCAAATTTCCCAATATTTGCCAGAAAATTCCCCTTTTTTCCCAAAATTTCCCCATTTTTGATTAAAAATTCCCCTTTTTGTCCCCCAAATTCCCAATTTCAACCCCAAATTTCCCCTTTTTACCCCAATTTATCAATTTTTTACCCCAAAATCTCCCAATATTTGGGGAAAATTCCCCTTCTTCCCCAAAATTTCCCAATTGTCGATCAAAATTTCCCCTTTTTGTCCCAAAATTCCCAATTTTTGATTTAAAATTCCCCTTTTTTCCCCAATTTATCAATTTTTTACCCCAAAATTCCCAATTTTTGATTTAAAATTCCCCTTTTTTCCCCAAATCTCCCAATTTTTGATTAAAAACTCCCATTTTTGTCCCCAAATTCCCCCTTTTTTTACCCCAAATTCCCCCTTTTTTACCCCAA
>NW_024530618.1:0-701 GCF_017590135.1 Pyrgilauda ruficollis
GTTTTCCTTTTAGTCCAGAGAGCATCCAATGCTGTTGACATGCCACCAAAGAGTCCCAGCATCCTCGTTAACCAGTCTGAGATAGGAGGACTAAAATCCTACTATGTGGCCTGTGCCATCAGAGTACTACAGGAAAGATAAGACTTTCCTGTGTTCTAAGTTCCTGTGGTAGCAAGGATCTACTTAGGTGAAAATGCCTGGATAGTCCTAGGAGTGGATTATGTGGCATGGCAGAATATTGAAAAAGTGCAGGAAAAATGAAAGGTTTTGAATTTCTTTGGGGTCTACCAGTTTGGTTTCTAGAGAAATATCCCTGTTCTCAAACATGATGAACAGTTTATGCATGGATGAATAAACATGGCAAGCATGAGACAAAATTATGACTAGCAGGAGAACTATCAGAACACTTGCGCAGTTTTGGCCAATTACCAATGCTATAAGCCCTGTCCAAACCCTGCAATTCCCTTTCTATGTCCCCTTTCATTCCCCTCTGAAAATCCCAGCAGCCAAGTTACATGTCGAGGGGAGAAAATGTTCTTGGCTTTTTGGGGCATCTAGGAGGAGAAACTCTGAAATACAGGTTTAAATAAATGCAATTCTAAACATGGTGCAACAAATGCAAATTAGGAATTAAGATATTTATGACCAAACAATCAGCAGGAGCCAAATAATGTGTTATTAAACTATAAATCATTAGTATC
>NW_024530619.1:0-701 GCF_017590135.1 Pyrgilauda ruficollis
GCCGTGGGTCAGCCTGTGGGTCAGGCCATGTCCAGGCCGTGGCGGTGCCCGGGCCATGCCCAGGCTGTGGGTCAGGCCGTGCCCAGGCCGTGGCGGTGCCCGGGCCATGTCCAGGCCGTGCCCAGGCTGTGGGTCAGCCTGTGGGTCAGCCTGTGGGTCAGGCCGTGCCCTGGCCGTGCCCAGCCCAGGCCGTGCCGGTGCCGTGTCCCCACCGTGTCCCCGCTGCCTTTGGGGTCTCACTCAGAGCCAGCTCCCCTTGCCCATCCCAGGGAGTGACCTCTGACCCCATCACTGTCCCCATCACTGTCCCCATCCTGGGGAGTGACCCCTGTCACTGTCCCTGTCCCCATCCTCAGGGGTGAATCCTGTGTACCCTTCCCCGTCATTGTCCCCATCCCTGTCCCCACACCGGGGTGTCCCCGTGTCCCTGTCCCCACACTGCTGCTGTGCCAGGGTGACCCCCGTGTCCCCATCCCTATCCTGGGCCATGAATGCCATCCCCATGTCCCCATGCCAAGGGTGTCCCTGTCCCCACGGGGGTGGCAGTGCCAGGGTGACCCCCGTGTCCCTGTCCCCACACTGGGGCTGTCCCCATGTCCCTGTCCCCACGGGGGTGGCAGTGCCAGGGTGACCCCTGTGTCCCTGTCCCCACACTGGGGATGTCCCCACACTGGGGGTGTCCCTGTCCCCACGGGGGTGGC
>NW_024530620.1:0-701 GCF_017590135.1 Pyrgilauda ruficollis
GGGTGCGGGGAGTAACACCGCTGCCACCCCCCCGCGCCGGGCCGCTGCTCAGAAGTTGCACATGAATCTGCAGGGTTTTTTCTCTCCCATGGCCGGATTGGCTCCGTTTAGTTAAAAAAAAAAAAAATTAAAAAATAAAACCCCCAAAACAAGCAAAGCCGGGCGCGCTCCGCGCAGGGCCGAGGGGGGATTCTCCGTCCGCGGGGGCCCCGTCCCTCCCCCGCCCCCCCTGCCCCGCAGCGCCTCGGCCCTGCGAGCCAAAGGGGGTTCCTACATCTTTAAATGGGATGTAATATTTTGGGATGGGCTTTTTTCATAACGTCACTTCATTCCTCGCTCTTTTTTTTTTTTTTTTTTTTTTTTTTTTTTTTTTTTTTTTTTTTTTTTTTTTTTTTTTTTTCATTTTCTCATTCTTTCTTTCCTCTCCCTCTCCGCTGCCTGGGTCTCGGATGGAGCCGCTTCCCTTCTAACTTCCCCGCCGCCCGTGCCTGCAGGCTGGGTGCGGACCCCCGACACCCCCGGGGCGAGGATGACCCTCCTGCCTCTTTAAACCGCCCCCCCAAAACCCCAAACAAACAACAACAACAAAAAAGCGCTTTATTTTCCAAGTGTGGGGGGGGGAATTTTGCTTTTTATTTTTAATTTTTTTTAAGTGTTGGTTTGTTTTGGTTTGGTTTCTTTCTCTCTTTTTTTTTTTTTTT
>NW_024530621.1:0-701 GCF_017590135.1 Pyrgilauda ruficollis
AGATCTCGGCCCCCTCCCCACTTTTGTGTCGTAGGCGCCGAGATCAGGCCGAGCAAAGGAGGCGAGGGAGAAGGTACCCGAGACCCCAGACCCAATTCAACCCGCGGGACCCCAGACCCAATTCAACCCGAGGGACCCCAGACCCAGTTAAAGACCCCACGGAGACCCCAGACCCAATTCAACCCGCGGGACTCCAGACCCAGTTAAAGACCCCCCAGAGACCCCAGACCCAATTCAACCCCACAGGACCCCAGACCAAATTATCCCCCCCCCGCGGAGAACCAGACCCAATTCAACCCGCGGGACCCCAGACCCAATTCAACCTGCGGGACCCCAGACCCATTTATAGCCCCCCGGAGACCCCAGACCCAATTAAACCCGCAGGACCCCAGACCCAATTCAACCCGAGGGACCCCAGACCCAATTCAACCCACGGGACCCCAGACCCATTTATAGCCCCCCGGAGACCCCAGACCCAATTATCCTACCCTGGAGACCCCAGACCCAATTACATCCCACAGGACCCCAGACCCATTTATAGCCCCACAGGACCCCAGACCCAATTAAGCCCCCTAGAGTCCAGACCCATTTATCCCACCCTGCAGAGACCCCAGACCCAATTACCCCACCCCCCCCAGGGATTTATTTTGGGGGGGTCTCTCTATTTGGGGGGGTCTCTATTTGGGGGAGGGGTTTCTCTG
>NW_024530622.1:0-14023 GCF_017590135.1 Pyrgilauda ruficollis
CCAAATATCTGACTTTTTTTTTTTTTTTCCTACCAACTGCACCTTCTTTTCAGACACTCTGTTATAGATATGGGTAGTAATTTGTGGGAATAAAAGGTGTATCAAAATATATATGTATAAAATAAGCTACTGGTGTACAAAGGGGGGGGGGCGGGGATTCTTCCCCAGGATGGCAAAACCTCGGCAGATGGACAGGGAGGCAAAACCATACCATAATCTTCTTCCCTTTTCTCTTAAGTCCATGGCCACTGCCAGCTGAAGAAGCTATGCTGTGGACTCTCTTCATTTTGGTAGAGAAGTTACAATAACTGTGAGCAGTAGATCAAAACTGTGTATCATAACTTTTCGTACTGGAGTAAAGGCGAATCAGGAGAACTAGACAGTGCGAGTGAACAGTGTTCTTTCACAGGTGTGGAGATATTTTTGCCGTGCTGAAAAGTGTTTATTTTTAAGAGCTCTGGACCTCACCTAGTAAAGAAGGTGTATCCCATTATCTGTGGGTTTGCTTTCATTGTATTATTAGGAATTTTGTTGTTTTCCTACTACATACCTTAGGTAAAGCCAAGAGTGTATAAACGAATAATTTAGTACATTTGCACTTTTCTTCTAGAGGGAGCAGTTAATGTAACTACTTCCTTATTATGACACTTGTAGTATTCTTCTTACTTAAATTTCAGGTAAATTATGTTAAATGCAGCTTCAGATTGAGCAAGTCTAATGATGTGAATACCTGAAGGAACACTAAGCTTTAAAGTATTTTAATGTTTTTGAAGTGGTCTTCAATGCCTACACATGTATAGGTACTGAGACAGAATATTTAGTCTTTCTTTAGACAACCTGATAAATTTGGAAATCGTTTATAATGGAGTGGAAAGTGGGGTTTTTGCACATACGAAACTTAAAATTGTTCTTCCTTCCCAGCCTGTAACTTCTTGCACAGTACGCAGTTGGTGGCTGTGATTTGAGGATTTGCTTAGCCTGTGCTGCAGAGCAGTCCCTGACCTAGTTAGGGCTGACTGCCCCTTCACAGCTCTTTTTGAAATACGAACAAGTTTTGTTAAGTATGGTAGACATTTTTTCCTGTAATATTTTTAACAGAAGACATGCATTCTTTAGAAGAATCCTGATTTAGTTTCATTTTAGCTGGCTTAAGCTTCTGTTACACATGCTGCTCAGCATAGTTCTAATTCAAAATGTTCAAGGTGACTAGTTGGTATTTTATGTAACATTAAATTTGAGGGGAGGGGAAAACTTCTCACTCATGCATATTTTCAAGTTCAAGTGATTGCTTGTGACACATGGAATGCTACCATGAAAGTGTTTTTAAATTGAATTTATTTAAGATGACTTGAAGTAAATGTGAAAGTGTTGCATTTGTCTGTGAACTCTTCAGTGTAGAGTACACTAAGAGGTTTATGCGTATTACACATTAATACAACATATAAATGGCTTTCGTTTTAAATTTAAGCTTGTTTCATCAGTTTTACTGAACTTTAATTTTTAGTGTACTGACTTATGGAATATGTAATTGGAATATTTCTTGAACTAGAACTCACTAAAGCATTGCTAACTGTTTAGAAAGACTGAATTAACTTTTCAAAGGATCTTGATGTAATTTTGAAATGGAGTAAATGCAATATCCAGTGACTGTGTTGTAGCTTTCTTCAAAGAATTTAATCTCAAAAATAGTATGTATGTGCTAACTGAACAGTCATGTTTCATCACTGTTTCTGTATTCTATCTTCAAAATTACTGTGGACTATGAGGGTCTGGTTCTGAGAGTGTTGAGTAGATGTGGATCTTAGGTAAACATTTCTTTAAAGAAAGAGCTCTTTTAGTAGAAGAAATTTGTGAGCTGCTGCAATTTGCATTGCTCAGAAAAGAATTTCTTTTCAATAAAATATGTAAAACTTTGAGAACTAATTTTAATAAACTTGCCTTTTTGTTTTATTTTTTAAGGTCCTCTGAGAATAGAGGTGCACTACATTTAGTTTCCTGTGGAATTTTTCTTACTGATGCTGTACCTCACTAAAGATAAACTTCCTCATGGTAGCAGCAACTTTTGAGGAAATATATTTGGTTATCATGCATCATATCTCAATTCATAAATGAAGTTAGCAAAACTGTAAACTCCCAAGTCTTTTATGAGTGCAGTGGCATTAGGTGAACATAAACAGCCATGATCAATGTTACTGTTTATAGAGTAGATTTACCTAAGCAGCATAGTAACAGGACCCTGTTGAAATAGATTCACAATAGCTTGAGAAGTTGTCTGAGCTTTCAGTGGGAGCCTGCAGTTTGTGAACAGAGAAAAATTAGAGCGATGTGATGTTTGGAGGCTGTCTTGGGAAAAGTGATCACAAAAGGAGGTTTTGATTCCTGGAGAAGTAAGGATAGGGATCAGCAGCTCTGCCATCTTGGACTTTCAGAGGGCAGACTAGGGCCTGTTTAGAAAACTATTTGAGAGAGTCCTGTAGGAGGTAGTCCTTAAGGGCAATGGAGTCTGGGAAGACAGAAGGAAATCCTAGCTAGAGATGCAGGAGCAGGGTCTACCCAGGTGCTGAAAGATGAGTTGGTGGTAAAGGAGGTCAGCCTGGCTCAACAGAGAGCTCTGGCTGGAACATGCAGAGAGAAATTTTGTAACTTCTGGAAGAAAGGGCCAGCAACTCATCAGGGCTACAAGGGTACTATGAGGTTATGCAGGGAGAAAATGAGAAGGGTCAAAGCCCAGCTAGAACTTGATGTGAGTACTGATGAAAAAGACAACAAAAAATTTTCTTGCAAATACATAAACAACAAAATGGTCGATGAGAATCTCCATCCTTTATTGCATGCAGAGGGAAACAGTGACAAAGGATAAAGAAAAAGCTGAAGTACTTAATGCTTTCTTTGTCTCAGTTTTTAACAGTAAGACCAGTTATCCTCAGAATATCAAGTCCCCTGAAGTGGAAGACAGGGATGAGGAGCAAAATGAAGTGCTCATAATTCAGGAAGAAATGGCTAGTACTTGCTACACTACTTAGCTGCAAGTCTGTGGGACCAGGTGGGATCCACCAAGATTACTGATGAAACTGATTGGAAGAGCTTTAAATCATTTTAAGGCACCAAGAAGATATTTCATTTACCAACAGTCCTGGCTGATGGGGGAGGTGACTACAAATTGGCAACTGTAATACCTATCTGCAAGAAGGTTCAGAAGATGGATCTAGGGAACTATAGGTTGTCTAACCTTGGTGCCAGAGGAGATCATGGAGCAGCTCATACTGAATGCCATCATGTGTAAAACAGTCAGGGTTTTGGGACCCAGTCAACCCAGATATGTGAAATGCATGTCTTGCTTGACAAACCTGATCCCTTTCTGTGGCAGTGTGACAAACTTAGTGGATGAAAAAAGCCTGTGGATGTTGTCTCCTTGGAATTTATTAAAGCCTTTGACACTGTCTTCCACCACATTCCCCTGGAGAAACCGAGCTTGTGGCTTGGACTGGTGCACAGTTCATGGGTTAAAAACTGTCTGGATGGCTGGGCCCCAAGAGTGGTGGAGAATGGAGTTACCTCCAGCTGGGGGCCAGTCGCAGGTGGTGGTACCAGAGCTCAGTAGCGGAACCAGGACTGTGTATTACCACTGGGTAATTACTTGTGAAAAATGTGCATTTTATGATTGGCTTTTTGCAAGTATTGAATGTTGTATGTGTTATGTTAGAAAGTTATTTTCTTAAGTACTGTATTAAATATAGTTTTAGGTTATAACATAATGTTAAAATAGAAACTATGCTATGTAAGATATTTGGTTAAGAATGGACTCACACCAGATAGAAGCCACAGGACACCTAAATCTTTCAGAGAAAGGGAATTTATTGCTCCCTCATCAGCAGAAAACTAACTTCTTCCCACCTCGCTCAGACAGGAAGATGGCACGAGGATTAAGAGGAAGAAATTGACAATGACCAGACAGAATCCTGTGTTTGAATGGAATTTATGCATCATGCATGAGATGTATGAATATGCAACAGGCAATTGTTTTTAAGGGTTAATCCTTTGTTAACCGGGGTCCTTTTTCGGGCTCATGATGCCCAGAAAAAGGTACCCGGACGTCCGTATCTCTTTGTTTTTATTGTCTCATATTGTCCTAATCTCAATTGTTCAAACTTTATTATTCTGATTATATTACTACTATTAAACTTTTTAAATTTCAAAAACAAGTGATTGGCGTTTTTCACACCCACTGTTTTTAAATATCTCAAGTTCCTCTGGTGGAAAAGACAGTTTCTCTGGCAGCGATGCAGTTACTGGGAGAAAAGGGAGGATCTTAGAGATTTTTGGCAACAATGCAGCTTTCTGAGCTTCTTCATCAGCCAGTCGGTTTCCTATTACCTCCTCCGAGTACCCTGCCTGGTGCCCCTTGATGGTATAATTTCTAACTTTTTTTTTTTTTTTGTAAGTTCACCACCTCCAATAGGCAAGAGGTTAAATTCTCATGAGCTAACGTCTTTCCCCTGCAGGTTAATAAAACCTCTTTTTTCCCATAGTTTCCCAAAAGCATGTATCATCCCATATGCATACTTAGAATCAGTAAGAACATTCCGTCTTGTCCCAGTATAATTCACAGGCTCCCACAAGAGCATACAGCTCTGCTGTCTGAGCTGACCAGGTGGGCGGTAACCTCCGCCCTTCCTTTAATCGCCTTCTATTCACGATAGAGTATCCTGTAGTTTCCCTTCTATCACCCCTGAAGTCCCATCAATAAACACATTTTCTCCCTCAGGCCAGGGAGCATCCCGCAAATCCTCCCCAGCCAGGGTCTGCCACCACCAGAGCTGTGGCTGCACAGTTCTGCAGACAATGGGGCCAGCCTCTGGCCACCAGCTCTATCAGCTTAGAAATAAGCAACAGGCCTCTGTGTTCCCCCATGCTCTTGCACCAAAATTCCTTTAGCATGATCCTGTTTAACATCCACGTATAGTTCAAATTCCCCCTCCGAGTCAGGAAGAGCCAAGACTGGGGCATCAACCAACCTGCCCTCCAATTCTCCAAAGCTTTGCTCTCCTTCTGGTGTCCACACCACAACACCAGGACTATCCTGGGTTAAAATGTCACACAAAGGTCTGGCCACAACAGAAAAATCCTCAATCCATGCTCTGCAGCACCCCACCAACACCCAAAAACCGCTGCAACTCCTTTCCTTGTCTGGGGTAATGGTACTTGTAAAATCCCTTGTATTCTCTCTGGATCAATACACCATAATCCCCCCCAGTCAGAATGTGTCCCAAATATCTGACTTTTTTTTTTTTTTTCCTACCAACTGTCCTGAGGGTGGAGTAAACTCTCTTAATATTTTCTGCAAGGCTTGCCCAAACAAAATCCCCAACAGAAAATCCCAGTTCTTCCATGTATAATCTGCATTTCCCAAATATTCCTCTATCTTTTCCCCCACCCCTATGGGATCATCCAAATATGGGGGTAATTATTTTTTCAACCCTCTTATATCCTGGGTACTAAGTGGTACAAATACAAACCCAAATCCTCCCCCTTTGTTGCCCTGATTTTTTAAGATTTTCTAAGCCTTCTGATGTTTATATTCTTGTAACAAACTTTCTCACACACTTTATTTAAAGAAGTTATTGTTTTGCATTCTTTTATGGAGGAGGAGAAATTTGATGGACTGTTGGTTTGTCCAGTGTCACTGGAGAGATGGCACTTTTACCCTCCAATCCACTGTCACTTTTGGAAATCTATAAATGTTGGAGTCAGAAATTAAAAAGTCCTTTTCTTGCCTTGGATGAGCAGCATGTTCGCGTTGTGTTGTTTCGTGTTCTATAGTGACATCTCGTGGCTGCCGCATGTGGAACAGCGTGGGTGAGATTGTGTCGTTTACCCTTCTCATTGCTGCTTTGGCGCGGCTGGCTGGGTGCCGTCTGGAGCTCTGCCTGCAGCTCTTGTGGTAATGGCAACCCCTGTGGGTTTTATGGAGGATTTTCTAGTTTTGAACCTCTGGAGTGGTCTCCTGGAGCGGAAACAGGTTTCCGTTTCCTGGAGTGATTTTGAAAGATTATTTCTGTGGGCCAGACAGCAAGGGTTTTTTTCAAACCCTGTGGAGGCGTTCTCCAGGGAGGCATGGTCTCTCGTGGGAGGCCGTCTCATGGACGCCCTGTTTGATGATTACACTGTAGACGTGGTACCACTGCTGGTGGAGTGGAAAACGTTTGACGCGATTTGGCGGGGGTCTGGATTTTGTAGCTCTCGGAGTTCCATGGGGGACCCTTCCGTCTCGGACGTGCACAAGGGGGAATTTGAGTTTCTGCGTGAAGCAGAAGCTTCCCCTCCCCCCCGGGACGGTGAGCTGGGAAGCGGCTCCATCTCGGAGGGTGACGTTTGTTCCCCTGGGGTGGATTGGACTCCCAGCCAGCTGGTTCCGAGCGTCCAGCCACTGGGCGGAGCCCCGTGGGCTTCTGGGGGCTTGGTGGTGCTGGCTCAGCTGCCCCACCCCATGCCGCGGAGGCGGCGAGGTGGGAACCCGCCCTCTCTTTGTGCCTTCCCAGCTCTCGGGGGCGATGGGGCGCCCCTGGATCAGCCTCCGCCTCTGCTTGAGTCTGATTTGGTGACAACGCTCTGTCCGAATTGCAGCGTTTCCACTACATATCCCCTGGGACCAACGGGAGCAGGTTCACCCGCTCCAGAGTCCGATTCATCTTCCAGGGGAGTGGCTTCTCCCATTTTTGAGTCTGCGCAGCCTGCTGGGCATGCGCAGGCTGGGGAAGCGGCTGGAGGTGGGGCTTTGGTCGATGTTCCGTCAGGCCCCACCATGGCAGGCAGGCTGCCTGCTCTGCTCTGCTTGGCGGGGGCGGTGCCCGCTGTGGGGTCTCGCGTCATAGGCAGGACGCTCATAGGGGCGGTTCCGGACGCCCTTGTGTCGGGCCCGCAGTGACGTGGCTCCGCGAGCCGCGTCTCTCTCTGCGCCCCGCCCCTCCCCCGTGCCGGGTTTGCGATCCTTGCTGGCGCCTGCGTCCGCCTCGGTGCCCTCTGCCCGTGCTGCGGCAGACAGCGCTGCCGGGCTGCCGGCTGGTTCGGGCCCGCTGCCCCCGCCTTCTGCGGGTGCCGGGGCTGCGGTGCAACAGGGCGCTGAGGTGTTCACCTTTAGCGCGACTGCTGACGCGGCCGGCGGGAAACTGGTGGGTTCCCGGGGCCGTGGACCCTCCTCTTCAGCTTTGTGGACACTCCCCCCGTGCCAAGTGACCGTGCGTCTGAAGGAACATGGGCGATTCTGGCGAGAAGTCCGAGCTAAGGTTGAGGAGATGGTCGAGTCTGCCTTCTCGCAGCGTTTGCAGGATTGCGGAGGAGGCTCCTCTTGGCTCTGCTAATGCTGCAGGGGGCACGGTGTCGAGTGGTGTTGAGTTGCCTCGCAGTCAGGCATCTGCCATTGTCCCTGTGGGGCCCACGGGACGGGAGACAGCAGGTGCTGCAACCTGACCAGGGGGTTCCCAGGCATTCCCTGTGCTCAGGGGTGTTACTCATAACACCCATCAACCTCTATCATTTAAGACTGTGAAGGAACTCCGTGCTACGGTTGCTCAACGTGGTGTAGGGTCTGCTGAAGTTATGCAGATGCTCTGAGTGATTACTGTTGATGCACTGACACCTTACGACATCCATGCTGTGGCACGTGTTCTTTTTGACCCTGTGGAATTCGACATTTTTGAGTCCCAATGGGCTCGATTGGCAGCCGGTGCGGTGGCGCAGAATGCTACACTGGGTCTGCAGGATCCCAGGAGTGTGATTGGCACTGACATGCTGTTGGGCACAGGCAATTATGCTGATCCTCTGGGGCAAGCTGGCTTTGATCCCCTTGTGCTTGACCAGCGCCAGACGATAGGCATTGCAGTGATGATTCAGACCCTGGAAATGACTGCTCTGAAGCAGCCATTTGCAACCATTGTCCAGGGGGCTGATGAGCCTTTCATAAAATTTGCAGAGAGGCTGACTGCCTCTGTAAAGAGGCAGGTGGCAGATCCTGAGGCAAGGAGACTTGTGATTGCAAACCTTGCAAGAAGTAATTGCAATGATGATTGTAAGAGGATCATAGAGGCTCTTCCTGGTGATCCTACTGTTTCCCAGATGGCAGAGGCCTGTGCAAACATAGGCCCTTCAGTTCAGAAGATGGCTGCCTTGGCTACTGCTGTGCAGCCTGTCTGGGCAGTGCCACAGGGCAGGCAGCGGCAGCAGGGGAATGCTCAGGCCAGCAAGAAACAGGGGAAGAAAGCACAGAAGGTCAAATTTCCCATGTTTTTGTGTGGTCGGTGTTGAAGACCAAACCATATGACAAATGTCTGCAAGGCAACTGTTCATGTTAATGGCCAATCACTGCTGGGACTGGGAAACGGGAAGTGGAGTGCAAAGGGGAGACGTGCTCAGACACAAGCCTCTCTCCAGGCCCCGGTACCGATGGAGGTCTGCTTCACCGGCTTGCAGCCAGCACCCGCGGCTCAGCAGGTGTGGACGTCTGCACAGCAGCAACAGTTGTTTTAGAATCTTGTCAAATACACAAGGTTCCCCTGGATGCCTTTGGTCCCTTGGGTGAGGAGGGCATGAGTGCTCTCCTGATGGGGAGGTCTAGTGCCACTCTTCAGGGCATCATTGTGCACCTGGGGCTGATTGATGCAGATTTCACAGGGCAGATTTTTTGCCATGGTCTCCACACCCACCCCCCCCTTCACGATCCCAAAAGGGACACGACTTGCTCAACTTGTGCCTTTTAAGTCCTCTGTTCGCAGGACAGCTGACCGGTTGCATGGAGCTGGCGGCTTTGGATCCACTGGGCCGCCTCAAGTTCACTGGACCACTGTCCTGACCAAAGAACATCCCGAGATGCTGTATACCCTGTCCATCCCTGGTGCGATGCTGTCGGAGATACGCCTTTGTGGGCTTCTCAACAGCGGCGCAGACATTATGGTTCTCTCCCTTGCCACCTGGCCCCCGGACTGGCCCCTGAATCCGGTGGAGACGCCTGTCGCAGGACTGGGAGGAACAGCGCAATGTTACATGAGCCAACGGCCCGTGCTGGTCGTGAACCCGGAGGGACAGACGGCCTGGATTAGGCCTCATGTTACTTCTACTCCTGCTAACCTCTGGGGAACGGATGTTCTGTCTGCGTGGGGGGTGCGCATCAGAACAGGTTTTTGATGGGGGCCACTGCGATGAAGGGCGCAGAGTGTCCTACACCTCCTGTACGGTGGTTGGTGGACAAACCCGTCTGGGAGAACCAGTGGCCCCTCCCTCAAGATAAATTGGTCACCCTTTGAAATCTGGTGCAGGAGCAGTTGGACCAGGGTCATCTGGAGCCTTCTACCAGTCCCTGGAACACTCCTGTCTTCTGCATCAAGAAGAAATCTGGGAAATGGAGGTTGTTACAAGACCTCCGAAAGGTCAATGCCATGATGGAAGGCATAGGAACATTGTAGGCGGGCATGCCATTGCCTACCATGCTTCCTGCAGACTGGCCGGTCCTCATTGTGGATCTGAAGGATTGTTTCTTTACAATTCCTTTGCATCCCGATGACAGACCAAAATTTGCCTTCTCGGTGCCAGCAATTAACAACGCTGAGCCTGCACAGAGATATCAATGGAGGACTCTTCCCCAGGGCATGAGGAATTCCCCTGCCATATGCCAATGGTATGTGGCCCGTGCCTTGTCTGGAGTTCGCAAGCAGTTTCCTGATGCACATCTGTATCATTATATGGACGACATTTTGGTGGCTGCGTCCATCCAGGATGAGCTGCTGAGGATTCAGCCTCGGTTGCTTGATGCTTTGCATGCTCATGGACTGCAGGTGGCTCCAGAAAAGGTTCAACAGCAACCGCCTTGGAAGTATTAGGGGGTCAAAATTCTGGAACGGACAATCCATCACCAGGAGGTGCAATTTGTGCATTCTGTGAAGACACTGAATGATGCTCAGAAACTGGTAGGTGTCATCACTTGGTTACATCCGTACTTGGGACTAACTGATGCACAACTGTCCCCTCTGTATAATTTGTTGAAGGGAGACTGATTTAAAGTTGCCTCTCACATTGACCCCTGAGGCATGTCAGGTGCTGGAGGTGGTTCAGCGAGCTGTTTCTGCTTGCCAAGTTTATCACATTGATCCCTCTGTTGATGTCACTGTGTTCATCACCACTCCAGATTCGCATCCCACAGGCATCATTGGCCAATGGAGTGACAAATGGTCTGATTCCTTGCACATCTTGGAATGGGTTTTCCTGCCCCATCAGCCGCAGAAGATGGCAACCCCATTGTCTGAGCTCATTGCTCGCTTTATAATCAAATGACGACAAAGGTGTTTGCAATTGATGGGTGCAGATCCTGCAAAGATCATACTCCTGGTACAGAGGGAGGATTTTGACTGGAGCTTTGCAAACAGTGTGTCCCTGCAGAGTGCTCTGGAAAACTTTTCAGGGCAGATCACTTATCATCTGCCCAGCCATAGGCTACCGCATATGGCAAAATTCACACAAATCTCTTTGCGGCCCAAAAGTAGTCAGGAACCCGTGCAAGGACCCACCGTCTTCACTGACGGTCCGGGGAAAACAGGAAAGGTCATTGTTACTTGGAGGGACGGATCTGAGTGGCAGGTTCTGGAAGGTCATGAGGATGGGTCAGCTCAATTGGTTGAATTGAAGGCTGCTGTCATGGCATTTGAGAAATTTTCCCAGGAACCTTTCAATTTGGTCACGGATTCTGCCTATGTGGCCAGCATTGCACAGTGGTTGGGTCATTCGGTTTTGAAGGAGGTCAGTAATCCTGCCTTGTTTCATTTGCTGAAGACCTTGTGGCGTGCCATTCAGGCCTGGGTTCATCCATTCTGTGTTCTGCATGTGAGGAGTCACACCAATTTGCCAGGCTTTATAGTGGAAGGTAACGCGAGGGCTGACAAGTTGGCTAACCCAGCGTGGGTAGCACCTCAGCCTGATACACTCGCGCAGGCCAAGGCATCGCATGGGTTTTTCCATCAGAATGCACATACCCTGCAGAAGCACTTTCAGCTGACACCAACTGAGGCTCATGACATTGTTGAGTCATGTGACTACTGCCACGTGCTTGCTTCGCCTTTGCCGGCAGGGGTAAACCCCAGAGGCCTTAAGGCCTTGGAGCTTTGGCAGACTGATGGCACCAAGATTGCCTAGTTTGGCCGGCTCAAGTATGTGCATGTCACGGTGGACACGTTCTCCTCTGCGATGTGGGCTTCTGCTCACACTGTAGAAAAGGCCTGCGATGTCCTTGCCCACTGGAGGCAGCCCTTTGCCGTTCTGGGCATACCTTCTGCTGTGAAAACCGACAATGGTCCTGCTTACGCATCGCAGAAGGTGCGGCAGTTCCTGCAGTTGTGGGGTGTGTCACACAGGTTTGGTATCCCTCACTCTCCGACTGGTCAAGCTATTGTAGAACACGCTCATGGTACTCTGAAGCAGGTTCTTCAAAAACAAAAACGGGGAATGCAGGGTGAAACCCCGCACAGTCGGTTGGCAAAAGCTTTGTACACCATCAGTGATCTTACGGTGCCACAGAACTCAAATAATCCTGTCATTTTGAATCATCATCTCTCGTTGAAGGCTGCAGACGAGGCACATCAGCCTCGAGCGAAGGTTCGGGTGCATAATTTAGTCACCAAATAGTGGGAAGGTCCCTATGACCTTATCGCTTCGGGGCGCGGATATGCTTGTGTATACACAGATACTGGGGTACGCTGGGTACCTTCAAAGTGTGTTCACCCTGACCTGCAACCGCAGAGACAGAATCCGGCCAACATGCAAAATGGAAACTGTGACCAACCTGAAAGGCATCAAGTGGGTGAATCATTGAGTGATGACTCGGATGCAGACGACGCGAGTGATCACTCCGATGATTCCTCCATGAATGGACACTGAACCTTGTTAATTTTTCTTTTATCACATTGTTCATTTTTTCTTTCTTTTTTCATTTTTTTTAAATTGAGAAGGGTGAGATGTCGCCCTGATTTTTTTAGATTTTTCTAAGCCTTCTGATGTTTACATTCTTTTAACGAACTTTCTCACACACTTTATGTAAATAACTTATTGTTTTGCATTCTTTTATGAAGGAGGAGAAATTTGATGGACTGTTGGTTTGTCCAGTGTCACTGGAGAAGTGGCACTTTTACCCTCCAATCCACTGTCACTTTTGGAAATCTATAAATGTTGGAGTCAGAAATTAAAAAGTCCTTTTCTTGCCTTGGACGAGCAGCGTGTTCGCGTCATGTTGTCTTGTGTCCTATAGTGACACCCCCTTGACCGTTCCCAAAGGGACTTGGCAGAGTGGCATCTGGCGTACCCCTGTCTCTTGGGTCCAGGGGGCTTTTGATGTCCTAAATTGAGTTCCTCTTCTAGTTCTTGGGGAAGATATGATATGCTTCTCCCCTCCCCCCACACCATCATTATTCTCAGGTGGGGCCATAGGAACAGCATTTCCCTGATCCCCTTGCTCCGGGAGGTGAGGATACAGGGGACCTGCATCCCAATTCTCACCATTTTCCTCTTCCTCCCTTTTTTTCTTAACACATTTATTTCTCCTGTTGCTTGTCTAATCCATATCCATCCACATTCCCTTTCAATCCATCCTTTCCAATTCTCCTCTAAATACCTCCACAAAATTTGACACAAACAAATTCTATCTGTTCCATAAGATGGCCATATAAGCCCCTTTTGCAACTTCTACTCTGGCCACAGAAAATAAAAATATTTTACCATGATCTCCATAGTTACCTCTGGGTGAATGTGTAATCTGTTCCAAGACCTCAGCATTCTCCCCAAGGGACTCTCTGGGGGTATTACGGGATCATCATCCTTTTGCCAGGGCTCCTTCCAGTCTTTACCCTTGCAACCCTCCATGGGTGCCTGTTTCACCTGTGCTACCCTCCATGGCTGCCCTCCCAGGTTTACCTGTGCTACCTGAGACATAGTGGAAATTTTCCAGAGTAGAAATCCATTTTGCATTTAGGTAAAATGTACCTCTTTGAATTAAGTCTGTAGCTTGCAAACATAGCTGTGTAGCCACATTTCTCTTCACAGAGAAAAGCAAGGCACAACTTCCCGCGAATATTTTCTGAGATTCACATTCTCTGAACCTCAGAGAAAGGAAAAACAATTCTTATCTCATTTGCTGTGCCTGTGTTTGTGCAAAAGTAGAATGCAATATGGAGATTGTTTACCCAAAATGATGGTGTTTTGTTTCCTTGGCCTATCAGGGCCAAGCGTGTGTGTCGGGACTGTCAGTTGACAGTCACGAGTTCTGTGCAGTTGTGTGCGGAGTTGAGTGCTTGGCAGATTCAGTTTAGATGTAATGTAATATAGTATAGAATAATATAGTAGAATAAAGTAATTAATTAGCCTTCTGATAAGATGGAATCCTCCTCATAATTTCTCCCTGAGCATTGGGGGATCGCTTTGATTTCCTATATAGCTGTTTGCTCTCGCAAAAAAAAAACTGTGCTCGAAGAAACTGCTTCAGCCGAAGGACAGAGATAAGAGGGGGGCCCCTTGAACTTTGAAACAGACCGAGGCCAGGGCTGAGGCTGCGAGAAACAGAGCAGGGTGACCCAGGAGTTCTTTCTGTACTTTCTGATAAAAAACCAGCTGCAAGGGTAACTAGCTGCAAGTGTAACAGTAAAATGAATATGTATGAACCTATTGTGAAATTCTATGCATATGGATTAGTAAGGAAGATAAAGAAGGATCGGGAGTTCTTAGGGGTGCACATGTCCTTTAGTGGGACAACGATCCCCACATGTGTCCAGCACTGTAATAAACATACCGGCTTTACAACTTTTACAAAGTTGTGGAGTTAGTTTTTCTTTCTGCAAATCATACCCTCCATGGGTGTCTCGTCTCTCTCTGGGTGCCTCCCAGTGAACCCTGGCCAGTCCCGGGTCAGCAGACAACGGGGGGGAGGGGGTGGGGAGCAGCCCCGAAGGGGCCGACAGCAGGGGGACACTACTCTCTGGTGCCCCGAGGGTACTGA
>NW_024530623.1:0-701 GCF_017590135.1 Pyrgilauda ruficollis
TCCTTTTCAATAAACAGTTCTCAGATAAAATCTTGCTGCGTTTGTGCTTTTTTTTTCGTCTGAAAAATCTATGAGAAAGACTCCTCCCCTACTCCCCTTTTACAGCAGGACACCCCAGAATTATCAAGTTCCTGGTAATGTTGTGTTTCCTTTTTGTAAGTTAGTGGAGACATTGCTGTTGTTATATTGATTACATCCATTACATGGATGATGCCCATCTTGCTATTTTATTCATTAAAGCTGATCTGTGTACTGGTGACAGAATCACAGATTGGGCAAAATTGGAGGGGATTAGTGGAAATCATCAAATTTAACCTACCTGCTCAAGCACATCCCTGCACTTGAGCCAGGAGAAAGTGGTCCTGAAATACTGACCAGCTAGCTCTCTTGGACCCCTCTTACCTCTAGGGTGTGTTCCCATGCTATGCTTCTGTGTAGGTCCCTGAAGGGGACACAGTTAGATCTTCTGGAGTCCAAGCCTCTGACTTTAAATTGTTATATGGCAAAACTAGCTTCCAGAAAAATCTGAGTTATTCTTTTACTTTCCCAAACATATCTGCCTTACCCTATGTTCTGGTTTTGACTGGAGTAATTTTCTTCATAGTGACTGGTGTGGGGCTGTGTTTTGTATTTGTTCTGAACACAGGGTTGATAATATAGGGATGATTTTGTTCTTGCTGAGCAGGGCTTACAGAGAGCCA
>NW_024530624.1:0-701 GCF_017590135.1 Pyrgilauda ruficollis
GATCTCGGTCAGGGCAGAGGACACTGTAAGTTCGGGAGCGTTGTCGTTCACATCTGTTACGGTAACTGCAACTTTGGTAGTGTCCGAAAGGTCTCCCCCGTCATGTGCCTGAACCTCCAGTTCATAGGAATTGCGGTCCTCGAAGTCCAGGCTCCGCAATAGCGTGATCTCTCCTATGTCTGTATCCAGCTGGAAAATCGCCGAAGCTCTCTCCGTGATTTTCTTGAACAAGTATTTCACGTGACCATTGGGCCCCTCGTCGGCATCATGGGCAGTAACAGTGACGAGGACAGAGCCCACGGGCACGTCCTCGGGCACACGCACCGTGTACTCCGCCTGGCTGAACACGGGCGCGTTGTCGTTCGCGTCCAGCACCGTCACGCGGATCCGAGCCGTGCCCGTCCGTGCCGGATCGCCGCCGTCGCTCGCCCTCAGCACCAGCTCGTGAAACGCCGCCTCCTCCCGGTCCAGCGCCTTGGCCAGCACCAGCTCGGGACGCTGATCGCCGCCGGGGCCCGCCTGCACGGCCAGCGAGAAGTGCTCGTCGCCGCTCAGCTCGTAGCTCTGCAGGGAATTCCGGCCCGAATCTGGGAGCCTCAGGTAAGGGAAACCGCGACCCCGGGGTTGTCATCTCGCTCACTCTCAATTTTTTTTCTGCCTCTCGAAAGTTCGGAGCGTTGTCATTAATGTCCGTGATTTCC
>NW_024530625.1:0-701 GCF_017590135.1 Pyrgilauda ruficollis
GTTTTTTTCCTGACATAGGGTTTGGTGGTAGAAAATTAAGTGGGCTCTTGTCCAGACCAGTTGCTGCTTCACTGTGAGGAGAGAAGTTTGGACCAGGTTGGAGTGCCACAGGTTTAAAAGGACCAGATGATAGTTTAGACGCTTGTTTAGGCCAGGGCAAGAACACACTGAGACTATGAAATCCCCCTCTTAACTAGGACTGAGAAATTCTTAAAAATGTATAATCATCATGTGTAAAATTCACTCCTGGGAAGAGGTCAGATTGCAGTGTATATACTTTAAAAATAAGGGGTGTAATATGTTAATGAATGAGCCAAGTGTTCTGGAGCAAAGCTTTGGGGTGAGCACATGTGGTTGTATGTGCAGGGTGGAGTTTATTACAGGGGTACACTCCAGATTAGGTGAATTTTGGAATTAATTAATCTCTGAATTGGCAATAAATGTAACTGCTTCTGCCTACATTTTTACAGTCTTTGCTTCCAGTCTTGTCTAGGACAATAGATTTAATGGAGTTTGAGGTATACAGAGCTGTTCCATATGTTATTCCAAATGCTGGATGTGCTGGGAATGTCTCTGGCTAATGGGTGGAGGAGCAGCAGTGCAAATCACCAGAAAATGGCAGCCATGCAAAGAATGAAACATATTGGTTATGGATGCAGAGTCAGGACAAAACTGTCCTGCAGGAACTGCTAAGATCATGG
>NW_024530626.1:0-701 GCF_017590135.1 Pyrgilauda ruficollis
GGGGATTGCGGGGAGGGACACCGGAGAGACCCCGGCCCCATTTTGGGGTCTCTCATCCCCATTTCGGTGCCCCCATCCCCATTTCGGTCCCCCCCCATCCCAATTTCAGTGCCCCTGTCCCAATTTTGGGGTGCTCCAGCTTATTCCGGTGCCCCCCATCCCCATTTCAGGGCTCCCCACCCCAATTTCAGTGCTCCCCACCCCAATTCCGGTGCCCCCAGCCCCACTGCGGGGTCCCCAGCCCCCGAGGCCGTTTCGGGGTGCCCGTTCCGGGGTCCCCCGGCCCGCGGGGTGCCCCCAGACCTGCACGTTGGCGAAGTCCACGCGGTTGAGGTCGCTGAGCATTTGGCTGATCTGGGCCGTGTTCTGCAGCACGGCGCGCGCGGCCTGCGCCAGATGGTTCAGGGAGGTGTACCTGCGCAGGGTCTGCGCAAAGGCGCCTGCTGCTGCAGCCTGGGGGGCACGGGGGGGCACCTCAGGGACCCCCAGAACCCTCAGAGCCCCCCCAGACCCACTGTGACCCCCCCCAAACCATTGCACGACCCCTGTTCAGGGAGGTGTACCTGCGCAGGGTCTGCGCAAAGGCGCCTGCTGCTGCAGCCTGGGGGGCACGGGGGGGCACCTCAGGGACCCCCAGAACCCTCAGAGCCCCCCCAGACCGACCATGACCCCCTGACCCACTGTGAGCCCCCCCAAACCAC
>NW_024530627.1:0-701 GCF_017590135.1 Pyrgilauda ruficollis
AAATAACCCAAAAATGCCCCAAAACCACCTCGGAACACCTCAAAACCACCTCAAAATACCCCAAAAACCCCCAAAATAACCCAAAACCGCCCCAAAACCATCCCAGAACACCTCAAAATACCCCAAAAAACGCCCCAAAACACATCAAAACCACCTCGAAATACCCCAAAAACCCCCCAAAACGCCCCCAAAATACCCCAAAACCGCCCCAAAACCACCCTGGAACACCTCGAAATACCCCAAAAACGCCCCAAAGATACCCCAAAAACGCCCCAAAACCACCCCGGAACACGCCAAGAACACCTCAAAACCACCTCGAAATACCCCAAAAAGCCCAAAAACGCCCCAAAAATAACCCAAAACCGCCCCAAAACCACCCCAGAACACCTCAAAACCATCTCAAAATACCCCCGAAACGCCCCAAAACCATCCTGGAACACCCCAACAACACCTCAAAACCACCTCAAAATGCCCCAAAAATACCCCAAAAATACCCCAAAACCATCCCGGAACACCTAAAAACACCCCAAAAACTCCTGGGACCCCAAACCCCCCAAAAAAACACCTGCTGGGGGAGATTTGGGGTTTTCTTTTTTTTGGGGGTGCCCTCATCTCCCTGAACCCTTTTTGGGGGGGATTTTGGTTTTTTTGGGATTCCCCCATCTTCCTGACCCCTTTTTTGGGGGGATTTGGGGTTTTTT
>NW_024530628.1:0-701 GCF_017590135.1 Pyrgilauda ruficollis
TTTGGGGACAATTTGGGGACATTTAGGTTTTTTTTCCTGGTGTTTTAGGGCTTTTTTTGGCGGTTTTAGGGGATTTTTAGGGGATTTTCTAGCATTTTTTGGGGATGTTTGGCTTTTTTGGGGGGTTCTTGGGGGTTTGGGGACATCTGGGACACTTGGGGACACTTTGAGGACATTTGTAACAATTTAGGGACAATTTGGGGACAATTTGGGGACATTTAGGGACAATTTGGGCTTTTTTCCCCGGGGTTTTAGGGCTTTTTTTGGCCGTTTTAGGGGATTTTTAGGGGATTTTTCAGCATTTTTTGGGGGGTTCTTAGGGGCTTGGTGACACTTGGGGACACTTTGAGGACATTGGTAACAATTTAGGGCCAATTTGGGGACAATTTGGGGACACTCAGGGACAAGTTGGGGACAATCTGGGGCTTTTTTCCCCGGGGCTTTAGGGCTATTTTTGGCCGTTTTAGGGAATTTTTAGGGGATTTTTCAGCATTTTTTGGGGGGTTCTTAGGGGCTTGGTGACACTTGGGGACACTTTGAGGACATTGGTAACAATTTAGGGCCAATTTGGGGACAATTTGGGGACACTCAGGGACAATTTGGGGACACTCAGGGACAATTTGGGGACACTCAGGGACAATTTGGGGACAATCTGGGGGTTTTTTCCCCGGGGCTTTAGGGCTTTTTTTGGCCGTTTTAGG
>NW_024530629.1:0-701 GCF_017590135.1 Pyrgilauda ruficollis
GCCTACACACATGTGAAAGGCTTCATTTTCTCCCCCACTGTGAACTTCAGGGAATTTACCTCCCTGGTTCTTCCTCTTTCCTCTATCATTCCACACTGTGAACACATCCAGCTCTTCTTTTCAGTCTCAGTCTTTCCCAGCAACCTGAGTTGCAGGATGGTTCGTTGCTTTTACTCTTTCTTCCAGGAATTAGAAGTCTGATTCCAGCATCTATTTATTATTTTTAGGTTCCTCTAAGAAGTGCACCTTGTTGAATGCTTAATATGTTTGGATTTCACACCTCCTCCCTTAGCAGCATTGCAAGTTATTCCTCTTCCACCTTCCTCTCCCATAAAAACGATGAGGACAGGATTGTACCTGCAAGCTCTGAGGTGTGCCACTTTCTACCTTTCTGACAGCTGGCTTCTCCGTCTCATGATGTGCACTTGGCTTATGTTTCAGTGTGAAATTACCGAGCAGCCCGTTTGCTTGTAAGCTGAAATTTTGGCAAAGAGGAGGTTGGTGTTTAGCTATTGCTCGAAGGAAGAGTTTGTAAGAGTGGCTGGCCCTGTGTGTCACCTTTGTGTCCTGCACAGGGGGCTGCCTTTGGCAGAGGTGGGGGTGCATCATTCATTGAGTTACAAATGGGAAGGAGATACTAGCAAAGTCTGAACTATGCTGGCAGGACATGCTCTTTCCACTTTATTTTATTTAAAAAAAAA
>NW_024530630.1:0-701 GCF_017590135.1 Pyrgilauda ruficollis
GGGGGAAAAAACAGGAGAAAAAGGGAGAAAAATGGGGAAAAAGTAGGAAAAAAGGAGGGGGAAAAGGGGGGAAAAGGAAAAACTGCTCCTGCATTTGTCCTCAGTGAAATATTAAATATGAATCAGGGAAGTGAAGAGAGAGATGAGTTTCACTTAAGTGCTCCGGCCTCGTTTTTATCTTAAATACCCTAATAATAGAGGATTACACAATATATTTGAGATGTGATCACATGTTTTATGGAATGGTATCTCTCCCAGGGCAGCAAAGTGCCTCTCCTCCCCCTCCACGCCCTTCCCCAACTCCCAAAAAAGTCCCGTTTGCTCCTTCTCCAAAACAAGTCTTATTTTTGTTTATTCCTCCCCGTTTCTTTGACGTCTGTCTGCAGCAGGCTGCAATTTTTGGGGTATTTTTTGCACCGTAAAACAACCCCAAACAACGCCAGAGCAGCTGGATTTTCTGGATGGCTCCTTTTCCATGGATTTAGAGCTGGAAGGAGCTCCCGTGGGGTGCCACACTCAGGATTGTCCCCTTGCTTCTCCCAGGACATCCCTGCTCCACAAGCTTTGCAAGGATTTGGGTTCTCCATGTGGAATTCTGCCGTGTCTGCAAGGATCTTTTTCCATCCTTTCCCAACATTCCCTGCACCCCAAACCTGCAGTGACCCCATGGATTTAAACACCAGCTGCTGGCTAAAAGTTGG
>NW_024530631.1:0-700 GCF_017590135.1 Pyrgilauda ruficollis
TAAGTTGATTAATTATTGTAATACATGATGGCCAGAATATGTCTTGAAGGATGATGAAAAGTGGCCAAAGAATGGGTCTTTGCAATATAACACCATTTTGCAATTAATGTCATTTTGTAAGCAAGAAGGAAAATGGGACGAGGTTCCGTATGTTGATTTGTTTTTCTATTTGAGGGGAAAGCCAGAATGGCAGGTTGAATGTGGATAAATGGTGGTTAGAGCATCTGCAAGTGATAAGTGTGGGGTTTGTGCAAAAGAGAAACGTTGTCTAGAACACTTAGCATTTAAAGAAAGTCTGAATAGGAAAAACTATACAGATGTTGATTTACAGGTAGCTCCAAGAAGACCAAGAGAACCTAACACTAGCCCACCTGCTTCACCTGCCCCTATCCCACCATCTGCTCCTACTTCACCTAATTCTATCTCATCTAGTCCTACTACACCCTTCTGTTTTTATCCTCCTCTCCCACCGTCACCTGATCTCTTCCTCAGGAGACGATCAAAACATAACTGTGATACAAAAGGGTGGGGGGGATGTAAGTGAAGAAGACAGCAATAGTGATGAATCAGTGACACCACTATCTCATAGGACAAGGAGTCGGTCAAAGGTTGCCCCGGTCTTGGCTAGGAAAGACCTGGGCAGACAAAAGTGGACTGTGATTGCCCCCTTGCAACAAGGAGTAGGAGTGGAGGGGCCAGT
>NW_024530632.1:0-700 GCF_017590135.1 Pyrgilauda ruficollis
CCCAAAATCCCCCAAATTTCCCCAAACCGCCCCCGATCGCCCCCGGGCCGCGGCGGCCCCGCCCCCTCCTCACCATGGCGGCCCCGCCTCTCCGCGGCCGCCGCCGCTCGGTGCCGCCGGGCCCGGGGAGCGCGGGGGGAGCCCCGGGAGCCGCGGCCGCTCTTCCTCCCCCTCCTCCTCCTCCTCCTCCTCCTCCTCCTCTCCCTCACAGCCCCCCGCGCGCCGCTTCCGCTTCCGGGTTCGCCCAGTGGTCAGGGCGCGCCGCTTCCGCTTCCGCTTTCTCGTCTGCTCGCCGGCGCGGCGCTCCCTAGCGGCGCGGAGGAGCGAGGAGGGATAAGGTTTGGCCGCGCGCATGCGCGGCGCGGCGGAGGGGGGAAAGGGACTATTTGACGCGGCGGAGGGGCGGGTTTTGGGGTGAAAACGGGAGGTTTTGGCGGCGCCGGTGAGGATTTGTGGGGGAAGCGGCGGCGAGGAAGCGGCGAGAGGAGGTTGCGGGCCGCAGGGCGGCGTTTGAGGGGGGTTCGGGGTGGCGGCGGAAGGATCCGCGCTTGGGTTCGGCCGCGCCGCCGCGCGGATCCCTCCGCCCCTCAGGGCTCCGGCGCGGCCTCGGGCCCCGCGCGCCCCCGGCAGCCCCAAAACCCCCCGAATCCGCCCCAAAATCCCCGCCGGGACCCCCCCGCCGCCCCCCCGGCCATGCTGA
>NW_024530633.1:0-1860 GCF_017590135.1 Pyrgilauda ruficollis
TTTTGATGTTTTTTTTCTGGGGTTTTTTGGGGGAGATGCTGAGGATTTTGGAGGAATCTCGGAGTGATCTGGGGGGGGATTTGGTGTTTTTGGGGTTTTTTTGGGGGGATTTGGGGTTTTTGGGTTTTTTTGGGGGGGATTTGGGGCGAGTTGCTGAGGTTTTTGAAGGGATCCCAGGATGATCTGGGGGGATTTGGGGTTTTTTTGGGGGAGGATTCGAGGTTTTGGGATTTTTGGGGGCATTTTTGTGGGGTTTTTGAAGGGATCCCAGGATAATCTGTGAGGGATTTGGGGTTTTTTTTTTGGAGGAATTTGGGATTTTGGGGTTTTGAGATCCCCCATGCATTTGGGGATATTTTGGGGGCAAATATCCAGAGGGTTTTTTTGGTGTTTCTGGTTTTTTTTTTTGGGTTTCTGGGTGTTTTTTTGGGGTTTCTGAGGAAGTTTTTGAGTTTTTTTAAAGGATCCCAGGATGATTTGAGGGGTGATTTGGGATTTTTTTTGGGGGAGATTCAGGATTTTGGAATTTTTTTTGGGTGGCTTTTGAGATCCCACATTCATTTGGGGATATTTTGGGGATCCCTGAGCGATTTTTGAAGCATTTCTCTCAAATCCTCCTCCCCCACCCCTTTTAACCCCTCCAAAACCCCCCCAAAACCCTCAGGGGCGGCTGGGAACCCTTTGGAATTTTTGGCAATTCCCGGAAATGCCCCGAAATTCCCGAATTTTCCCCTTGCAGGGGTGATCAAGCTGAAGAACAACGGGGAGTTCTTCATCGCCAACGAGGGCCGGCGGCCGATCTTCATCGACGGCCGCCCCGTGCTGGGGGGCAGCAAATGGAAACTCAGCAACAACTCCGTGGTCGAGGTGGGCTGGGGGTCCTGGGGGGGGACCAGTATGAACCAGTATGGAATGGGACTGTCCCAGTGACACCAGTGACACCAGGGACACCAGGGACACCAGTGACACCAGGGACACCAGGGACACCAGGGACACCAGTGACACCAGGGACACCAGTGACACCAGTACAAACCAGTATGAACCAGTACAGGACTGGGACTGTCCCGGTGACATCACTGACACCAGTACGGGACTGGGATCGTCCCAGTGCTCCCAGTTTGGGGCTGGGACTGTCCCAGTGCCACCAGTATGGACCAGTACACACCAGTCTGGACTGGGACCGTCCCAGGGTCACCAGTGTGGCACCAGTGACACCAGTAGGAACCAGTGTGACACCACTCCCCCCAGTTTGGGGCTGGGACCCTCCCAGTGGCACCAGTGTGCCCCCAGTTTGGGACTGGGATTGTCCCAGTGCCCCCAGTTTGGGGCTGGGACCCTCCCAGTGCCCCCAATTTGGGGCTGGGGACCCTCCCAGTGCCCCCAGTTTGGGGCTGGGACCCTCCCAGTGCCCCCAGTTTTGGGCTGGGGACCCTCCCAGTCCCCCCAGTTTGGGGTGGGGACCCTCCCAGTCCCCCCAGTTTGGGGTGGGGACCCTCCCAGTGCCCCCAGTTTGGGGCTGGGGACCCTCCCAGTCCCCCCAGTTTGGGGCTGGGACCCCCCCAGTCCCCCCAGTTTGGGGCTGGGACCCTCCCAGTGCCCCCAATTTGGGGCTGGGACCCTCCCAGTGCTCCCAGTTTGGGGCTGGGACTGTCCCAGTGCCCCCAGTTTTGGGCTGGGACCCTCCCAGTCCCCCCAGTTTGGGGCTGGGACCCTCCCAGTGCCCCCAGTTTGGGACTGGGCTCCCCCCACCCCCAGCCCAATCCAGGGCTGAATTTCCTTGGAATTGCCCCAAAATTTCCCCCCAATCACAAAATTTTGGGATTCTTCCCCCACCCCACAACTTTGACCCCCCCCCCAAAA
>NW_024530633.1:2339-13665 GCF_017590135.1 Pyrgilauda ruficollis
ATCCCAAATTTCGGCGCCTTCCCAAAAAAAATTCCCGATTTTTAAAGCTCCAAAGTTTTTATTGGATTTTTCTCAAGTTTTTGTTCGTTGAGGGGGAAAAAATTCCCAAAAAAAACAAATTTGGAAAAAAGATGGGAAAAAGAAAAAAGGGGGAAAATTGGGAAACCTCCCAAAATTCCCAAAAATTCGGGGCTGGGATTGGGGTTTGGGGAGGGGAGGGGGGAGGAAATTCCTGAAATAAATTCCAGAGAAAATCCAAAAATGCTGGAGTGTCGTGGGGGGGGAGGGGGGACACCTGGAATTCCAAAGGGAAATCCCAAATTCCAAAGGGAAATCCCAAATTCCTAAAGGGAAATCCCAAATTCCAAAGGGGAAAATCCCAAATTCCAAAGGGGAAAATCCCAAATTCCAAAGAGAAATCCCAAATCCCAAATGGAAATCCCAAATTCCAAAGGGGAAATTCCCAAATTTTGGGGTCAGGAAGAGACATCCCAAATTCCAGGGGGACATCCCAGATTTTGGGAGGCCCCAAATCCCAAATTTTCCCCCCCAAAATCCCAAACTTCCCCCCCAATTCCCATCCCGGCTCTTCCCTCGCTGCCAGCGCGAGGTCAGGGTTGGGATTTTGGGAATTTGGGGGGAAAAATTCCTGGATTGGGATAAAACCAAACCCCAAAAATCCCAGTGGGAAAAACACAGGAAGGGAGGGGGGGGGGAAAGAGGGGAAAAAAGAGGAAAAAATGGGGGAAAAAATGGAAAAAAGGGGAAAAAGAGAGGGAAAAAATGGGGAAAAAAGAGGAAAAAATGGGAAAAAATTGGGGGAAAAAAGGGGGAAAATGGCACAAAGTGGGAGCTGTAAACGTTCCCGGGAGGGGATCCCAAATCCCGATCCCAGATTTTGGGGAGGGGTCTCAGGAATTGGCCCCCTCGGGGCGGCTCCTGCGGGGGCCGGGGCGGCTCCAGGCGGGTTTGGGGTCCCCGGGGGGTTTGGGGGTCTCGGGGGATTTGGGGGTCCCGGGGTTTTTTTGGGGGGTCTCAGAGGAGTTTTTTGGGGGGATTTGGGGTTTTTTGGGGAGTTTGGGGGTCCCAGGGCTTTTTTGGGGGTCTCAGAGGAGTTTTTTGGGGGGATTTTGGTTTTTTTGGGGGGATTTGGGGGTCCCAGGGATTTTTTGGGTTTTTTTGAGGGGTCTCAGAGGAGTTTTTGGGGGGGATTTTGGGTTTTTTTGAGGGGATTTTGGGGGGGGCGCTGGGGGGAGGGGCGGGGTCCGGCTGCTCCCGGGGGTTTCCGGCTCCGCTGGGGGGGCTGCGGGAAAAGGGGAAATGACCCCAAATCCCAGGAAATGACCCCAAATCCCAATCCCAGAGAAAATCCCTGAATTGCCAAATTCTGGGAAGGGTGGGAGAGAAAAGGGGGGAGAACCTGGATCCCAAATCCCAGTCCCAGCCCCTCCGATCCCAGTCCCAATCCCAATCCCAATCCTGATCCTGATCCCAATTCTGATCCAACATTCCCAGTCTTGAACCCTCGATCCCAGCCCCAATCCTGATCCCCATCCAAATCCCAGAACTCCTGCTCCTTATCCCAAATCCCATCTGGATCCCAATCCCATCCTGATCCTTATCCCAGATCCCAAATCCCATCCTGATCCTGATCCCAGATCCCACATCCCTTCCCAAATCCTGATCCCGATCCCAAATCCCATCCCGATCCCAAATCCCATCCTGATCCTGATCCCATCCCAAATCCCCCCCCGTGTCCCGCTCCCACCTGTGGGGTCGGGGGTGGCTCCGTTGGGGCCGCGCCGTCCTCGGGGGGTCCCGGGGCTGATCCCGTCGGGAATTCCGGGAGTCCCAGGGGGGATCCCGGGGCTGATCCTGCTGGGAGCGCCGGGGCTGATCCCGGGGCTGATCCCGGGGCTGATCCTGCTGGGAGCGCCAGGGCTGATCCCGGGGCCGATCCCGAGGATCCGGGGCCGGAGCTGCAGCGGGAGCGGCTGGAATAGCTCGGCCTGGGGTGGGAAACTGCAGAGAGAGAGGCACTGGGAGCACCGGGAACGAGACCCCAGACCCGCCCTGGCCACATCAGGAGAAATTCCCACAGGATTTTCCCAGGATTTTCCATGGGATTTTCCCGGAATCCCAGACCCACCCTGGCCGAAGGCCGGGGCCATTCCCAGGGCAGTATTCCCAGGTTTTTCCCAGTTTTCCCGAATCCCAGACCCACCCTGGCCGAAGGCTCCGATGCTGCCCCTCAGGGCCTCGAGGTCGCAGCCGAAGCGCCCGGCCCGGCCCAGCTCCTCATCGAACTTGCGCTCGCTGACAAAGTGCTGGGAACGGGAACAACGGGAATTCCGTGGGAATGGGGCAGGGACAACGGGAATTCCGTGGGAATGGGGCAGGGACAACGGGAATTCCTTGGGAATGGGGCAGGAACAACGGGAATTCCGTGGGAATGGGGCAGGGAACAATGGGAATTCCTGTTGGGAATGGGGCAGGGACAACGGGAATTCCGTGGGAATGGGGCAGGGACAACGGGAATTCCTGTTGGAAATGGGGTGAGAATTCCCAGGGGATAGGGGTCAAGAATTCCTATGGGATTTGGGTCAGGATTTTTATGGGATTGGGATCAGAATTCCCATGGGATTGGGGATGAATTCCCATGGGTTGGGCTTGGAATTCCCAGGGGATTTGGGCCAGGAATTCCCAGGGGATTTGGGTCAGGAATTCCCAGGAGACTGGGGCAGGAATTCCCACGGGATGGACTCGGAATTCCCAAGGGATCTGGGGCAGGATTTTCATGGGATTGGGGTCAGGAATTCCCAGAGGATTTGGGCCAGGAATTCCCAGGAGACTGGGGCAGGAATTCCCACGGGATGGACTCGGAATTCCCAAGGGATCTGGGGCAGGATTCCCATGGGACCTGGGTCAGGAATTCCCACGGGATTTGGGTCAGGAATTCCCACGGGACTGGGGTCAGGATTCCCACGGGATCTGGGTCAGGAATTCCGGGAATTCCCGGGCCCACCTTGATGTCAGCCCGGAGCTCCTGCAGCTGCTCCTCCGACATCCCCGGGGCCGCCTCGGTCAGCGCGCGCAGCGCCTCGGCCCGGCGCTGCCGCAGGGCCAGCAGCTCCACTGGGAACGGGATAAAAACGGGATAAAAACGGGATAAAACACCGGGAATTTGGGAAAAAACAGTGAGGATTGGGGATAAAACACCGGGAATTTGGGATAAAACACTGGAGATTCCAGCCCAGCGCTGCCGCAGGGCCAGCAGCTCCACTGGGACGGGAAAAACGGGATAAAAATGGGATAAAAACGGGATAAAACACCGGGAATTTGGGATAAAACACCAGGAATTCCAGCCTGGCGCTGCCACAGGGCCAGCAGCTCCACTGGGACAGGGAAAAACGGGGTAAAAACTGGGAATTTGGGAAAAAACAGTGGGGACTGGGGATAAAACACCGGGAATTGGGGATAAACACTGGGGATTGGGGATAAACCATTGGGGATTGGGGAATAAACACCGGGAATTTGGGAAAAAACAGTGGGGGTTCCAGCCCGGCGCTGCCGCAGGGCCAGCAGCTCCACTGGGATGGGAAAAACGGGATAAAAACGGGATAAAACACCAGGAATTTGGGATAAAACAGTGAGGATTGGGGATAAAACACTGGGAATTGGGGAATAAACACCAGGGATTTGGGATAAAACACTGGGGATCCCAGCCCGGCGCTGCCGCAGGGACAGCAGCTCCACTGGGATGGGAAAAACGGGATAAAACACTGGGAATTTGGGAAAAAACATTGGGAATTGGGGATAAAACATTGGGAATTTGGGATAAAACACTGGGAACTTGGGATAAAATTTTGGGAATTTGGGATAAAACATTGGAAATTTGGGATAAAACACTGGGAATTGGGGATAAAACACTGGAAATTTGGGATAAAATTTTGGGAATTTGGGATAAAGCATTGGGAATTTGGGATAAAATTTTGGGAATTTGGGATAAAATTTTGGGAATTTGGGATAAAAGATTGGGAATTCCAGCCTGGCGCTGCGGCAGGGAGAGCAGGTCCACTGAAAATGGGAATTAAAACGGGAATTTTGGGAATTCTCCTCACTTGCTTCTGCCTTGACTTTGTCCATCTCGGCCAGCAGAGCCACCTCCCGATCCATGAGGCTGGAGAGGGGAAAAACAGGGAAAAATGGGGGAAAATGGGGATAAAACGGGGAAAATGGGGAAAAACAGGGAAAAAACAGGGAAAAATGGGAAAAATCAGGGAAAAAACTGATTTTTCCCACTAATTTCCCAATTTTTCCCCATTTTTTTCTTGATTCTTTTGTGATTTTTTCCTGATTTTTCCCACAATTTCCCCCATTTTTTTTCTTGATTTTTCCCACTAATTTCCCAATTTTTTTCCTGTTTTTTCCCCAATTTTTCCTAATTTTTCCCTGATTTTTTCCCAATTTTTCCCCAATTTTCCCCCATTTTTTCTTAATTTTTTGCAATTTTTTCCTGATTTTTCCCACAATTTTCCCTTTTTCCCCTGATTTTTCCCTGTTTTTTTTTCCCTGATTTTCCCCTGATCTTTCCAGATTTTTCCCCAGATTTTTTTCCAATTATTTCCTTTTTCCCCAATTTCTTCCCCTGATGTTTCCTGATTTTTCCCAATTTTCCCCTGATTTTCTCCCATTTTTCCTGAGTTTTAATGATTTTTCCAACTTATCCCAGATCTTTTCTGACTTTTTCCAGATTTTCCCCAAATTTCCCCCAAATTCTTCCTGATTTTTTCCTTATTTTCCCCCAATTTTTTCCTGATTTGTCCCCAATTATTTCCAATTTTCCCCTGATTTTCCCTCTATTTTTCCCCAATTTTTTCTGCTTTTTTTTTTATTTTCTCTCCTGCCATCCCAGACTTTCCCACTTCTTTTCCCCAATTTTTCCCTATTTCCCATTTTTCCCTCCAAATTTCCCATTTTCCCCTCCCAAATCCCAATTTTCCCTCCCAAATTCCCATTTTCCCCTCCCAAATTCCCATTTTTATGTCCAAAATCCCCAATTTTCCCCCCCAAAATTCCCTTTTTTTCCCCACAAACTGCCCCCAAACCTTCCAAAATTCCCATTTTTCTGACCCCAATTCCCATTTTTCCCATTTTTTCCCATTTTTCCCCATTTTTCTCACCCAGTTTCCTCCCCCCGGGGGAGCCGGGGCTGCTCCGGAGGCTCCGGGCTTGGCTCGGGGCAGGAAAAGTTGGAATTCCGTTCCCCAGGGCTGGGAAAATCCAAAATTCCAAGAAAATCCCATCCCCAAATTCCCAGATTTCCACCAAAATCCCAATTTTCCCCCAAAAAATCCCAAATTTCCCTCAAATTTCCCATCAAAATCCCAATTTTTCCCCAAAATCCCCTTCAAAATCCCAATTTTCCCCCCCAAAATTCCCAGAATTCCCAAGTTTTCCCTCAAATCCCATCCCCAAAATCCTGGATTTTCCCCCATTCCCAAATTTCCCCCCCCCAAAATTCCCAGTTTTTCCCCCTAACATCCCAAATACCCCCAAAATTCCCCCCAAAATTCCGCCCCCATTCCCAGATTTCCCTCCTGAATCCCAAATTTTCCCCCAAAAATCCCAAATTTTTCCCTCAAATTCCTGGATTCTACCCCTGAATCCCAAATTTCCCCCCAAAAATCCCAATTTTTCCCCCCAAAAACCCCAAATTTCCACCCCAAAAATTCCCAGACTTCCCCCAAATTCCCAGATTTCCCTCCCAAAATCCCAAATTTCCCCCCAGAATTCCCCAATTTCCCCAGAATTCCCAAATTTCCCGACCTGCCCCAGGCTCAGGGAGCGACTCCAGGCTGGGGGAGCGGTTGCCATGGAAACCATTGATGGAAATTCCCAAGTTTTCCAATTTTTCCAGCTTTTCCCAATTTTCCAGCTTCTCCTCCTGGCCAGGGCCTGAGGGGGAGGGGCTGGGCTGGGCTTTGGCTTTGGGTTTTTTCTTCTTGTTCTGGGAAAAATGGGAAAAAATGGGGAAAAATGGGAAAAAAAAGGGGGGAAAATTCATGTTTTAATCAGGAAAAAATGGGGAAAAAATTGGGGGAAAGGGGGAAAAAATCCGTGTTTTAATCAGGGAAAAAACTGGGGAAAATTGGGAAAAAAATCCGTGTTTTAATCAGGAAAAAGTGAGGAAAAATTTGTGGGAAAGTGGGGAAAAAATTGGGAAAAAAATAGGTTTTAAATGGGGAAGAATTGGGGGAAGAAATTGGGAAAAAAGGGGAAAAAATTCTGGGAAATTGGGAAAAAATGGGGGGAAAATTGGGGAAAATCCATGTTTTAATTGGGAAAAAAATGGAAAAAAATTGGGAAGAAATAGGAGGAAAATGGGGAAAAAATTGGAAAAAAATTGGGAAGAAATAGGAGGAAAATGGGGAAAAATTGGGAAAAAAATTGGGGAAAATCCATGTTTTAATTGGGGTAAAAAAGGACAAAATTGGGAATAAATGGGGAATTTTTGGGGATTTTTTTAGAGATTTTTTAGGGATTTTTGTAGGGATTTTTTGGGAATTTTTGTGGGATTTTTGGGAATTACCTTTTTTTTCCCAGTCACCGTCCATTCCTTGAGCACCTCGCTGGCATTGCCTGGGAAAAAAGGCCTGCACTGCCCTGTCCCTAAAACCTCCTCCCAAACTCCCCCAAATCCCTTTTCCAACCCCTGAAATTCCTTCCAGCTGCCCCTAAATCCTTGAATTTCATCCCCAAAGCCCAGGATTTCCTCCCTGAATCCCAGATTTCTCTCTCAGCATTCCCAAAATTCCCAGATTTTCCAGGAATTTTTGGGAACTCCCAGATTTCTGACCCTCCATGATAGGCCTGCATGCTTTCTCCCCAAAATCCCCTCCCAAATCCCCCCAGAATTCCCTTTCCAACCCCCCAAAATGCAGAATTTCACCCCCAAACCCCAGAATTCCCCCTCAGCATTCCCAGAATTCCCAGATTTTTTTGGGAATTCCGGGATTTTTTGGGAATTCTGACCCTCCACGAAGGCCTGCACTGCCCTGTCCCTAAAACCTCCTCCCAAACTCCCCCAAATCCCTTTTCCAACCCCTGAAATTCCTTCCAGCTGCCCCTAAATCCTTGAATTTCATCCCCAAAGCCCAGGATTTCCTCCCTGAATCCCAGATTTCTCTCTCAGCATTCCCAAAATTCCCAGATTTTCCAGGAATTTTTGGGAATTCCCTGATTTCTGACCCTCCATGATAGGCCCGCATGCTTTCATCCCCAAAATCCCCTCCCAAATCCCCCCAAAATCCCCTCTCCAACCCCCCAAACCCCAGAATTCCCTCTCAGCATTCCCAGAATTCCCAGATTTTTTTGGGAATTCCAGGATTTTTTGGGATTCCCCCCCTCCATGATAGGCCTGCATGCTTTCATCCCCAAAATCCCCTCCCAAATCCCCCCAAAATTCCCTTTCCAACCCCCCAAAATGCAGAATTCCACCCCCAAACCCCAGAATTCCCCCTCAGCATTCCCAGAATTCCCGGAATTTTTGGAATCCCGGGATTTGGGGCACTCTGACCCTCCATGAAGGCCTGCACTGCCCTGTCCACGGCGTTGTCGAAGTGCTGCAGCACCAGCACGATCTCGGTGTTGCTGCGGTTGGGAACCACGGCCCGCACGGCCTGCACCTGGGAAACATGGGAAAAACATGGGAAACGTGGGAAAACGTGGGGAAAACATGGGGAAAACATGGGAAAGACATGGGGAAAAACATGGGGGAAACGTGGGGAAAACGTAGGGAAAAGCATGGGGAAAATGTGGGGAAAACGTGGGGAAAAATGTGGGGAAAAATGTGGGGAAATCTGGGGAAAACATGGGGAAAAACGTGGGGAAAAATGTGGGAAACGTGGGGAAACGTGGGGAAAATGTGGGGAAAATGGGGGGAAAAACATGGGAAAAACATGGGAAAGACATGGGAAAAACGTGGGGAAAAACATGGGAAAAATGTGGGGAAATCTGGGAAAAACATGGGAAAAACATGGGAAAGACATGGGAAAAACGTGGGGAAAAACCCTCATGTTCTCGGAGGCGCCGCCCTGCGCCCGCACGGCCCCGGAGCGAGCGTCGAACACGAAGCCCGAGGGATCTGCGGGAAAGCCCGGATTCCTGGGAATGCTGGGGACTCCCACCAATCCCTGAATTCCCGCTGTCCCAGTCCCCAAATTCCCACAAATCCCAATCCCCAAATTCCTGGGAATGCTGGGTTGGATTCCCACCAATCCCTGAATTCCCACAACTCCCAGCCCCAAAATTCCCTGGGAATGCTGGGCTGGATTCCCACCAACCCCAATCCCGAAATTACCGCAAATCCCACAATTCCTACAGTCCCAATCCCTGAATTCCCACAAATCCCACTCCCAAAATTCCCACTGTCCCAATCCCCAAACTCCTGGGAATGCTGGGCTGGATTCCCACCAATCCCTGAATTCCCACAAACCCCAATCCCAAAATTCCCACAAATCCCAGCCCCAAAATTCCCACAAATCCCAATCCCCAAATTCCCACAATCCCAATCCCAGAATTCCCTGGGAATGCTGAGCCTGGATTCCCGCAAATCCCACTCCCAAAATTCCCACAGTCCCAATCCCAAAATTCCCACAAATCCCAATCCCAAAATTCCCGCAAATCCCAAAATGGATTCCCACCAATCTCTGAATTCCCACAAATCCCAATCCCAAAATTCCCGCAAATCCCAAAATTCCCACAGTCCCAATCCCCAAAATCCCTCCCTGATCCCCAAATTCCTGGGAATGCTGGGCTGGATTCCCACAAATCCCAGTCCCCAAATTCCCTGGGAATGCTGAGCCTGAACTCCCACAGTCCCAATCCCAAAATTCCCACTCTGATCCCAAATTCCCCAAGTGTTCCCCAATCCCAGAATTCCTGGAAATTGGGGAGCCCCAATTCCCATCCCGATCCCAAAATTCCCACCCTGATCCCAAATTCCCACCCTGATCCTGAAATCCCAATCCCCAAATTCCTTCCCTGATCCAGAAATTCCCACCCAAATCCTGAAATTCCCTCCCTGATCCCAAAAATTCCAGCCCCGGGAATTTCAATTCCCAAAAATTCCAGTCCCAGGAATCTCCAATCCCCAAATTCCAGAGGTTTCCCCCCCAATTCCCAATTCCCTCTCCCCAAAATCCCAAATTTTCCTCCACACTTCCTCCTTCCCCCCCCAAATTCCCAATTTTCCTCCCCATTTTCCCTCCAAAATCCCACATTTACCCCCCAAAATTCCCAATTTTCCTTCCAAAATCCCTCATTTCCCTCCCATTTCCCCCTAAAATTCCCAATTTTTCCCCTAAAATTCCCAATTTTCCCCCTAAAATCCCAATTTTCTCCCTAAAATCCCAATTTTTCCCCCTAAAATCCCAATTTTCCCCCCTATTTTCCCCCAAAATTCCATTTTTTCCTCCTTTCCCCCCCCCCCAAAATCCCAATTTTTTTTGGGCTCATCCTTTAGGATCCATCTGGCTGAGAAAATGGGAAAATGATCCCAGAAAATCCCTGGATTTTCCCTTGGGAAAGGGCTGGAATTGCCTCTCAATAATTAATTAAAGGCAAATAAAGACAAACGAGGCCCCTCCCCCCTCTGGCATTAACATTCCAGGGAAATTCTCCCCATCCCACAAAAAACCTGGAAAAACCTCCTGGAAAAAAGGGAAAAAAAGGAAAAAAGGGAAAATCCCTGGAAAAAAAAGGAAAAATTCCCTGGGAATTGTGGGGCTCAAAAAGGGAATTTTGGGGTTTTTTTTGCATTTAAATTCCCTTTTTTTGGGAATTTTGGTTGAAAATGGGGGATTTTTAAAGGGAATTTTGAGGGTTTGATCCCCCAAAAAAAAATCTGGGATTTGAGGGGGAATTCCCAGCGAAACTGGGATCCCAAAACCCCAAAAATTCCCTTTTTCCCCTCAATTTCCCAGCATTTTTCCCTGAATTTTCCCACAAAATCCCAGGAAAATCCCCAAACCCAATTTCCCCTTTCCCAATTCATTTTTCACCTTTTTTCTTTCATTTCCCCCCTTTTATCCCAATATTTTCCCAATTTTCCTCCTTTTTTCCAAATTTTCCAGCATTTTCCCACCTTTTTTCTTTCACTTTTCCCATTTTTTTCCCAATTTTCCTCCTTTTTTTTCCCCTTATTCCCAATTGTTCCCCTTTATTCCCAATTTTCCCCCTTTTTTCCCAATATTTTCCCTTTTTTCCCCAATATTTTCCCATTTTCTCCCCTTTTTCCCCAATTTTCCCCCAATTTTTTCCCAATTTTTCCTCCCATCTCTGGGAATTCCCAGGCAATTCCCCCTCCCCATTAAAAACCCCAATTTTTTTGGGATTTTTTGGGCTGAAAAATTCCCTGGGAATGCTGGGCTGGATTCCCACCAACCCCAATCCCGAAATTACCGCAAATCCCACAATTCCTACAGTCCCAATCCCTGAATTCCCACAAATCCCACTCCCAAAATTCCCACTGTCCCAATCCCCAAACTCCTGGGAATGCTGGGCTGGATTCCCACCAATCCCTGAATTCCCACAAACCCCAATCCCAAAATTCCCACAAATCCCAGCCCCAAAATTCCCACAAATCCCAATCCCCAAAATCCCTCCCTGATCCCCAAATTCCCACAATCCCAATCCCAGAATTCCCTGGGAATGCTGAGCCTGGATTCCCGCAAATCCCACTCCCAAAATTCCCACAAATCCCAATCCCCAAATTCCTGGGAATGCTGGGTTGGATTCCCACCAATCCCTGCAATTCCCACAGTCCCAATCCCTGAATTCCCACAAATCCCAGCCCCAAAATTCCCACAAATCCCAATCCCCAAAATCCCTCCCTGATCCCCAATCTGAATTCCCACAAATCCCAGAATTCCCTGGGAATGCTGAGCCTGGATTCCCGCAAATCCCACTCCCAAAATTCCCACAAATCCCAATCCCCAAATTCCTGGGAATGCTGGGTTGGATTCCCACCAATCTCTGAATTCCCACAAATCCCAATCCCAAAATTCCCGCAAATCCCAAAATTTCCACAGTCCAAATCCCCAAAATCCCTCCCTGATCCCCAAATTCCTGGGAATGCTGGGCTGAATTCCCACAAATCCCAGTCCCCAAATTCCCTGGGAATGCTGAGCCTGAACTCCCACAGTCCCAATCCCAAAATTCCCACTCTGATCCCAAATTCCCCAAGTGTTCCCCAATCCCAGAATTCCTGGAAATTGGGGAGCCCCAATTCCCATCCCGATCCCAAAATTCCCACCCTGATCCC
>NW_024530634.1:0-700 GCF_017590135.1 Pyrgilauda ruficollis
AAAAAAAAAAAAAAAAAAGGTCAAAATCTCCAAACAAAAAACTATCAAGAACCAGAGGGTGATATTCAGAATATTCAGATAAAAGATGTCTTGGAGTGTAAAATTCCCTGCCCTGTTCATTAGACAGCAAGTTCACAGAGCTGCCTGTGCAGACAGATGCAAATGCTGTATTCCATCACAGGGAAAGAGGGAGCAGCTCCACTGCTCTGGTGGGACTGGGAGCTCTGATTAGCAGAGCCAGAGCTTTTGGTCTTTTTAATAAAATGACAGTAATTTGATAGTAATAAACATTAGGCTGTCACCGTAACGTAGCAGTTTGCAAATAATGTTGACATTGTCTTATGCTTCATGTCAGAATGTGGGTCTGCTTCATCAGCTGATTAATGGGAAAATTGGATTAAATTCTTTAAATCTGACAAAAGGATCTTGGATTGCACTGGGAATAAATTTTGTTTTCACCTGTTCCTTTTAAGCCCTGGTAGTGCTTTTTCATCTGCTTTTGTTGTTTGGGGTTTTTCTTTTGTTGATTTTTCTTTTTCCTAATTTTGAGCACTTGTGCAAAGCTGTGACAAGTCCTACATAAATGATAATGTTGGCTTAACTACTCAAAATGCCATTTAAAGAGGTTCTGGAGCTGCTTTTTCTAGAAATACACAGTCCTGAAATAGGGAAGTTCTGCTTTTTGTAGTGAGGTGTTTTT
>NW_024530635.1:0-700 GCF_017590135.1 Pyrgilauda ruficollis
TCTAAAATTTAGGGGCTCTTGTCATGACAACTGATACATAACCATCACATCTATCAGGGCTCTCCAAAATTCTGGAAACCTAAAAGGCTTGTTCAAATTACATGCACTGAAACTGAAAGTATATTTTTTCCTTAGCATTTCAGTACTAACCTTCTGTGCATAATCATATTTGTTGCTTAATATACTTTCAAAATAATTGAAAACAGCAGAAGAAATTTTAAATTCTAACAAGGTACTTAGACTCAAGACTACAGTATGCTGTATCACAGACTTTATAATTGGGCTCAGAAAACCTGATGTAGAAAAAAAGAAAACAGCATAAAAAAGCTCAGTTCTCAAATCTCTGCAGATCTAGGAGTTGGGAGAAAAATTCTCTACACATATATCAAGTTAATTTGTCTGAGAAGTTACTGACAAACTGTGATTCACATAGCAGTACCTGTCATGCCAACTAACAAAAAAGCACTTCAGAAAGTGGCAAGACAAACAGTAGGGGCAATTGACCTGACCTTAGATAAGAAAAATAAGGAAGCAAAACTGAAAAATATGAAAGAAAGAAAACTAATATTAGAACTCAATGTCAACACTGAACACTAAATTCAAAAAGAAGCCCTCTGGAAGGAAATGGTTATCATTTATTAAACAGTGAAAGGAAAGGTAGTGAAATATATTGGGAATGTGCTCTAATTAGATAATGTAG
>NW_024530636.1:0-700 GCF_017590135.1 Pyrgilauda ruficollis
AATCCAGACCGGGATTTGAAATTGATTCCAGTCCAATCCAGGCCAGGCTTTGGGGATCCTGATCCAGTCCAGAGAATCCTGGCCGGGTTTTGGACTCGATCCTGATCCAGTTCAGGCCAGGATTTGGGACTTGAAAAAGCTCCAATCCAGGGAATCCAGGCCGGGTTTTGGGGTTGATCCTGATCCAATCCGGGCCAGGATTTGGGATTTGAAAAAGCTCCAATCCAGGGAATCCAGGCCGGGTTTTGGGGTTGATCCTGATCCAATCCGGGCCAGGATTTGGGATTTGAAAAAGCTCCAATCCAGGGAATCCAGGCCGGGTTTTGGGGTTGATCCTGATCCAATCCGGGCCAGGATTTGGGATTTGAAAAAGCTCCAATCCAGGGAATCCAGGCCGGGTTTTGGGGTTGATCCTGATCCAATCCGGGCCAGGATTTGGGATTTGAAAAAGCTCCAATCCAGGGAATCCAGGCCAGATTTTGGGGATTGATCCCAGCTCCAATCCAGGAATCCAGACCAGGTTTTGGCGATGGATCCCAGCTCCAATCCAGGGAATCTGTGCCAGGACCTGGGGGTTCATTCCAGCTCCAATCCAGGGAATCCAGGCCGGGTTTTGGGGTTGATCCTGACCCAATCCAGGCCGGGTTTTGGGGTTGCAATCCATGCCAGGACCTGGGGGTTGATTCCAGCTCCAATCCAG
>NW_024530637.1:0-700 GCF_017590135.1 Pyrgilauda ruficollis
AACTCTGGAGGTACATAGATTAGGCATAAAAAGTGAAACTGAGCAGAACTGTCATCTCCTGTGGCACAAGAAGTTGGGAAGGCAGTGAAGAACTGAAGGTAGCTGATCTTTAACTCCGTTTTCATTGCTCGTTAAATTATCAGAGGAAAGCTCACATTTATGTCTAATCTAGCAAGTCATATGTTTTGTTAGTCAAGCATGTTTTGTGTGCACAGACAGCATAAGACTAAAGCTGGGTGAATAAAGGGCAACTTAGCAACTATATGGATTTTCCCCCCCTAGGTTTTATGTAGTTTAACTTAAATTGTGAGGTTCCTGATGGTACACTTACTTTCTGTTATTAAAACTGTGGAAAACTGTACTTGATTTCCTATATAACGTAGCCACTTATTAATTATTATGCTTATTGCGTACCAAGCAGGTTTTTTTTCCTTTGAATGTAAGTACTTGACTGAAAATAAGTACAGTCTAATACAGTGTAGATTACATGGTATTGCGCATTTGGGATTGAGAATTAGTTTGTACTGCTATATGCTCTTGTGTTATAAGAAACCTAACTCAATTTTCAGTTCATAATAATAATGATGATAAACATAGTGCCCTATGATCTGTTTTCCTACTTATATAATACATATGCTGGCAGTCACATGACTCAGTTGAATTCATGGGTTGGCATTCAGTTGAATGTATTTTTTTTTTT
>NW_024530638.1:0-700 GCF_017590135.1 Pyrgilauda ruficollis
AACAACATAACTGTTCAGTTTTTCTGAATTATTATTCTAGGATCAAGACAACCTTTAATCCAACAATCTCAACCTCCACCTTATTCATCACCTAGAGATGTTCCCCCAGACATATTGTTAGATTCTCCAGAAAGAAAGCAAAAGAAACAAAAGAAAATGAAGTTAGGCAAGGATGAAAAAGACCAGACTGAAAAAGCTGCAATGTATGATATCATTAGCTCTCCTTCCAAGGACTCCACTAAGCTTACATTAAGACTGTCTCGTGTAAGATCTTCGGATATGGACCAGCAGGATGATATGCTTTCTGGTTTGGAAAACAGCAGTGTGTCAGAGGGTGATATTCCTTTTAATGTGCAGTACCCAGGACAGACTTCTAAAACACCCGTTACTCCACAGGATGTTAACCGCCCATTAAACACTGCTCAGTGTTTGCTGCAGCATGAACAGACAGCTTTCCTTCAGGCACAACAAGTGCCTGTTTTACAACAGAACACTTCAGTTGCTGCAAAACAGCCTCAAACTCCTGTGGTACAGACACAGCAACAGGTTTCGCAACAAGGAGCTATAACGTCATATGATGAAGTAGAATTGGATGCATTGGCTGAAATTGAGCGGATAGAACGTGAATCAGCTATTGAAAGGGAGCGATTTTCAAAAGAAGTGCAAGATAAAGGTAAAAGGATTGTGTGTGTGTATATAC
>NW_024530639.1:0-700 GCF_017590135.1 Pyrgilauda ruficollis
CCAGCTGCCCAGGGCAGTGCTGGAGTCTTTCCTTCCAGCCCTGGAAGGATTTAAAACCTTTGTGGATGTGGCATTTGGGGATGGGATTCCTGGCTGAAAGATTGATTTTTCATGTGGGGACAGGGTTTTGCAGTGAGCTTGGCAATGCTGGGTGAACAGCTGGATTGGATGCTCTGAGAGGTCTTTTCCACCCTCCGTGGTTCTGGGATTCCTTGCAGCCCTCCTGAGTTGTCTCTCCCACATTCCAAATGTGTTAAACTTGTTTTCCCCCGAGTTCCAGCCAGGCTGATCCTCTTCCCCTCATCCCTGAATATTTGGTAACATTTCTTAGCTGAGTGTGCCCTTCCTTTCCCACCCTGACTGCACTTGCTGAGATATCCATGCACTTCCCATGGTCTCAGTCTTTGCTCTCCTGGGTTTGGTGCACTTGACATCTTTAATGTGCCCAAGTCAAGCCTTATCATGAGCAGAGACAAACAAAGAACAGATAGAACAGATCCATGGAATCACAGAATCCGTAAGTCTGGAGAAGACCTTTAATTGTTGACCCAAAACACCATTTCTTGGAGAATCTTAAAACTGGCATCATTTTAGACAGCAGATATTCTCCCCTAAGGCTGGTTGGGAACTTACCCTCTTATTTTAGGCTTTTACCTCTTTCCTTACTTTTCATCTGAAGGAAAAAGGGGGAGATTTTTTT
>NW_024530640.1:0-700 GCF_017590135.1 Pyrgilauda ruficollis
GGCCAATCCATCCCAAAGCTGTGAAACTCTGCAGCTTTTGCTGCATTTGAGGTTGGTTATGGGGCCAGTCCATCCCAAACCCGCCTGCTGTGAAACTCCACAACTTTTGCTGCTCTTGGGGTTGTTTTTTGGGCCAATCCACCCCAAATCCACACTGCTGTGAAACTCTGCAGTGTCCTGTGAGCGGCAGAGCATTTGTCTCCTGTACAACCATTCTTCCTCCTCCACTTCAGTCATTCCCAAGTGTTCCCCAAGCCCCTTTGAACCAGGAGAGCGCTGAGAATGAAAAACCTCTCTCCAGTTTTCAGGCACAAGGCACATTTCATCTGCTTTATTCCTTTTATTCGCTCTGTGCTCCGTGTTTCCTGCCATCCACCTGGGCAGAGATAGCCGAGCAAGGCTTCTCTCCACTCTGAAAAAGTTCCCGAGTGCTAATCCCCCCGGAATGCAGCAATTATCTCCTCCCAGACAGGTGTTAAACGCTGCCTCCAAGAGATTATCCCGGCCTCTCTCATCCCGCCTGCCCTAGCTGTTCCAGGCACAACAGTAAATAGAATTTACCACTATCTCAATAGGTAAAGAGGAATCATTAGCTCCTGATACCATGACAGGGATTCTCAGTAAAGCGAGGATGAGCCAGCTTCATACCAGCTCAGTCCTTTTACTTACAGTAAGATGAAAAAGAATTTCTTTTTTTTTT
>NW_024530641.1:0-700 GCF_017590135.1 Pyrgilauda ruficollis
TGGCCTGGATGCACGTGCTGGCCGCCCTTAACCCCCAAAATCCCCCCATAAAATCCCCAAATTTCTTCCCAAAACTTCTTGAAATTCAAAAAAACAATCCCAGAATTCCTAAAAAAATAATAAAAGCCTGAATTCCCCTAAAAAAATGCCTCAAAATCCCCAAATTTCACCCAAATTTCACCCAATTTTCACCAAATTTCACCGTAAAACCCCCAAAAATCCCCAAAAAATCCCCAACTTTCCCCAAAACCCCCCGAATTTCCCCCAGGAAACGTGGCCTGGATGCACGTGCTGGCCGCCCGCGCCGCCCGCGCCCGCCCGGCCTCGGTGGGCGGCCAGTTCTTCTTCTGCTACGACGCCTCGCCCTGGGCGCCCTACGAGGACTTCAACCTGCTGCTGCTGGGCCCCGCCGGCATTTCGGGGGGTCCCCGCGTCCCCCCGAGGCTCTCGGCCTTCCTGGCCTGGCTCAACGGGGTGCTGAGGGCGGTTTTGGGGCGTTTCGGGGTGTTCTGGGCGCCGCTGCTCAACCCCTACACGTGGGCGGTGGCGTCGACGCCGTTCAGCGTCCGCACGGACAAGGCCGAGCGGGAGCTGGGGTACCGGCCGCTCTTCTCCTGGGAGGAGGCCAGGGACAGGACGGTGGGGTGGGTCAGGCATCCTGATCCTGATCCCAATTCTGGATCCAGGCCGGGTTTTGCTC
>NW_024530642.1:0-700 GCF_017590135.1 Pyrgilauda ruficollis
GCAGACACAGTTCCATGTTCTAATTCCAGACTGTTTTTTTCTGTCGTTTTTACTGATCCACTTCTTGTTCTCATGGCTGATTTAAATACTTGTCCCAGGCCCCAGTGCTGGTTATTTAGTTATAGAACTGTTCCACAAAGCTTAGATTTGTTTGATTTTGATCACTCTTTTCACTGCTCAGCTCCAACAGTAAATGCCTTGGTGCAAGGCATTCTTTCTGCTGAAGTTTTCTTTGCTGGCGCACTGTAAGCCAGTCCCTGCTCCTTTCTCCTTACTGTTGGCTTCTATTACTGCTTCAGACATCTTCCTGCACTCTCAGGCACTCCACATCTGAGTGAGGAGAAATCTCAGAATTGACTCCATAAAGATTTTTTTCTTACGTTTCTAGACTTAAGCAGTCACTGAATATGGCTGGACTTTATTTTGCATTTTCTGGGCATTGTTCAAGAAACTGGGCCAAGTTCTTTCTTCACAGAAGAGGCTCCTTCTCAAAGGAACACAGAATAAATCACTGTGTTCTCCCAGCCCTTTGGAGCTCAGGAAGAATGTGCTGTGATCCACATCAGAACATGCCTCATGGCTCAGCTGGATGTGTCCTCTCCATACAGCAGCAGTGAACTGGGTGGGTGTGATTAAAGAACAGAAGGGGTTTGGAGGAGAGCAGGGATCAGAATGGGAAGGGAATAGGTCTGCTGTGCTC
>NW_024530643.1:0-700 GCF_017590135.1 Pyrgilauda ruficollis
AGGCACAGCAGCAGCCAGCCCTGCCATGGCACCTCCCAGGGCTGTGTTCCACCAAGCCCCCTCTCCCACTGCTCCCAGGATCATCCCCATTTGTGTTTCTCTGAGACCACACAAGTGCATTACAGCAAACTGCTTTGCCAGGAGGACTGGCAGCATCCAACATTTGCCTTTGTTTCCTGGCTTATTAACATGCTGCAAACTGATTGCAATTCTGGAGTAACCCCGGTGTCCCTCTCATAGCCTCTCTTGCAGCATCACATTGCGTGGGGAGATGAATTGTTATGTTGCAGCAGATTCTTCCTTCTGTATTTATTTCCCAACACCATCCTCAGAGGCAGCCCCAACAGCTGCTGCTCTTTCCTGGGGAATAGCCATCCCACACAACATCCCTGTGTGCCCAGGCCAGGCAGTGTGACTGCATTTCTGAGCCTTGCTGCTCCCCACAGTGCCTGTCCTGACCTGCTGGAGGGATGAAGAGAAAAGTAGAAATCCTAGATTTAAAAATCACTGCTTTAGTTTTATTGCAAATATTCTATGTTACCAGCATTCAGGCTGGAATTGGCTGTAGCAGCTGATTTAGTCACCCAAGCCCACACTCATCATTCAGGTTTTTTCTTTGTCTCCATTAAAAATAAATAAGCAGCTCAACAGACTTGTGCATCCCTTTGGGATATGGTTCCCAGCAGATTTTTTTTTTTTT
>NW_024530644.1:0-759 GCF_017590135.1 Pyrgilauda ruficollis
TCGGACCCACGGGTTAATTTGCACACACTAATTTTCATACATTAATCTGCACACACTAATTTGCACACACCAATTTCCACACACCAATTTGAACACATTAATTCCCTCACATTAATTCCCACACCCTAATTTGCACATGCTAATTAGCACAGCTCTCACCCAGGTGTGGGTAGTACTCCGAGGGCTCGGACCCACGGGTTAATTTGCACACATCAATTTCCATACACTAATTTGAATACATTAATTCCCTCACACCAAAATTTGCACACCCTGATTTGCATACAGTAATTTGCATATGCTAATTAGCACGCCTCTCACCCAGGTGTGGGTAACACCCCGAGGGCTCAGACCCACGGGTTAATTTGCACACATCAATTTGCACACATTAATTTGCACCCACTAATTCCCTCACATTAATTCCCTCACCCTAATTCCCACACCCTAATTTGCATACGCTAATTAGCACGTCTCTCACCCAGGTGTGGGTAGTACTCCGAGGGCTCCTCGGGCCCGGCCCCGCTCGCGTCGTGGCTCGGCGACGGCGTCGGCGGCTTCACCATCTCGGCCGTCTGCAGGAACCTGGCCGGGGGAGGGGGCAGTTCTGGGGGGGTTTGGGGCAGTCTCACCCAGGTGTGGGTAGTACTCCGAGGGCTCCTCGGGCCCGGCCCCGCTCGCGTCGTGGCTCGGCGACGGCGTCGGCGGCTTCACCATCTCGGCCGTCTGCAGGAACCTGGCCGGGGGAGGGGGCAGTTCTGGGGG
>NW_024530644.1:2287-14047 GCF_017590135.1 Pyrgilauda ruficollis
TTTTGTGTCACTTTTGTGCCATTTTTAGGCTATTTTGAGGCCATTTTTGGCTCACTTTTGTGCCATTTTTGGGCCATTTCTGACCCATTTCCGTGTCATTTTTAGGCTAATTTTGGGGCTATTTTTGGCTCGTTTTTGGCTCATTTTTGGGCCATTTTTAGGCTCATTTTGGGGCCATTTTTAGGCTCATTTTTGGGCCATTCTGACCCATTTCTGCCCCTCTTTAGCACCCACCTGTAGAGCCCCAGGTCGGTGAACCAGTCCTGCACCAGCAGCACCACGTGGCACAGATTTCATATCATTTGGGGCAGTTCTGGGGGGTTGGGGCAGTTATTGGGGGGGTTTGGGTCACTTTCAGGTCAATTTTTTGCCATTTTTGGCTCATTTTTGGGCCATTTTTAGGATCACTTTTGTGCCATTTTTGGCTCATTTTTGGGTCACTTTGGTGCCATTTTTAGGCTAATTTTGGGGCTATGTTCTGGGGGGTTGGGGCAGTTATTGGGGGGTTTTGGGTCACTTTCAGGTCAATTTTTTGCCATTTTTGGCTCATTTTTGGGCCATTTTTAGGATCACTTTTGTGCCATTTTTGGCTCATTTTTGGGTCACTTTGGTGCCATTTTTAGGCTAATTTTGGGGCTATTTTTGGCTCACTTTTGGATCATTTTTAGGCTAATTTTTTGGGCCATTTTTGGGTCACTTTTGTGCCATTTTTAGGATCACTTTGGGGCCATTTTTGGGTCACTTTTAGGATAATTTTGGGTCACTTTTGCGCCATTTTTAGGCTATTTTTGGGGCCATTTTTAGGCTATTTTTGGGTCATTTTTGTCTCACTTTTGTGCCATTTTTGGGCTCATTTTTGGGCCATTTTTGGGCCATTTTGACCCATTTCCATGTCATTTTTCTGTCATTTTTAGGCTAATTTTGGTGCCATTTTTGTCTCACTTTGGGGCCATTTTTGGCTAATTTTGGTGCTATTTTTGGCTCATTTTTGGGCCATTTTTAGGCTAATGTTGGGGCCATTTTGGTGCCATTTTTGTGCCATTTTTAGGCTAATTTTTGGGTCACTTTGGCTCATTTCTGACCCGTTTCCATCCCTCTGGCACCCACCTGTAGAGCCCCAGGTCGGTGAACCAGTCCTGCACCAGCAGCACCACGTGGCACAGATTTCATATCATTTTTGGGTCCCTTTGGGGCCATTTTTAGGCTCATTTTGGGGCCATTTTTAGGCTATTTTTGGGTCACTTTTGTGTCATTTTTGTGCCATTTTTAGGCTAATTTTGGGGCCATTTTTGTGTCACTTTTGTGCCATTTTTAGGCTATTTTGAGGCCATTTTTGGCTCACTTTTGTGCCATTTTTGGGCCATTTCTGATCCATTTCCGTGTCATTTTTCTGTCATTTTTAGGCTCATTTTGGGGCCATTTTTGGCTCATTTTTGGGTCACTTTTGGGCCATTTTTAGGCTCATTTTGGGGCCATTTTTGGGCCATTTCTGATCCATTTCCGTGTCATTTTTGTGCCATTTTTAGGCTCATTTTGGGGCCATTTTTGGCTCATTTTTGGGTCACTTTTGTGCCATTTTTGGGGCATTTCTGACCCATTTCCATGTAATTTTTCTGTCATTTTTAGGCTCATTTTGTGGCCATTTTTGGCTCATTTTTGGCTAATTTTGGGCCATTTTTAGGCTCATTTTGTGTCACTTTTGTGCCATTTTTAGGCTCATTTTTGGGCCATTTTTGGGCCATTTTTAGGCTCATTTTGGGGCCATTCTGACCCATTTCCATCCCTCTGGCACCCACCTGTAGAGCCCCAGGTCGGTGAACCAGTCCTGCACCAGCAGCACCACGTGGCACAGATTTCATATCATTTTTGGGTCACTTTGGGGCCATTTTTGGGTCATTTTTGTGTCACTTTTGTGCCATTCTTAGGCTCATTTTTGGGCCATTTTGGGGCCATTTTTGGGCCATTTTGGGGCCATTTTTGGGCCATTCTGACCCGTTTCCATCCCTTCGGCACCCACCTGTAGAGCCCCAGGTCGGTGAACCAGTCCTGCACCAGCAGCACCACGTGGCACACCGTGAACAGGAAGGCGGCGATCTGCAGCGACTGCACCGCGCTCGTTAGCATCTCATTTGCATAGCCCCGCCCTCCCTCATTAGCGTGCCCCGGCCACGCCCCCACCTGGGTCTCCACGTAGGCGTGGGGCAGCGCGAACTCGGGCGGAAGCTTCCGGTCGTTGTTGATCAGGTGATCCAGGTGGGCGGGGCTAAGGATGGGCTGGGGGCGTGGCCAAAAGGGGCGGGGTCGGGGAGGCCACGCCCACAGCGGGGGGGTAATGAGGGTGGTTGGGGTAATTAATGGCGGTAATTAGGGTAATTAAGGGAATTATCATCGGGGGAATTATGGTAGTTAATTAGAGTAATTAGGATAATTAAGGGAATTATTGGGGGAGTTATGGTAATTAGAGTAATTAGGGTAATTAGGGGAATTATCATTGGGGAATGATGGTAATTAGAGTAATTAGGGGAATTATCATTGGGGAATGATGGTAATTAGAGTAATTAGGGGAATTATAATTAGGGAAATTACGGTGATGGGTGTAATTAAGGTAATTGGAGCAGTTAAAATTGGGGTAATTACGGTAATTGGAGTAATTACGGTAATTGGGATTATTATAGTAATTAGGGTAATTACGGTAATTAGGATGATCATGGTAATTAATCAGAGTAAATAGAGTAATTGGGGGAATTATCACTGGAGTAATTATAGTAATTATAGTGATTAGAGTAATTAGAGGAATTATAATTAGGGTAATTATGAAAATGGGAGTAATTACGGTAATTGGGGCAATTAAAATTGGGGTAATTAGGGTAATTACGGCAATTAGGATAATTGCAGTAACTGGGATAATTAAAATTGGGGTAATTACGGTAATTAGGGTAATTACGGTAATCAGGATAATTATGGCAATTAGGATGATTGCGGTAATTAGGATGATTATGGTAATTAGGCTAGTTACAGTTATTGGGGCAACTATAATTGGGGCAATTAAAGTAATTATACTAATTAGGTAGCTACAATAATTAGGATAATCACAGTAATTGGGGTAATTATGATAATTGGGCTGATTATAATTGGGGTAATCATGGTAATTAGGGTAACTAAATCTTTAAACTCCAAATTAAAGTTAATTAAGGGCAATTAAGCTAATTTTAAGGCATTTATTGGATAATTAATGCTATTACTGGAATAATTGAAGGTAATTAAGGGCAATTAAGCTAGCTTTAAGGTATTTCTCGGATAATTAATGCTATTAGTGGACTAATTAAAGCCAATTAAGGGCAATTAATCAACTTTCAGGCTAATTTTTTCACTAACCACCAGCATTTCCGTGCTCATTAACACTAATTAATGGCGATTAAAGCCGGGCACCGGCTGGATAAGGACAGCAGGGCGGTAATTAGCGCTGCTGAGGGTTAATTAGCGTTAATTAGCGGTAATTACCTGTGTGTCCAGGAAGAGCACGCGCTCCTGCGTGACGAACAGGTCGATGCCGCCGGTCTGGGCCCCCCCGCGCTCGCGCAGCTCCGGCGGCTGCGGCCGGAACACGAAGGAGCTGCGGGACCAGTATGGACCAGTATGGACCAGTACGGACCGGTATGGACCAGTACGGACCAGTATGGACCGGTATGGACCAGTATGGACCGGTATGGACCGGTATGGACCGGTACGGACCAGTATAAACCAGTAAAGAGTGGTATGGACTGATATAAACCAGTATAAGCCAGTATGGACCAGTATAAATCAGTATGGACTGGTACAGAGTGATAAGGACCACTATAAACCAGTATAAACCAGTATGGGCTGATATAAACCAGTATGGACCACTATAAACCAGTATAAACTGGTATAGACCGGTATGGACCAGTAACACCCAACCCCCTCCCAGTCCCTCCCAGTAACCCCAACCCCGAAACCAGTACAAACCAGAAACCCCAAATCCCCCTTTAACCCTTTCCCAGTCCCTCCCAGTAACCCCAACCCCGAAACCAGTACAAACCAGAAACCCCAAATCCCCCTTTAACCCTTTCCCAGTCCCTCCCAGTAACCCCAACCCCGAAACCAGTACAAACCAGAAACCCCAAATCCCCCTTTAACCCTTTCCCAGTCCCTCCCAGTAACCCCAACCCCGAAACCAGTACAAACCAGAAACCCCAAATCCCCCTTTAACCCTTTCCCAGTCCCTCCCAGTAACCCCAACCCCGAAACCAGTACAAACCAGAAACCCCAAATCCCCCTTTAACCCTTTCCCAGTCCCTCCCAGTCCCCCCCAGTACCGCGGGTCCTCCTCGGGCTGGTTCCCGGCCAGCAGTGACATCACCGTGGATTTCCCGGTGCCCTGCAGCCCCAGCGCTCCCACCACCAGCACGTCCGTCTGCTCCAGCAGGAACTGGGAGCGACTGGGAGTCACTGGGAGGGGCCTGGCCACGCCCCCGGCCACGCCCACCCAGCCAGAGCCACGCCCAACCCACTAAGCCCCGCCCCTGGCACATCCAGTAGCAAATGGGAGCAACTGGGAGTCACTGGGAGGCTCTTAAGCTCCGCCCACTCTGCTAAGCTCCGTCCCAGTGCGTCCAATAGGAACTGGGAGTCACTGGGAGCAACCTGGCCCCGCCCACCCCATTAAGCCCCACCCCTAACCCATCCAATAGCAACTGGGATTCACTAGGCGGCTCCTAAGCTCCGCCCCCTCAGCCCTAGCCCCACCCCATCCCAAAATGCGAGTCACTGGGAGGCTCTTAAGCCCCGCCCACTTCATTAAGCGGGAAGCCCCGCCCACCTCGAGGGCGCTGTCGCACCAGTTCATCTGCTCGTCCACCAGTTTGATGCTGCTCTTCATCTTCTCGGGCGCCGCCAGCCGCGCCTGCGCCTGCGCCGCTGGGGGCGGGGCCAGGGGGACACGCCCACTTCGGGGACACGCCCACCCGGCAGCCAAACCCCGCCCAGGTTTGGGGATACCGCGGTGGCCACGCCCCCCCGGAAACTCCGCCCATTTTAACGCTCAATAGGAGTGACTTGAATCCTTGAGCCACGCCCACTAGCTCTGGCCACGCCCACTGTGACCACGCCCATCCGAGGGACACACCCAGCTTAAACCACGCCCCTTTATTTCAATACTTTGGCCCCACCCACAAATTGGCCATGCCCACAGCGACCACACCCAGTTATGGCCACGCCCCCAGATTAAACCACGCCCCTTTTCCCATCATTTTCATACCTTAGCCTGACCTACAATCAATGACCACGCCCACAGTGAGCACACCCAATCATGGCCACACCCACCAGCCAAACCCCGCCCCTTGTCACCAGCCAATCATAATCTAGCTCTGCCCACAATGACCACACCCATAGAGGCCACGCCCACATCAGCCACACCCACCCCAAAGCACCCGATCTCCACCCAAGTCCCTTAATTATTGCAATTTAGCCCCGCCCCTCAATAAGCCCCGCCCATTTTAGCTCCTCCCACTCCCCGAGCCCATTTAAGCCCCGCCCACTCACGGTCCAGCGCGGCGGGCGGGGCCAATCCGCGGCTGTGCAGTTGACATTTTAACGCTCAATAGGAGTGACTTGAATCCTTGAGCCACGCCCACTAGCTCTGGCCACGCCCACTGTGACCACGCCCATCCGAGGGACACACCCAGCTTAAACCACGCCCATTTCCCCAAGCCGATCCCCTTTATTTTAATACTTTAGCCCCACCCACAAATTGGCCATGCCCACAGCGACCCACACTGGCCGGTTAAGGACAGCAGGGCGGTAATTAGCGGTGGTGAGGGTTAATTAGCGTTAATTAGCGTTAATTACCTGGGTGTCCAGGAAGAGCACGCGCTCCTGCGTGACGAACAGGTCGATGCCGCCGGTCTGGGCCCCCCCGCGCTCGCGCAGCTCCGGCGGCTGCGGCCGGAACACGAAGGAGCTGCGGGACCAGTATGGACCAGTATGGACCAGTACGGACCGGTATGGACCAGTACGGACCAGTATGGACCGGTATGGACCAGTATGGACCGGTATGCGCCCACTGTGACCACGCCCATCCGAGGGACACACCCAGCTTAAACCACGCCCCTTTATTTCAATACTTTGGCCCCACCCACAAATTGGCCATGCCCACAGCGACCACACCCAGTTATGGCCACGCCCCCAGATTAAACCACGCCCCTTTTCCCATCATTTTCATACCTTAGCCCCACCTGCAATCAATGACCACGCCCACAGTGAGCACACCCAATCATGGCCACACCCACCAGCCAAACCCCGCCCCTTGTCACCAGCCAATCATAATCTAGCTCCGCCCACAATGACCACACCCATAGAGGCCACGCCCACATCAGCCACACCCACCCCAAAGCACCCGATCTCCACCCAAGTCCCTTAATTATTGCAATTTAGCCCCGCCCCTCAATAAGCCCCGCCCATTTTAGCTCCTCCCACTCCCCGAGCCCATTTAAGCCCCGCCCACTCACGGTCCAGCGCGGCGGGCGGGGCCAATCCGCGGCTGTGCAGTTGATAGACAGGCTGGGTGGGGCGTGGCCCCTCCCTCTCGGTGGGCGGGGCCTGCGCCGGCCCCTCCCCCGCTGCCACCGAGGCCCCGCCCCCTCCCCGCCCCTCCTCCCCACGTGCTTTCATCAGCACGATGGGCGGGGCTGGAGCGGGAGGGGGCGGGGCTTGCGCCGGCCCCGCCTTGGGGGCAGCAGGAGGCGGCTGCTGGGGGGGAGGGAAATGACGTCATGGGGCGTAGCCACAACGAGTGGGAAGGGTCACGCCCCTTTGGTTGGTGGCCACGCCCCCCAGGCTCACCCGCTCGGCCGGGGGCTTGGCCAGGATGATTGGCGTCTTCTGCAGGGGCCCCGCTGGCTCCTCCCCCTGCTCCTGTGGGCGGGGCGAGGTCAGTGAGGCCACACCCACCACATTCACAGAAAGCCACGCCCACCCAGTATAGTCCCCGCCCCTTTCCAGACATCTCATTGGTTATTATATGGCTCTTGGCCACGCCCACAACTGCCACACCCTTAAAAAGCCACGCCCCCACCTTCCACCACGCCCTCTGTAGCAGATGTCAATCATTCCCAAGCCACGCCCCCATGCATAGCCAGGCCATGTACACCTGTCAATCACTCCCAAGCCACGCCTCACTCCACTGCAAACTGCTGTCAATCATGCTCAAGCCCCGCCCTCTCCCACATTAGCCCCTCCTACCACCAGCCCCGCCCCAACACCACTCCCACAACTGTCAATCATTCTCAAACCCCACCCCACCACCACTCCCATCCCCTCACAACCGCTGTCAATCAACCGCAAGCCCCGCCCCACCACCACTAACCCTCCCCACACAACCGCTGTCAATCAACCCCAAGCCCCGCCCCACCTCCACTCCCATCCCCACACAACCGCTGTCAATCAACCCCAAGCCCCTCCCGCCGTCACCCCTTAGCCCCGCCCACCCTCCTCTCTCCGCCTCCCTCCGTTTCCTTCTCTCGGTTCCAGCAGCGGCGCCGCGCGCCGGGGGCGGGGCTCTGCCCGGAGTCCGACATGGCGGCGGCTCCGGGCCCCGGGCGGCTCCCGGCGACGGCCCGGAGGCTCCTGAGGGGCTCCCGGAGAGGTTCGGGAACCGTCCGGGGGTGGGGGAGGGGTGGTCACAGCGCCGGTCACATGCGGGGGGGTCCGGGGGGGTCAGGCCAGCGCCAGCACTGCGGGGGAGGGGAGAGAGGCGTTACCTGGGGGCACCTGGGACACACCTGGGGGCACCTGAGACACACCTGGGGGCACCTGGGGGGTGTGGCCCAGGTGTGTAAGTCCCTCGGTGTCCCCTCTTTGTCCCCACAGGTGTGCCCAGGTGTGGCCCAGGTGTGGCCCAGGTGTGTCCCAGGTGTGTCTCACATCTCCCCACATTCCCCCCAGGTGTCCCCAGGTGTCCCCAGGTACCTCCAGGTCCCCCCCAGGTGTATCCCACATCCTCCCAGGTGTCCCCAGGTGTGCCCAGGTTTGTCCCAGGTATCTCCAGGTGTGTCCCAAGTCCCCCCAGGTGCCCCCCAGGTGTATGCCAGCTGTCCCCAGGTGTGTCCCCAGGTCCCCCCAGGTGCCCCCAGGTATCCTGAGGTGTGCCCCAGGTGTTTCCCAGGTGTGCCCAGGTGCCCCCCAGATGTCCCCAGGTGTGGGGGCTCCCGGCGCTCCCCGAGCCCCTGAGGGCTCCTGAGGCCGCTTCCGGTTCCTTTCCCGCTCCTCCCGCCCGCGCGCGGCCTGAGGGGGAGGGGGCGTGGCCTGCCGGAAACGCTGAGCGCATGCGCGGAGCTGCAAGAGGCGTGGTTTGTGACTTACTGCGCTGTAAGGGGCGTGGCCTGTCTCAGAGAGCAGCGCGCATGCGCGCATAAGTGGGCGTGACACCCGCGTCTCTGCGCGCGCGCGAAAGGGGCGTGGCTTGTATTTAAAGCGCCAGCGCGCTTTTAAATTAAAAATCCGATTAAATTAAATTTTTTAATTTTTTTGAAAAATTTTAATTAAAGTCTCGCACCGCTTGACCCTCCCCCCCCACCCAAAGAAAAAAACGACACCGAAGCCTCGTTGTGGTTTTTATTAACGGCGGGACAAGTAAGACAGGTGGGACAGGGACAGGTGAGATGGGAGATATGGACAGGTGAGGCACAGGTGAGAGATGGACAGGTGAGAGACAGGTAAGGGATAGGTGAGACAGGTGAGGGACAAGTGAGATGGGAGGTATGGACAGGTGAAGCAGGTGAGGAACAGGTGAGATAACAGACCAGTGAGACACAGGTGAGACAGGTGAGAGGTGGGACAGGTGAGACACAGACAGGTGAGGGATGGACAGGTGAGACATGGACAGGTGAGGGACACGCGAGACCCAACAGGTGAGACAGGTGAGGTAAGGACAGGTGAGACATTGACACATGCACAGGGGAGACGAGTGAGACAGACAGGTGTGGGAACTAAACCAGTCCAAACCAGTATAACCAGTACCCGCTGTCCAGGATGGGCCCGGTGCACTGCACCCCACACCAGTATAACCAGTACTCCCAGTATAACCAGTATAAACCATTATAACCCAGTATAACCACTATAAACCACTCCAAACCAGTGCTCCCACTCCAAACCACTCCAAACCAGTATAAGCCAGTATAACCAGTATAAACCATCATAACCCAATATAACCCAACAAAACCAGCCCAAACCATTATAACCCACTCCAAACCAGTATAAACCAGTCCAAACCAGTGCTCCCAGCCCAAACCAGTATAAGCCAGTATGACCAGTACCCGCTGTCCAGGATGGGCCCGATGCGCTGCAGGGACTTGGCCACGTTGAAGCGAACGTTGGCCACGGCGTCGGCGGCCATGCGCAGCACGGTGGGCAGCATCTGCGTGGTGGTCACCTCCTGGCCACACACCTCCGACAGCACCTGCGCAGGTGAGACAGGTGAGATCATACAGGTGAGACAGGTGTGACATGGACAGGTGAGATGGGACAGGTGAGAGGTGAGGTATAGACAGGTGAGATGGAACAGGTGAGAGGTGAGGTATGGACAGGTGAGATCAGACATGTGAGACAGGTGTGACATGGACAGGTGAGATGGGACAGGTGAGACACAGGGCCGTGGGCAGCATCTGCGTGGTGGTCACCTCCTGGCCACACACCTCGGATAACACCTGCACAGGTGAGACAAGTGAGATCATACAGGTGAGACAGGGGTGATATGAACAGGCGAGACACATCACATGGGACAGGTAAGACAGGTGAGATGTGAGGTGAGACATGGACAGGAGAGATGGACAGGTGAGACAGGCGAGACATGGACAGGTGAGACCAGACAGGTGAGACAGGTGAGATCATACAGGTGAGACAGGGGTGATATGAACAGGCGAGACACATCACATGGGACAGGTAAGACAGGTGAGATGTGAGGTGAGACATGGACAGGAGAGATGGACAGGTGAGACAGGCGAGACATGGACAGGTGAGACCAGACAGGTGAGACAGGTGAGATCATACAGGTGAGACAGGGGTGATATGAACAGGCGAGACACATCACATGGGACAGGTAAGACAGGTGAGATGTGAGGTGAGACATGGACAGGAGAGATGGACAGGTGAGACAGGCGAGACATGGACAGGTGAGACCAGACAGGTGAGACAGGTGAGATGTGAGGTGAGACATGGACAGGAGAGATGGACAGGTGAGACAGGCGAGACATGGACAGGTGAGATGGGACAGGTGAGACAGGTAAGGGGAGAACACGTGAGACAGGTGAGGTATGGACAGGTGAGACAGGTGAGGTGAGACAGGTGTGATATGAACAGGCGAGACACATCACATGGGACAGGTAAGACAGGTGAGATGTGAGGTGAGACATGGACAGGTGAGATGGACAGGTGAGATGGACAGGTGAGAGAACACGTGAGACAGGTGAGGTATGGACAGGTGAGACAGGTGAGGTGAGACAGGTGTGATATGAACAGGCGAGACACATCACATGGGACAGGTAAGACAGGTGAGATGTGAGGTGAGACATGGACAGGTGAGATGGGACAGGTGAGACAGGTAAGGGGAGAACACGTGAGACAGGTGAGGTATGGACAGGTGAGACAGGTGAGGTGAGACAGGTGTGATATGAACAGGCGAGACACATCACATGGGACAGGTAAGACAGGTGAGATGTGAGGTGAGACATGGACAGGTGAGATGGGACAGGTGAGACACAGGGCCGTGGGCAGCATCTGCGTGGTGGTCACCTCCTGGCCACACACCTCGAATAACACCTGCACAGGTGAGACAGGTGAGATCATACAGGTGAGACAGGTGTGATCCTATCCCACTCAGGTGCCCCCAGGTGTGCCCCCAGGTGTGCCCAGGTGTATCCAGGTGTGCCCAGGTGTAGTTCTATCCCCCTCAGGTGTGCCCAGATGTGTCCCCAGGTGTGCCCAGGTATGCTGTGGGTCTACCCAGGTGTACCCAGGTGTGGTTCTATCCCCCTCAGGTGTATCCCAGGTGTGCTGTGGGTCTACCCAGGTGTACCCAGGTGTGGTTCTATCCCCCTCAGGTGCCCCCAGGTGCGCCCAGGTACCCACGTTGATGCAGAAGAGCGTGGTCATGCGGTGCAGGTAGTTGGGGTCGGCGGCCATGGCCAGCACCTTGGGCACGATGGTGCCCTGCGCCCAGGTGTGCCCGAAGCGCTCCACCAGCTTGCGCAGGTTACTGGTGGCGGCCTCGCGGATGGCGTACACTGCGGGGAACCAGTACGGACCAGTAAGGACCAGTATGGACCAGTATGGGCCAGTATGGGCCAGTATAAACCAGTATGGACCAGTATGGGCCAGTATGGGCCAGTATAAACCAGTACGGACCAGTATGGGCCAGTATAAACCAGTACGGACCAGTATGGACCAGTATGGACCACTACGGTCCAGTGCAAACCAGCCCTGACCAGTATGGACCGGACCAGTATGGACCAGTATAAACCAATATAAATCGGTACGGACCAGTAAGGACCAGTATAAACCAGTATGGACCAGTATGGAGCAGTAATAACCAGTATAAACCAGTTTGGACCAGTACAAAGCACTATAAACCGATATAGATCAGTACAAACCAGTACGGACCAGTTTGAACTGGTATGGACAAGTGCAAACCAGTATGGACCAGTACGGACCAGTACCACCCACCCTCAGCAGCCAGTAAGCCTCCCAGTA
>NW_024530645.1:0-700 GCF_017590135.1 Pyrgilauda ruficollis
AATTTGGGGGATGCTAATGAGGGGATGCTGTGTGCTGAAGAGTTTTCTGTGGGAGCGGCGGAAAGGGCCGAGTGCTGTCGGAAACATCCGAGCGCAGGGTGGGCGGGGGAGCCGAGCGTTGCCGGAAATACCCGAGCGCAGGGTGGGCGGGGGAGCCGAGCGGTGCCGGAAATACCCGAGCGTAGAGGCCGAGCGGAGAGAGCCGAGCCCTGCCGGCAATACCCGAATGATTCCGATTATGAGCGGGCCGGGGGAGCCGAGCCCTGCCGGAAATTCCCGAATGATTCCGATTATGAGGGGGCCGGGGGAGCCGAGCCCTGCCGGAAATACCCGAATGATTCCGATTATGAGGGGGCCGGGGGAGCCGAGCGGTGCCGGAAACGCCCCCTGCGGTGCCCCCCAAAATCCCCCTGGGAGGGAACGCGGGACCCCCCCAAAACCTCCCCAATTCCCCTACACCGGATCCCCCCAGCCCCAGAGCCGCTGGTGAGAAAAGGGGCGGGGCAAATCCGTCATGAGATATGAATATGCAAATATAGGAGTACTATTATGCTAATAAACGAGTGACGCGAAACAATCCGGGCGGAGGGGCGGGGTTATGCAAAACAGCAGTCAACAGGGAGAGAAAGGCATGCTGGGAAAGAGGTTTTTGGGGGGGATTTCGGGGTTTTTGGGGGTCGGATCGTGCGGGATGAGAGAA
>NW_024530646.1:0-700 GCF_017590135.1 Pyrgilauda ruficollis
CCAGAGTGGCACTGTCCCCGAGGGTGGTACTGTCCCGGGGGTGGCATTGTCCCGGGGGTGGCACTGTCCCCAGGGTAGCGCCGTCCCCAAGGGTGGCGCTGTCCCCAGCGTGGCACTGTCCCCGGGGGTGGCACTGTCCCGAGGGTGGCGCTGGTGGCAGTGCCAGCGCTGGTGGCAGTGCCCAGGGTGGCCCGGCCGTCCTTGTCCCCTCCCCGGGGCTGGTGGCCCTGCCTGGGGAGGTGGCCCTGGGGACATGGCCGGGGTGGCAGTGGCAGGGGTTGGCTCTGGGGACAAGGCAAGCCTGGGGGTGGCAGTGACAGCGGTGGCCTTGGGGACATGGCCAGGGTGGCAGTGACAGGGGGTGGCAGGGGTGACAGTGGCAGGGGTGGCCTTGGGGACATGGCCAGGGTGGCAGTGACAGGAATGGCGGTGACAGAGATGGCAATGACAGGGGGTGGCAGGGGGTGGCCTAGGGGACATCACCAGGGTGGCAATGACAGGGGGTGCCAGGGGTGACAGTGGCAGGGGGTGGCCTTGGGGACATGCCCAGAGGTGGCGGTGGCAGTGGCGGCAAGTGACAGGGGTGGCAGTGGCAGGGGTGGCAGTGGCAGGGCGTGGCAGTGGCAGGGTGTGACAGGGGTGGCAGTGGCAGGGGTGACAGTGACAGGAGTGGCAGTGGCAGGGCTGGCGGTGACAGGCA
>NW_024530647.1:0-700 GCF_017590135.1 Pyrgilauda ruficollis
CCCTGGGATCAGGTCCTAGAAGGTGTTTGGGAACAGGATGTTTTCTGTCTGTCAGTGCTTGGCTGCCTTGTGCCCCTGATCATGGCAACTCTCCTGTCATAAGCTCCTTTCTAGGCATTAATGTGATTCCTTCTTAAAGCAGCTTTTTACCCTTAAAAAGAGAGAGATGCATGGATGAGAAGGGAGACAGTGCTGCTGCCTCCACAATGTCCCCACAAAGCAAATCACACAAAATAAAGCAAAAGGAGAAATGTTCTTGTGTCATTGCCTACGTTTATGTGTGTGCCTGTGTCTCCTTGTGCATGCTTCATATTAAACAGCTGCAATTGCTCTACAGTGCTCCCAGAGAGCTGCTGATGTATGTCAGGTACTGAAACTTCTTTAAAGCCCCTTATGTGTAGGATATATGGCATGTTTGGTGATCAGGAAAAGAAGCAGGAGGATAAAAGTGGGAGGAAAAACAAGGGGGCAGCTCTGGCTGTCCATTGTGCAGTATCTTCCTCCTTGCCCTTTCCTGTCTTGGCTCTTCAGGTGAATATCTATTTGTTAGTCTTTCAATGGGTTCTCTCTTTTTTGGAAGAGTGAGAGCTGTGCTGGAGCTCCCATCTTTTGGGTGGTGGTGGATGTGTTCAGGGTGGGGTGGGATAACCAAGTTCCATGGCACTCACATAAACAACACCTCACTGTTTCTTAAAGGCAT
>NW_024530648.1:0-700 GCF_017590135.1 Pyrgilauda ruficollis
TTAAACACCCCAAAAATCTGATTGAAATATCCTAAAAACCCCTAAAGCTGATTTAAAACCACTAAAATCTGATTAAAATACCCTAAAATCTGATTGAAATACCCTAAAATCTGCCAAAAATCTGCCCCTACAGACCCCAAAACTTTCGCTACAGACCCCAAAATCTGCTCCTAGAAATCCCAAAACTTCCCCTATTAACCCCAAAATCTGCCCCTACAGAACCCAAAACTTTTCCTACATACCCCAAAATCTGCTCCTACAAACCCCAAAACTTCCCCTATTAACCCCAAAATCTGCCCCTACAGAACCCAAAACTTCCCCTATCAACCCCAAAATCTGCTCCTACAGATGTAAAATCTGCTCCTACAAACCCCAAAATCTGCCCCTACACCCCCCAAGCCCGCGGGGGCTGCGCTGGCCGGGCCCCCCCAATTCCGGGGGGTTTCTGTGGTGGTTTTTTTTTGGGTTTTTTTTGGGGTTTTTGGGGTCTCCAGGTGCCTCACCTGAAGGCTAGAAACAGTCAGGCGCCGCGCGGCGTCGCTCGGGGCCGCGGCCGTCACCACGAAGGGGCTCTCGGGGATGTGCTCGTCGTTGAACTTCACCGACACCTCGTAGTCACCTGAGGGGGTCTGGGGTTAGGGGAGGGGGCTGCGACCCCAAAACGCCCAAAATCCCACCCCAAAAAACCCAAAATTCCACC
>NW_024530649.1:0-700 GCF_017590135.1 Pyrgilauda ruficollis
TTAATTCGAATTTTAATCTAACAAACCCCATACGTGTGGCATAAGATCAAACGTCTGTATGTAAAATAACCTTCCCAGACCTACGTAGGTGTGGCCACGTTGTAGGCACTGAATGTCATGCAGCTGGCCCAGAAAATTCATCATCTCATGCATGCAAGGTATAATCTCTGCGTTTGGGTTTTGTTCTCCTTTGTCAAGTTTCCTTGTTACCAAACATTGTCTTTTCTTTGAATTATTCTTACAGTTCTATATAGTAAGCAAAATGTGCTGAATAGATGCATGTTTCTTCTAAAATTCTAAATTTCTTCTATAACCTACATTTAAGTGCAGATGTTGAGAGGAAGCAATATTTTAGAAGGGGTTCACATGTTGTGTCATGTGTGTGGCCAGATTTTTGAAGTTTATTTGGCTGAATCGAGCAGAAAGGCAAGGATAGTAAACAGGGAGCTTGCTGCCACCTGCTGTGTTTGAGTTGAGTGTTCTGCCATTGTCCTAATGTTTTAGAGGTATCACTGCTTTCCTGTTTCCCTCTTATGTCTGTTATATGACTAGTAATCCATAGCTTCCAAGGGATCTGCACAGCAAAGAGCAGCTGCTGTGCCAGAGAAAGTCCTGTCTGCTGCTACAGGACGTGCCATGCATTCACTGGTGTTTCTGATAGTTTCCTATTGGTTGTTCCCATCTTTTCTGCTTTTTTTTT
>NW_024530650.1:0-699 GCF_017590135.1 Pyrgilauda ruficollis
CAAAAATCTCAATAAATGCCCCAAAAAACACCCCAAAAAGACCCCAAAACCACCTCAAAAAATCACAACAAACACAAAAAAAAAAATCTCAATAAATACCCCGAAAACTCCTCAGAAAGTCTCAATAAATACCCAAAAAACACCCCAAAAACACCTCAAAAAATCTCAATAAACACCTCAAAAAATCACAATAAATTAAAATAAAATCAATAAATACCCCAAAAACACCCCAAAAAATCACAACAAACAGCAAAAAAAATCTCAATAAACACCAAAAAAAACACCTCAAAAAAATCTCAATAAATACCCCAAAAACACCTAAAAAAATCTCAATAAACACCAAAAAACACCTAAAAATAACACCTAAAAAAACCTCAAAAAAAATCTCAATAAACGCCCCAAAAAACACCCCAAAAACACCTCAAAAAATCACAAGAAACAGCAAAACAAATCTCAATAAACATAAAAAAAAAAACTCAAAAAATCTCAATAAACACCCCAAAAACACCTAAAAAAAAATCTCAATAAATACCAAAAAAAACACCTCAAAACCATCCCAATAAACACCTCAAAAAATCTGAATAAACACTAAAAAACACCTCAAAAACACCCCCAAAAAATCCCAATAAACGCCCAAAACCTCATCTGGGAAATTTTTTTTTTTAGGGCTTGTTTTTGGTTTTTTGGGTTGTTTTTTTT
>NW_024530651.1:0-699 GCF_017590135.1 Pyrgilauda ruficollis
GAGGAGGAGGAGGAGGAAGCACATCTTTGGCAGGGGTGGTGCTGCCCTCCTGCTTGCAGAGGCAGTTGGCACTGGAGATGCCACTGCCCCACAGGACACTGCTAATCTCTGCTACCTGGGGACACTCAGCTCCTCTGCAGGAGCAGGTCCTGCCCAGGCATCCCAGTGAGCAGGGGAAGCAGAAAACAGTGCTGAGAGTTACTCAGTCTGACATAGGATTCATTTCTAAAGAAAATAAATAAATTACCCCCACTACAATAATCTCTCCACCATTCATGTTTTATCATGAGCTTAATCCTGAAGTCCTTCTGTTTCTGGAGGCACAGATAGTTATGAATAAAAACTATTTCTCATTTAATTAAACCTAACATTTGCATATTGGACAAGAACAGGAAATGCTGGCCATAGATACACTTTCTGACCACCCAGCCTCACTTATCCACAGCACAGTGGCTGCACTACGAGGGGGGAGAACTTGTGTTCTCCTACAAGTGAGAACAATTGTACTTTTTGAGAGAGCTCTTGGTGATCTACCTTTAAACACACAAACCCAAGGAGAAAAACATTATTCATAGCATCCCTTCCTCTACCCACCCCCACAGGACATTATCACTCCTGGACAACACTCACAGCCTTTGTCTGTGTGTCCAACATGAGGTGAGAAAAGGACAGATGTTCAAGAGCCAAAGTGAATATGCC
>NW_024530652.1:0-699 GCF_017590135.1 Pyrgilauda ruficollis
GGAAGCAGCAGAGGTTTTGTGCATCCCGAGCCCTGGAGGGCCGGGCAGGGATCGGCCTCTCCTCGCCCACCCGGCTGCTCCTGGCCAGAGACATCCCTGCCCCCTGGCCATGCCACCCCAGCCAGGGCCTCCTTTGGGAAAAACAAGTAAATAAACACCCAACCCACGGCAGAATGCACCCTGGCCAACTGCTCACGCCCTCCCTCTGCCAGAAGTGGTTCAGAAGAGTCGATGGTTTTTCATGGTGTGGGTGTGATTAATGAACTTAATCACAGGACACTTTGATCCATCTCTTGTTTTTAAGGGATAGTCAAAAACAAGAAGAACTGCTACCCTTTGTGCTTTTGTAATTTTGTTAATCGTGGAAACCTGGGAGACTTTTGCATAGTCAGCACTTGCATGCATTATAAAATATATTTGCAAAACACAACAACACTTGCTTTCATATTCCAAAGCCAGCGAGCATATCCTAGTTGGCAGAGAGCTCAAAGGAAATTTATGAAGACCCAAAAATCTTGCAGGAATTTAATTAAGCCCTAATCTTGGTAACACTCATACATATCTGCTTCCACAGTGTCGTCTGCAGGCACAGCTGCCTCGCTGTTTGTGTCTGGGGTCGTCTCAGCTCACTGCACAGCAGGCTCGTGGGCAAACCTGCCCAGCTGGGGATGGCCCTGCTGGAGCAATCCCTCTGTCCCC
>NW_024530653.1:0-699 GCF_017590135.1 Pyrgilauda ruficollis
CTCCCCAAAATCCCCCAAAATCCCCCTGGACCCACCATGGTGAACCCCAACCTGTGGGCCTCAGGTAGCGGCGGGATTTTGGGGGATTTTGGGGATTTTTGAGTTTTTTTGGGATTTTGGGGGAAATTTGGGGAATTCTGTTTTTTTTAGGGGGTCCTGGGTGGGATTTTTGGGTGAATTTTGGGGGAAATTTTTGTGAATTTTGGGGGAATTTTGGTGAATTTTCAGCAAATTTGGGGATTTTGGGGGGTCCTGGGGGGATTTTGGGAGGATTTGGGTGAATTTTTAGGGGATTTTGGGTAATTCGTGGGATTTCGGGTGAATTTTGAGGGTTTTTTTGGGGATATTTTGGGTTAATTTGGGAAGATTTGGGTGGATTTTGGGGAATTTTGGGTTTTTTCGGGTGGATTTCAGGGGGATTTTGGAGAAATTTTGGGTGGATTTTTTTGGTGGACATTTAGGTGGATTTTGGGTTAATTTTTGAGAATTTTGGGAGGACTTTTGGATGATTTTTTTGGGGATTCTGGGTGAAGTTTGGTGGATTTTGGGAGGATTTTGGAGAATTTTTGGTCGCATTTTTGGGTGGGTTTTGGGAGGAGTTTGGATTAAATTTTGGGGATTTTGGGAGGATTTTGGGTGAATTTTGGATGAATTCTTTGGGATTTTGCTGAGTTTTGGTGAATTTTGGAGGATTTTGGG
>NW_024530654.1:0-699 GCF_017590135.1 Pyrgilauda ruficollis
GTACAGAATTATTCTACCCCAGGTTCAGGACCCTGCAATTGCCTTTGTTTAAGTTCAGATGGTTGAGCTCTGCCCATCTTTCCTCCCAGCTTTGTGTCATCAACCAACTTGCTGAGGAGCAAAAAATATAAACCATGTGTTCAGTTCAGGAACTGAAGAAAATAATCAGGTATAGCAGGAATAGCATACAAGGAGGGATGATATAAGGAGAAGCTTATAGACAGCGAGAGGTGATGGATGAACTTTCAGCAAGCTGTTCTGGAAAATTCTTTCTTGTCCTCGTTGTAGCAGAGTTATGTTCATGACTTCTACATGAACTTGTGTAAATGGTGACATTCAAGTTGAGTGAACATATGCCTCTGGTCAGATGTATAGGAGTGTGAAATTCTGTAAAGTTGATGTGTTTTCAGCTTCATGCTGCTCCTTACAATACAACTGTGGCTCTGGGGAATTCTCTGGAGACAGAGATATTTTTACTTTGCTTGCTAACAACTGAACAAATGCAGGAGGAGAAACGTTCCTAGACCTTGCAGGATATAGTAGACAGAATACAGCACTGAAAGAAACATAGAAGCAGGATGTCAGGTAGAAGAGAGGGATTACTGAAAGTAGCAAGGATCAGTGGCACGTCTCACAACCAGAATGCAGAAATGCAAGATTCCTTGGAAACAGGGAGACCTATTAATGTTTTGTGTTAAA
>NW_024530655.1:0-14473 GCF_017590135.1 Pyrgilauda ruficollis
GGGTGAATTTGGGGGTGATTTGGGGGTGAATTTGGGGGTGAATTGGGGGATGATTTTGGGGTGAAATTGGGCAGGATTTTGGGGTGAATTTTGGGGTGAATTTGGGGGTGATTTTGGGGTGAAACCGGGGGTTTTTGGGGCTCACCAGGCACAGCCCGTCGAAGGGCACGCTCTGGCGGAAGCGCCGCAGTTCCTGTTCCCACCACTGCCTGCAGGGGGCGCTGCTGAAATCCGGGAAGTGCGCCCGGCCCGGCCGCGCCTGCGCGGCAACGGCGCCGTCATTAGTTAATTAAGCAGGTAATTAACCACTTAATGAGGTAATTTACCAATTAACCCCACTGCCACTCGGTAGTTAGTGATTAATTTCCTCTCCCACCATCACCAGGCGCCATTAATTAATAAATTCTCTTAACAATTAACACCAGGGGCTATTAATTCTCTCTCCAATTAACATCAGGGGCTATTAATTAATTAACTCTCTACTTAGAACTGGTGGTTATTAATTAATTCCCTTTCCTATTAGCATCGGGAGCTATTAATTAATTCCCTCTCCAATTAGCATGGGGGCTAATAATTAATCAATTCCCTCTCCAATTAATAGGGCTATTAATTTTCTCTGCAATCAGCTCCAGAATTAATTAATCAATTAATTACCCCTCTACTTTTAGCTGGTGGTTATGAGTTAATTCCCTCTCCCACCATCACAGGGAGCCATTAATTAGCAAATTCCTTTCACAATTAACACCAGAGGCTATTAATTCACTCTCCAATTAACACCAGGGGCTATTCATTAATGATTTAACTCTCCACTTAGAGCTGGTGGGAATTAATTAATTCTCTTTCCCATTAGCATCAGAGACTATTAATGAATTCCTTCTCCAATTAGCTTTGGGGACTATTAATTCCCTTTCCAATTAGCATAGGGACTATTAATTAATTCCCTTTCTAATTCACATGTAGGGCTGTTAATTCCCTCTCCAATTAGCACCAGGGACCATTAATTAATGAATTCTCTCTCCACTTAGAGGTGGTGGTTATTAATTAATTCCTTTTCCCATTAGCATAGGGGGCTATTAATTGATTCCCTCTCCAATTAGCGTAGGGGCTAATAATTAATTCCCTCTCCAATTAACAGCAGGAGATACTAATTTATTAATTACCTCTCTACTTAGAGCTGGTGGTAATTAATGAATTCCCTCTCCCACCATCACCGGGGGCCATTAATTGTTAAAGTCCCTCTCCAATTAACAGCAGGGGCTATTAATGAATAAATTATCTCTCGAGTTTCTTTGCTGGTTATTAATTAATTCCCTTTCTCACTAGTATCAGGGGCTATTAATTAATTACCTCTCCAATTGTCATAGGGGTTATTAATTTGTTGCTTCTCCAATTAGCATGGGGGCTATTAATTAATTAATTCCCTCACCATTAATTAATGAATTACCTCTTCACTTAGTGCTGGTCATTATTAATTAATTCCCTTTCCCATTAGCATCAGAGACTATTAATTAATTCTCTCTCCAATTAGATTTGGGGACTATTAATTCGCTCTCCAATTAGCATAGGGGGCTGTTAATTAATTCTCTCTCCCATTAACAGCAGGGGCCATTAATTAATGAATTACCTCTCCACTTAGAGCTGGTGTTTGCTAATTAATTCCCTCTCTAATTATTATGGAGGCTATTAATTAATCCTCTTTCAATTCACATGTGAGGCTATTAATTAATTCCCTCTCCAATCAACGCCAGGAGCTATTAATTAGTTCATTACCGCTCCACTTAGAGCCGGTGGTTATTAATTAATTCCCTTTCTTAGCAGCATGGCGGCTATTAATTAATTCCCTCTCCTATCAGCATGGGGGCTAATAATTAATTAATTCCCACTCCAATGAATAGGAGTGAGAATTAATTATTTTTTTGGCCAATCAACTCCAGAATTAATTAATTAATTAATTACCTCTCTACTTACAGCCGGGGAGTATTAATGAATTCCCTCTCCCCCATCACCGGTGCCATTAATTATTAATTTCCCTTCGCAATTAACACCAGGAGTTAATTAATCCCCTCTCCAATCAACCCCCGGAGCTGTTAATGAGTTGATTACCTGCCCAATTAGCGGCGTGGCGCCGTCGGACTCGTTAACCCAGACGCGGCGCTGGGAGCCTCTCTGGAAGGTTCCGTAGGGGCTCCCGTCGGGCAGCGGCCCCGCCCCGATGGCGGCGTCCTAAAAACACCAAAAACGGCCCCAAAAAATCACAAATTTTCCGCCTTTTAGGCAAAAAAAGTCAAAAAACCAAATTTTTCAACGTTTTTACCCCAAAAAACGGTAAAAAAATCCTCAAATGTTGAGATTTTCCAACCAAAAAATGGTGAGGAAATCCCCAAATTTTTCTGCGTTTTCCACCCAAAAATGGTGAAAAGATCACAAAAAATTTCTGCATTTTTTCCTAAAAAAAAGTGGGAAAAAATCCCAAATTTCCACATTTTTCCCAAAAAAAGGTGAAAAATAATTCATAAATTTTCCATATTCCCCCCAAAAAAGGTGAAAAATCCCAAATTTTCAGTTTCCCAATCCCAAAATTTCAACATTTTCCCGTAAAAAACTGTGAAAAATCCCAAAATTTCTGCATTTTTGCCCTAAAAACGGTGAAAAATCCCCAAAATTTTGGGATTTTGCCCCAAAAAATGGCGTAAAAAGCACAAAATTTCCCCATTTTCCCCTAAAAAAAGGTGGAAAATCAAACAAATTCCACATTTTTCTCTCCAAAAATGGCAGGAAAAATCCACAATTTCCACGTTTTCCCTCCAAAAAAAAAGTGAAAAAATCCCAAATTTTTTGTGTTTTCTAATCCCAAAATTTCCACTTTTTTTGCAAAAAAAGTGGTGAAAAATCACAAATTTTCCATATTTTTCCCCCCCAAAACAGCCATGTTTTCCAAAACCAAAATGTCCACATTTTTCCCCCAAAAAACAGTTTAAAAAAATCCCCAAATTTTGGGATTGTTCCCCCAAAAAATGGTAAAAATAAATCCCCAAATTTTGGGATTGTTCCCCAAAAAAATGGTAAAAATAAATCCCCAAATTTTGGGATTGTTCCCCAAAAAAATGGTAAAAATAAATCCCCAAATTTTGGGATTCCCCACCCAAAATAGTGAAAAATTTTAAAAATTTCCATATTTTTATCCCCAAAAATGGAAAAAAACCCCACTGGAGGCGTCCTAAAAACACCAAAAATGGGGAAAAAAATTTCCACATTTTTACCCCGAATTTTGGGATTTTTCCCCCCAAAATGCTGAAAAAAATCCCAAATTTTCTGCGTTTTTCAAATGCGAAATTTACAAATTTTTGCCCCCAAAAATGTGAAAATTTTTCCAAATTTTTCCACATTTTCCCTAAAAAAAGGGCTTAAAAATTCCAACATTTTGTGATTTTTTTCCCACAATTTTTTGTAGGAAAACGCAAAAATTTTGGATTTTTTTTTACCATTTTTTGGAGGGGAAAACGTGGAAATTTTGGATTTTTTTTCACCATTTTTGGGGGGATTGCTGAAATTTTAGGATTTTTCCACTCTTTTTTTGGGAGGGAAAATGAAAATTTTGGGATTTCCCACCTTTTTTGGGGTAAAAAATCGGAAATTTTGGGATTTTTCATGTTTCTCCCCAAAGTTTCCCCCTAAAAAATGACGAAAAAATCCCAAAATTTCCAAATTTTTCTGAAAAAAAATCCCAAAATTTTTTTCTTTTTTTTCACCTTTTTTTAGAGGGAAAAAATGAAAAATTTCGATTTTTTCACTTTTTTTTTGGGAAAAAATGGAAAATTTGGGTTTTTCACAATTCTTGGGGGAAATTTTGGATTTTTTTCACCTTTTTTGGAGGGAAAAAAGTAGAAATTTTAGATTTTTTTCACCATTTTTGGGGGGAAAAATGTGAAAAAATTTGAATTTTTTCACCTTTTTTTGGGGTAAAAAACTGGAAAATTTGGGATTTTTTCACTTTTTTTAGGGGGAAATGTGGAAATTTGGGGTTTTTTTCACAGTTTTTTGGAGTAATGCATGAAAATTTTGGATTTTCCCACCACTTTTGGGGGAAAATGTGAAAATTTGTCGTTTTTTCACTTTCTTTTGGGGTAAAATGTAGAAATTTTAGGATTTTTCCATTATTTTTGGGAGGGGAAATGTGGAAATTTTGGCGCTTTTTTAACCTTTTTTTGGGGAAAAAACGTGAGAATTTTGCGATTTTTCCACCATTTTTTGAGGGGAAAAAAGGTGCAAATTTTGGTATTTTTAATTTTGGATTTTTTTTCACCATTTTTGGGGGGATTGCTGAAATTTTAGGATTTTTCCACTCTTTTTTTGGGAGGGAAAATGAAAATTTTGGGATTTCCCACCTTTTTTGGGGTAAAAAATCGGAAATTTTGGGATTTTTCATGTTTCCCCCCAAAGTTTTCCCCTTTTAGAGCGAAAAAATGAAAAATTTCGATTTTTTTTCACCTTTTTTGGGGGAAAAAAATGGAAAATTTGGGTTTTTCACAATTCTTGGGGGAAATTTTGGATTTTTTTCACCTTTTTTGGGGGAAAAAAATGGAAAATTTGGGTTTTTCACAATTCTTGGGGGAAATTTTGGATTTTTTTCACCTTTTTTGGAGGGAAAAAAGTAGAAATTTTAGATTTTTTCACCATTTTTGGGGGGAAAAATGTGAAAAAATTTGAATTTTTTCACCTTTTTTTGGGGTAAAAAACTGGAAAATTTGGGATTTTTTCACTTTTTTTAGGGGGAAATGTGGAAATTTGGGGTTTTTTTCACAGTTTTTTGGAGTAATGCATGAAAATTTTGGATTTTCCCACCACTTTTGGGGGAAAATGTGAAAATTTGTCGTTTTTTCACTTTCTTTTGGGGTAAAATGTAGAAATTTTAGGATTTTTCCATTATTTTTGGGAGGGGAAATGTGGAAATTTTGGCGCTTTTTTAACCTTTTTTTTTGGGGAAAAAACGTGAGAATTTTGGGATTTTTCCACCATTTTTTGAGGGGAAAAAAGGTGAAAATTTTGGTATTTTTCACTTTTTTTTTGAGGGGGACAATGTAGAAGTTTTGGGATTTTTTTGCCATTTTTGGTAGGAAAACATGAAAATTTTGGGGATATTTTCACCTTTTTTTCAGGAAAAACCATGAAATTTTTGGAATATTTCCACAATTTTTGGGGAGAAAATGTGGAAAATTTGTGATTTTGTCACCATTTTTTGGCAGAAAAATCTGGAAATTGAGGGATTTTCCTCCAAAAACTGGTGGGAAAATCCCAAAATTTCTGCATTTTTCTCCAAAAAGGGCTTAAAAATTCTAAAATTTTGTGATTTTTTTTTTCACCGTTTTTCCTTGGAAAACATGAAAATTTTGGGATTTTTCACCCTTTTTTGGGAAAATATGGAAATTTTAGAGATTTCCCACCATTTTTGGGAGGGAAAATGTGAAAATGTTGGGATATTTTTTCACCTTTTTTTTTGGGGTAAAATGTAGAAATTTTAGGATTTTCCACCATTTTTGGGGGGGGAAAAATGTGAAAATTTAGGATTTTTTTCCACCTTTTTGGGGGGGAAAATTGGGGAATTTTTCACCTTTTTTTGGTAAAAAACGCAGAAATTTTGGATTTTTTTCATGGTTTTTTAGGGGAAATGTGGAAAATCCCCAAATTTCCCATTTTCCCCCAAAATTCCTGACCAGGACGAGGAGCAGCCTCTGGCCGGCGGCGCTGAGGAAATCCCGGAATTTGGGGAGATCCCGGAATTTCTGTCGGTCGAAGGTGAAGTCGCGGCACCCGTCCATGGCCTCGACGTCCAGCACCTGGATGTCCTGGGAGAAATGGGAAATTTGGGGTGAAAAAGGGAGATTTTGGGAAAAAAAAAGGAAAAATTTGGGTGAAAATATGGGGGATTTTGGGGTGAAAATATGGAAATTTTGGGATAAAAATGGGGATTTTGGGGGGGAAAAATGGAGGATTTGGGGGTGAAAAAGTGGGGATTTTGGGGGGAAAAAAGGGGATTTTTGGGGCGAAAAATGGAAAAATTCAGGGAAAAAATGAGGATGGGGGAAAAAAGGGGATTTTGGGGGGAAATGGAGGATTTTGGGGAAAAGACGGGATTTTCGGGATGAAAGATGGAAAATTTGGGGCAAAAAACCAGGAATTTTTGGGGGTGAAAATGGAGGATTTAGGAGGAAAAAATGGGGATTTTGGGGGGAAAAATGGAAAATTTGGGGTAAGAAATGGAAAATGTGGGTTGAAAAAAAGGAAATTTTGGGGTGAAAATGGGGATTTTGGGGGAATAAAACAGGGATTTTGGGGTGAAAATGGTGTTCTGGGATTAAAAAAGGGGATTTGGGGGGAAAATGGGAGATTTTGGGGTGAAAATATGGAAATGGAAAAATTCAGGGAAAAAATGAGGATGGGGAAAAAAGGGGATTTGGGGGAAAAGACTGGGGATTTTTGGGATGAAAGATGGAAAATTTGGGGCAAAAAACCAGGAATTTTTGGGGGTGAAAATGGAGGATTTAGGAGGAAAAATGGGGATTTTGAGGGGAAAAATGGAAAATTTGGGGTAAGAAATGGAAAATGTGGGTTGAAAAAAAGGAAATTTTGGGGTGAAAATGGGGATTTTGGGGGAATAAAACAGGGATTTTGGGGTGAAAATGGTGTTCTGGGATTAAAAAAGGGGATTTGGGGGGAAAAATGGGAGATTTTTGGGGTGAAAATATGGAAATTATGGGATGAAAATGGGGAATTTTTGGGATGAAAAAATGAAGGATTTTGGGGTGAAAAATGGGGATTTTGGGAAAAAATGGAAAATATGGGGGGAAAAGGGGGATTTTGAGGGAAAAGGGGGATTTGTGGGGAAAATGGGGATTTCAGGGTGAAATATGGAAAATTTGGGCCAAATAAAGGGAATTTTGGGGGGAAAAATGGGGATTTGGGTGAAAAAAAATGAGGAATTTTGGGGGGGAAATAGAAAATTTGGGGGGAAAAGGGATTTGGGGGGGAAAATGGGATTTTGGGTAAATGCACGGGAGGTGGGGGCGGAGCTGTTTTGGGAGATTAACAAAATTAATAGGAAATAATTAATTAATTATTAATTATTTATCGACTTATGATTAATAATATTTGTAATCATTTAATAATTAATTTCAATAATAATGTAATATAATAATTAAGGCATTAATAAAAGATGATCAATTGGGAATGATTAATCATTAATTATTTAATTACAACTCAATATATTCTTTAATAATTCAATAATTCAATTACAACTCAATATATTCTTTAATAATTCAATAATTCAATTACAAATCAATATATTCTTTAATAATTCAATAATTCAATTTAATAATATATAACGTTATGCAATGCAATGCAATATAATTAATATAATAAATAATACAAACAACAGAAATAAAATAAAAATAAAATTAAATTTTTAAAAAAGAGAAGTAGACGTAAACATAGACATAGAAATCGACAAAAATAGAGATAAAATAAAAATAAAATTTATCAAATAGAAATAGAAAAAAAACCCCATAGAAATAAAAACAAATACAGAACTAAAAATAGAAACAAAAATAGAAATAAATAAAAATAAAAAGTGATTATAAAAGTGAAATGAGTTAATTAGCGGCGCTGGGTGGCGACTCACGTGGGGCAGGCCGAGGGCGCGGTTCCGCTCCACCACGGCTTTTGCCTCCTCCAGGGACCCGTAGCTGCTGTGGCTCAGCTGGAAGCCCAGCGCCCAATATGGCGGCAGCGCCGGCAGCCCGACCAGCTGGGAACGCGCCCCAAAATCAGTGTCCCAAAATCCCCGGATTCCACCCCAAAAATGGTGGGACCCCAAAAACTGGGAATTCCACCCGAAAATGGTTCAGAATTCCCGAATTTCACTTTCCCAAATTTCCCTGATTTCACCCCAAATCCGGGAGGTGGGACCCCAAAAACTGGGAATTCCACCCGAAAATGGTTCAGAATTCCCGAATTTCACTTTCTTAAATTTCCCTGATTTCACCCCAAATCCGGGAGGTGGGACCCCAAAAACTGGGAATTCCACCCGAAAATGGTTCAGAATTCCCGAATTTCACTTTCCCAAATTTCCCTGATTTCACCCCAAATCCGGGAGGTGGGACCCCAAAAACTGGGAATTCCACCTGAAAATGGTTCAGAATTCCTGAATTTCACTTTCCCAAATTTCCCTGATTTTGCCCCGAATCCGGGAGGTGGGACCCCAAAAACTGGGAATTCCACCCGAAAATGGTTCAGAATTCCTAAATTTCACTTTCTTAAATTTCCCTGATTTCACCCCCAAATTGGGAAGGTGGCGGCCCAAAAACTGGGAATTCCATCCAAAACCCAAAATTCCCAGATTTCACCCCCAGAAATCCACAGATTTTACCCCCAAAATTCCCAGGTTTCGGGCCCAAATATCCTGAATTTCACCCCAAAAATAAGGAATTAGACCCAAACCCCAAAACTCCTGGATTTCACCCCAAAATTTTTGAGTTTCACCCCCAAAATTCCCAGATTTTACCCCAAAAACTGGGGACTCCACCCCAACCACCTCAGATTGCTCCCAGGATTTCACCCCCAAAATTCCTGAATTTCACCCCCAATTTGGGAGGTGGGATCCCAAAAACTGGGCTTTTGACCAAAACCCCAAAATTCCTGAATTTCATCCCCAAAAATTCCTGAATTTCACCCCCAATTTGGGAGGTGGGACCCCAAAAACTGGGAATGCACCCCAAAAATCAGTGTCCAAAAATCCCCAGGTTTCACCCCAAATCTGGGAAGTGGCGGCCCAAAAACTGGGAATTCAGAAGTCAAAATTCCCAAATTTCACTTTTCCCAACTTTCACTTTTCCCAAATTTCCGGATTTCACCCCAAGTCTGAGGGGTGGCAGCCCAAAAACTGGGAATTCCACCCAAAAAATCACTGTCCCAAAATCCCCGGAAATTCACTCCAAATCTGGGAGGTGGGAGCCCAAAAATTGTGAATTCAGCTCACACCCCAAAATTCCCTGATTTCACCCCAAATTTGGGACATGAGAACCCAAAAACTAGGAACTCCACCCAAAACCCAAAATTCCCAGATTTCACTCCCAAAAATCCACAGATTTTACCCCCGAAATTCCCAGATTTCACCCTTGAAATTCCCAGATTTCGGCCCCAAATATCCTGAATTTCAACAAAATCCCCGGATTTCACCCCAAATCTGGAAGGTGGGACCCCAAAACCTGGGAATTCAGCTCACACCCCAAAATTCCCGGATTTCGGCTCCAAAATTCCTGAATTGCACCCCAAATCCAGGAGGCGGCACCCAAAAAATCGGGAATTTGACACAAACCCCAAAATTTCCAAATTTCACCAGCAAAACTCACAATTTTCACCCCAAATTGTTGGAATTTCACTCCAAGTCTGGGAGGTGGGACCCCAAAAATTGGAAACTCAAGCCAAACCACCCCAGACTGACCAAAATCCTGGGAATTTACCCCAAATTTGGGAGGTAGCAGCCTAAAACCAGGGAATTATACCCCAAAAACCCCCAAAATTTTGGGATTTCACCCCCCAAAATCTCTGAATTTCACCCCAAAACCTGTGAATTTTGACCCTAAACCACCCCAGATTGCCCAAAATTCTGTGATTTCACCCAAAAATTCCCGGATTTCACCCAAAAATTCCCAGATTTCACCCAAAAATTCCCAAATTTTGTCCCCAAAATTGGGAATTCAACCCAAAACCATGCCAGATTGACCAAAATCCCGGGAACTGGCCCCAAAACTTTTGAATTTCACTGCTAAAATTCCTGGATTTTGGCCCCAAAAATGCCTGAATATCACCCCCAAAATTTTTCACTTTCATCCCAAAATTCCTGGATTTCACCCCAAAAAGCGGGAAGTCCACCCCAACCACCCCAGATTGCCCAAAATCCCAGGAATTCACCCCAAACTCATCCGGTGGGACCACGAACACTGCGAATTCAACCCAAACCCCAAAATTCCCCGATTTCACCTCAAAAATTTTTTGAATTTCACCTCAAAATTCCTGGATTTCACTCCAAAATTCCCCAATTTCACCCCAAATTTTGGGAATTCCATCCAAAACCACTCCTGGCTGACCAAAATCCCGGGAATTTTCCCCAAAATTTTCAAATTTCACCCCCAAAATCCCCACATTTTGGCCCCAGAATTCCTGAATTTCACCCGCCAAATTTTTCAGTTTCACCCCGAAAATTCCCAGATTTCGCCCCCAAAATTTAGGAATTCCACCCAAACGGCCCGAAATTGCCCGAAATGGCGGGAATTCAGCCCAAAGCTGACCTGCGTGTACTCCTGCAGCACCTGCTCGGGGCTGTCCCCCAGGAGCAGGAACAGATCCAGGACGCCGCCGATGGCGCGGAAGGTGACGGCGGGAGCCGGGCTCAGCGACACCTCTGGGGGCGAAAGGGAGGAAAGCCCGCCCAGATTTATGCAAATTTATGCAAATATACCCAACGTTATGGAAAGTTACCCATAATTCATGGACATTTACCGAAACCCCGCCCAAATTTACCCAGAATTCACCCAAATTCACCCCCAATTCCCCCAAATCAACACACATTTACCCAAAATCTGCCCAAATTTACCCAAAAGCAAAATTCACCCAAATTTACCCAAAATCTGCCCAAATTTACCCAAAATCTACACATAATCTGCCCCAGTTTACCCAAATCCGCCCAAATTTACGCAAATATACCCAAAACTCAAGGAAATTTACCAAAATTCATGGAAATCTACCCAAACCCCACCCAAATTTACCCAAAATTCACCCAAATTCACCCAAAGTTCACCCAAATTCACCCCCAATTGCCCCAAATCCACCCAAATTTACCCAAAATCTCCCCAAATATACCCAAAATCCACACATAATCTGCCCAGTTTACCCAAATCCGCCCAAATTTATGCAAATATACCCAAAACTCAAGGAAATTTACCCAAACCCCACCCAAATTTACCCAAATTTATCCAAAATTCACCCAAATTCACCCCCAATTCCCCCAAATTTCCCCAAATCCACAGAAATTTACCCAAAATCCACCCATAATCTACCCTAATTTACCCCAAATTTACACAAATCTGCCCAAAACTCATGGAAATTTACCCAAAATTCATGGAAATCTACCCAAACTCCACCCAAATTTACCCAAAATTCACCCCAAATTTCCCCCAAGCCACACAAATTTACCCAAAATCCACCCAAATCCACACGAATTTACCCAAAATCTGCCCGAAATTACCCAAAATTCACCCAAATTTCCCCAAATCCACACAAATTTACCCAAAATCTGCCCAAATTTACCCAGAATCCACCCATAATCTGCCCCAATTTACCCCAAATTTACCCAAATCTGCCCAAATTTATGCAAATATATCCAAAACTCAAGGAAATTTACCCAGAATTCATGAAAATTTACCCAAACCCTGCCCAAATTTACCCAAAATTCTCCCAAATTCACCCCCAGTTTCCCAAAAATCCACACAAATTTACCCAAAATCCACCCATAATCCGCCCAAATTTACCCCAAATTTACCCCGAATGTGCCAACATTTGCTCAAATTCCCCCAAAATCCACTCTAATTTACCCAAATCTGCCCCAATTTTCACCCAATTCACCCAAATTTACCACAAATCTGCCAAAATTTACCCAAATCCGCCCAAATTTCCCCAAAATCTGGCCAAATTTCCCCAAATTCAGATTTTTACCCAAAATCCACACCAAATCTGCCCCAATTTACCCCAAACTTACCCCAAATCTGACCAAATCTGCCCAAATTTCCCCAAATTCACAGATTTTTACTCAAAATCCACACCAAATCTGCCCAAATTTACCCCAAGTCTGCCAAAATTTACCCAAATTCCCCTAAAATCTGCCAAAATTTTGCAAATCAGCCCAAATTTACCAAAATCCACCCAAATCCACCCAAATTTGCCCCAATTTTACCCAAATCCTCCCAAATTTACTCCAAAATCTGCCCAGATTTTCCACCGGGAGTTGAAATTTGATCAAGTCTAAATTCTCTGAATTTTAGTTTTTCAATTTTAGTGTCAAAAATGTGATCTTTAACGGGAAAAAATTGAGATTTCTCATTATAAATTTGATACTTTATTATAATTTCTCATTATAAATTTGATAAGTCTCAAAATTAAAAATTTAAATCAAAAATATATAAAATTTTGGGATTTATGCTGTAATATTTAAATTCCAAAATTTAGATTTCTAATTATAATTTTTTGATGTGAAGTTAAACATTTTCTATTTCAAATCCTTCATTTTTTATAAATTTGAAATATTTATATTTTAGTGTTTCTGGCATAATTTCACCCTTAATCTGCCCCAATTTACCCCAAATTTACCCAAATCCACCCAAATTTAAGCAAATATATCCAAAACTCTTGGAAATTTACCCAAACCCTGCCCAAATTTACCCAAAATTCACCCAAATTCACCCCCAATTTCCCAAAAATCCTCCCAAATTTACCCAAAATCCACCAGAATGTACCCAAATCCGCCCAAATTTACATAAAATTACCCAAAATCCACCCATAATCCGCCCAAATTTATCCCAAATTTACCCCAAATCTGCTAACATTTACTCAAATTCCTCCAAAATCCACCCAAGTTTACCAGAAATCCACCCAAATTTACCCAAATCTGCCCCAATTGTCACCCAATTCACCCAAATTTACCCCAAATCTGCCAAAATTTACTGAAATCCTCCCAAATTTCCCCAAAATCTGGCCAAATTTCCCCAAATTCACAGATTTTTACTCAAAATCCACACCAAATCTGCCCAAATTTACCCCAAGTCTGCCAAAATTTACCCAAATTCCCCTAAAATCTGCCAAAATTTTGCAAATCAGCCCAAATTTACCAAAATCCACCCAAATCCACCCAAATTTGCCCCAATTTTACCCAAATCCTCCCAAATTTACTCCAAAATCTGCCCAGATTTTCCACCGGGAGTTGAAATTTGATCAAGTCTAAATTCTCTGAATTTTAGTTTTTCAATTTTAGTGTCAAAAATGTGATCTTTAACGGGAAAAAATTGAGATTTCTCATTATAAATTTGATACTTTATTATAATTTCTCATTATAAATTTGATAAGTCTCAAAATTAAAAATTTAAATCAAAAATATATAAAATTTTGGGATTTATGCTGTAATATTTAAATTCCAAAATTTAGATTTCTAATTATAATTTTTTGATGTGAAGTTAAACATTTTCTATTTCAAATCCTTCATTTTTTATAAATTTGAAATATTTATATTTTAGTGTTTCTGGCATAATTTCTAAGTTGAAAATTTTACAATTCCAAGTTTACAATTTTATATCTCAAATAACGAAAATTTATAGATTTCATAATTTTCAAATTTAATAAATATTAATACATTTAATATTTTGTATTTTGAATTTTCAGGATTTAGGATTTTTTTTTTAAGTCGAAAAGTTTAGATTTGTTATGATAAATATTCAATTTGAAAATTATTGCAATTAATGTCATTCCGTCCACAAATTGAATAATTTAAATACATTTAAATAATTTAAATTGAATTATTTCCATTGAAGGAAAGAATTTAAATTTCATTATTTAAATTGGACACTGCCATATAATTTAAAATATCAATTAAATACGTTAAATAAAATTAAAATTAAATTAAAATATGTTTAAAGATCAATTAAAATTCCATAAGATCAATTAAAATTCCATCAAATAAATTAATGTACTTCAAAGAATCCATTTCAGATAATAAACACAATCACTCAATTTAATCGGAATAATTACATTTTAAACTAATTTTAATTAGTGAAAATTCGTACTATTTCCCGGAAAAGTGAGTATTTGGGAGGAATATTTTGGAATGAATGGAATTTTGGGGATTTTGTGGCATTTCCTCACCCATGGCGTTGCTGTTCAGCAGGAAAATGCCGAGGGAGGCTCCGGAGGTGTCCTCCAAACACATCAAAAACGGGTGAACCCCGGCCAGGTTCTCCCCCTCCTGCAAAAAACAGGAAAAAAATCATAAAAAAAGTCAAAATATTTAAAAAAATATTCGTTATTAACACCACGAAAGGATTGACTCATCAAAATCAGCAATTTTAACTGAATTATTTTGATATTTTTATCAATATTTTTAATATTTCCTGGGGTTAAAATTTGGGAATTTTCCCTTGAAATTTAGGGAAAAAAATTGTTAAAAATTTTGCCGGAAAATTTGTGAATTTTTGAGAAAGAAAATCCAAATTTCTCTCAATTTTCCTTCATTTTTATGTCAAATAATAATGAAAAATAAAAATTTAAGTTTTAATATTCAAATATTCCATTCAAATTTCAATTTAAAACTGAAAGTCCTCAATTTTGGGGTGTAATTTTTGCGTTTAGTTTTGAATTTTAAATTGAAAAATTTTAA
>NW_024530656.1:0-694 GCF_017590135.1 Pyrgilauda ruficollis
CTTCCAACCCAAACCATCCTGTGGTCCCGTCATTCTGGGGAATATCTGCCCGTGTCCCTCAGGAGAACACTTTGCTGGGAGTTTTCTGAGCAGCACACGGGGAATTTTCTCCCCTTGGAGGGGGAGTTGGTGTTTCAAATTTGGTGTTTCAGCCGTGGCTGCAGCAGGGCAAGGAGGTGGATGGTGCTGCCAGGGCTGAGAAGGAGGCACAGCCCCGCAGCGGTGGGTGGAGATCCCTCTGGATGTCCTCTCAGCCTCAGGAACAGCACATGGAAGGGCTCAGAGCCAAGTTTGCCATGGGAAAACCCCACTGGAATAGAAAATTATTCAAGTCTGATTCTTCTCCTGCAGTGGGGTGATGCAGGAGGGGAGAGAACTTAAAGCCCTTTCAGAGCAAGCCACATTGCAGCTCCCAGAGTCAGAGCTGTGCCTCACCATCCTTCTTCTTCCAGGGAGAAACTCAGGCAGGGAGACTCGCTCAGACAGCAGAACACCTCTGACAGCTCACATTTGCTCTTCTGACATCACCCTGCTCCCTGTCACCTGAGGAAATGCTCATAAATATCATTTTTTTCACTGTGGTGGTTGGAGAAACCAAGGTGATTCTTCCTATATGATTTTCCTGCAACTACTTTTGCTACTTTTCCAGCAGCCACGGCTTTAAAATCTGGTTTTTAAAGAGCAGAGCCCAATC
>NW_024530657.1:0-699 GCF_017590135.1 Pyrgilauda ruficollis
TTCCCCTTTTTCAGTCTGAACCCATCACTACTTGCGTTATCACTACAGTTTCTAATAATGAGTCCCTCTCCAGCTTCCTTTCCTATCTTTACTCTGATTTTCAGGACAAAGTGGGCTTCACTGCAAACAGCAAATTGTTCCAGAGACAAATTGCTAGTTTTGTTGAGTGTTTTTTCCAGCAGACATCCTGGTTAGCTTTTCAAGCTCTTGGTCCTGTCTGAAGACAGCCATCCATCAGGTGTGCACCAGCTGAAGAAACGGCTTCAGAAGAGTGTTTTGGAGACAAATGAAGCCTGTGGTCCCACCTGAGCTCCTTAAATCCATGTCAGAACAGAGATCCTGGACTGTCCTGTGGTGAAATTCTCCCTTCTGTGGTTATTTGAGCTCTCAACCAGTGCACTCAGCCCCCAGGACACATCACAGCACGAGTGAAAGGCAGAAGCACATTACAGAAAATAGGGTGCTAAATTTGACATTTGTTTTATTGCTTGTGCCCAGCCACAAGCTGCTCTCCTTTTTCTTTAGATGCTTCCCTTAGTCTACGTATGTTAAGATTTATATTTCAAGTCTGAAAACAGCCATTTCTTGGATATAAACAGACAACAAGCAATTGATTCCAATCAGAGAATTTGTTTTAATTCATTTGCTTTAAAGCCCCTGAAGAATTATTTCTAATTATTATTATAATTATTATTATTA
>NW_024530658.1:0-699 GCF_017590135.1 Pyrgilauda ruficollis
AGGGACATGGAGGGGACAGAGGGACACAGAGGGGACCCAGGGACATGGGGGGAGGACAGAGGGACACGGAGGTGACACAGAGAGGACCCAGGGACACAGAGGGACACGGGGGTGACACGGGGGTGACACGGGGGTCGCACCTGCTGCATCAGGTCCAGCAGGGTCTCGAAGCGCTCCCGGCGCTGCCCCTCGGGCTCCTCGGGCCGCTCCCGCTCCAGCTCGGCGCAGATCCGCAGCATCAGCGCCTGCTGCGCGCCGAACCGCGCCCGCTGCTCCGCCGACAGCGAGCCCTCGTGCTGCCGCAGCCACTCCGGGTACTGGGGACACCCGGGGGAACCCCCAAATCCTCCACGGAACCCCCAAATCCCAGCCAATCCCACCCCCTCAGCCCCTGCTGAACCCCGAACTGTGCCCACTGCTCTGGGGACAGTGAGCCCTCGTGCTGCTGCAGCCACTCTGGGTACTGGGGACACCCGGGGGACAGAGAGGGGACATCGAGGGAACCCCAAATCCCCCATGGAACCCCCAAATCCCAGCCAATGACCCCCAATCCCAGCCAATCCCAGCCCCTCAGCCCCTGCTGAACCCCGAACCGCACCCACTGCTCTGGGGACAGGGACCCCTCGTGCTGCTGCAGCCACTCTGGGTACTGGGGACACCCGGGGACATTGAGGGGACACCGTGGGAACCCCCAAATCC
>NW_024530659.1:0-699 GCF_017590135.1 Pyrgilauda ruficollis
GAATTTTTTTGGAATTTTTGGGGGATTATTTGGGGATTTTTTTTGGATTTTTAAAGATTTTTTGGGAATTTTTTGGGGATATTTTGGGACTATTTTAGGAATTTTTGGGGGATATTTTAGGAATTTTTTGGCATTTTTTGGGATTATTTTGGGGATATTTTGGGAATTATTTTGGATTTTTTGGGATTATTTTAAGAATTTTTTGGGAATGTTTCGGGGAACATTTTGGGAGTATTTTGGAGATATTTTTGGGACCTTTTGGGGATATTTTGGGGAATTTTTTGGGGATATTTTGGGAAATTCTGGGGTGTATTTTGGGCATATTTTTGTGAATTTTTTGGGGATATTTTGGGGATTTTTGGGACTATTTCCAAAATTTTTTGGGGAACTTTTTGGGCTATTTTTGGGAATGTTTTGGGGATACTTTGTGAATTTCTGGGGGATATTTTGATGATTTTTTTGGGAATTTTTGGGAATATTTTCAAAATTTTTTTGGGAATTTTCCGGATATTTTTGGGAATTTTTGGGGGATATTGGGGGACATTTTTTGGGATATTTTGGGAATGTTTGGGGGATATTTTTCGGGATATTTTTGGGAATATTTTGGGGATATTTTGATGATTTTTTTGGGAATTTTTGGGAATATTTTCAAAATTTTTTTGGGAATTTTCCGGATATTTTTGGGAATTTTTGGGGGAT
>NW_024530660.1:0-699 GCF_017590135.1 Pyrgilauda ruficollis
AAAAAAAACCCCAACCAAACCATGACTAGATTTGAAGTGGGACACAGGGTTTCTGCTAAAAATGCAACAAATTGCTTTAGATGCGACACATTTGTTCTACCTTTGATGTTTGAGGGGTAAGTCCCTAACTCTGAAGACTGTCAGCACCTTTTACAGCCCGTGAAGAGTCCTGGAGTGCAATTCACTTGATTCCAAGTGGTGCTGAAAGAACATCCCACTGGACACCCTCGCTACGTGCAGACAGGACCAAACCCATCCTCAGCACAAGACCCACAGAGGCTTAACTGGCTGCTGGACAAGAAACAGAAGGACAACCCAATTTTAGTCAGGAAAGATGTGTACCACAATGGGCTTCTCCTGCTGTGCTGGAGACAACACAGCCCACAGAGAGAGACATGGATGCCTGCTCACGTGATGGTGTAAATCTGTGCCTCCCTACCATCATTACAACTCCAATGACTTGATGGAAAATTCAGGGCAAGGATGAAGGGTAGATGCAAGAGTTAAAGACCTCCAAGAGGTAAAGAATACACAAACACATCTCTGAGTCTGCAGCTGCAAAACTGAGGCACCCACCCGGGAGAAAGGGCTTTGCTATTGCTCCTCATGCTCTGAGGGACCTTTTGTGCTTGAACTAGTGAAGTCTTTAGATCAGCTATGGTGAAAATAGTGGCAACAGAGGCAGTAACCCACACTGCA
>NW_024530661.1:0-699 GCF_017590135.1 Pyrgilauda ruficollis
TCCCCCCAAAAATCCTCCAAAATTCCCCAAAAAACCCCAGAAAATCCCGAAAAATCCCCTCAAAAATCAAAAAAAATCCCCCCAAAATCGCCCCAAAAATCCCCCCAAGAAATGCCCAATAATTAAAAAAATCCCAATAAAATCCTCCAAAAACCCCCAAAAATTCAAAATATTCCTCCAAAAAATTCCCCAAAAATCCCCCAAATAAATCCCGCAAAATCCCATAAAAATTCCCCCAAAATTAAGAACGTTTCCCTCAAAAATCACCCCAAAATTCCCCAAAAAAGTCCCAAAATTCCCCAAAAAAATCCCATAAAAATGCCCCAAAATCTGCCTGAAAATAACCCCAAAATTAAAAATATTTCCCTCAAAAAATGCCACTAAAAATAACCCCAAAATTCCCCAAAAATCCCCCCAAAATTCCAAACAATTCCCAAAGAAAATTCTCCCAAAATTCCCCCAAAAAATCCTAAGAAATCCCCAATAATTCAAAAAAATTCCCAAAAAATCCAAAAAAATTCAAAATATTCCTCCCAAAATCTCCCCAAAACCCCCAAAAATCCCCAAAAATTCCTGAAATAAATTCCCCAAAATCCCATAAAAATTCCCCAAAAAATACCCCAAAAATTCCCTCAAAAAATCCCAAAATTCCCAAAAAATCCCCAAATTAATAAAAAAAAAACTTAAAAATAATCGCCC
>NW_024530662.1:0-698 GCF_017590135.1 Pyrgilauda ruficollis
GAGCAGTGTTCAGAAAATGTTATCACAGTTTTATATATAGTTTTAAAATAGTTTTATTCTCTGTCCTCTTGGGAGGTCTGAGGGACAGGCTGGTGGGAATGTGCATTCTGTCCTTGGCTCCTTTCTGCTCTGGGGTCCCAGGAAGCTTCCAGAAGTTCTCATTGATTCACGTGCTGTAGCACAACCCAGAATGGATTGTGATTGGCACTGCTGTGCTGACTCCCGTCCCTCTGTGCTCACCAACAGTTTGCCAGTGTAAAGCAGTAGCAATTTTACTTTTTTATTTGTTGTGTAAGTCTTATTTAGGATAAGAAAAGGCTGGGTTCCAGTCATGTTTGGGTTGCAGTATGGCCCAGGCTGCTCTGTTTTCAGTATTTTTCAAGTCTTTCCTCCAGACATCTGTAATGCATAATTTCCAAGTTTGTTTTCAGCGTTTTCTAGTCAGACATATCATCATTTCAGGTCTTGAATGGATCTTGTCAATAGCAAGAATGCTTCTTCCCCATTAGCAAATGGCCTTGTAAGCAACTGACAGTTTGTCTAATGGTATTAAACACATCAAAGATAAGGGGGCAGGTCTGTGCTCTGTACTCAGTAAATTTGAGATTGAGTTGAAGGCCATCTCCACAGAAAAGAGAATTTAAGAGGCAGATTCTTGCCTCTGCCAGTTATTTTCAGCCTCTTTTTTTTTTTTTTTT
>NW_024530663.1:0-698 GCF_017590135.1 Pyrgilauda ruficollis
CGCCACCCCCCCACCCCTCCTGTCGTGCCTCTCACACCCACCACGTGTCTCCCTACCCCCACAACCATTCCTGATGCAGCAGGAGGTCATCTCCCTGCCTGCCTATCCGCTGCAGCTCTGGCAAACCACGCCACATGCCCTGTCGTGCTCGCTGTGGCAGCGGCAGCCCCTGCCAATCCCACTGCCTCCTCTCCCCCGCTTCTTCTTTGCCCTCATCCCCAGGCTTTGCAGCCACCCACCCACCCTCAGGGACCCCCGAACGGCACCTCCGAGACACCCCACGTTGGCACCCCACTTCTTCACACGCCCCAGTCCTGCACAGGTTGTGCCACATGTGGTGCTGCCATTCCAGCCCCGCTGCTGCCTCCCTCTAGCCAAGCTCTGCCATGTACCACCTCACACTCTCTTCAGTCCCCTACACCCCTGCAAAATCTCACTCCAACACGCCCAAAAAAGCATATGACATCACCTGCTCACTCTCACTCTTCAACTAAGGACAGTAGTGACAGCGAGTCTGATTCTGAAACAGAGGACATTAATCCATGGGCTCTAAGCAAAATGGAAGTGACTCAAGCAGGGGATTGGGAGCTGGCTCAGAGAATGTCTGCCTTTCCAGTAGATTATAAAAAGGGAAAAAGAGATGGTGCCACCACTAAAACAATGTGGGATGAAACACAAATAAAGAACTTCTACAACTA
>NW_024530664.1:0-698 GCF_017590135.1 Pyrgilauda ruficollis
TTTTTTTTTTTTATGCTTACTTAGAAGTTCAGGGGTTGAAATGCATTTCTGAGTCATCAACATGAGCATTAGGACAATGAGTTTTGGAGCTGCCTAAGGGATCCAAATACTGAGGTCCCATTAAACTGAAAAGAAACAAAATATCCTGATTCCTTAGCATCATTGGTTTGTGCAAAATGTAATAATTAGCCTAATGGCAAAACCATTTCTTACTTCTCATTAAATTACATTTGTGTCAGCAGAAAAGGCTTTGAGTTTTTTGCACACAAAAAGGCCGTATGCTAAGAAACACAAAGTTCATCCTAAAGGTCTTGTTTCTATTTTGCCTTTGTATCAACTGGAACTCTGTTTTGCAAATGTTAGCACATTAGAAGTCGTTCCCCTGTTTATTTTTTTCTCTTCTTTGTTGCTGAGATTCCTGTTCCAAGCTAGCAGGCATCACCTTAGAGCAGCAGCAGCTGCTGTGGTGGGGACAGCACCTGTGGGGAGAAGATTAAAAGCACCAAGATGTGTGCTCAGCAGCTCCTGTAAATGTCAGATTTAAATTTGTTTCTGCACATAAGTCAAAATCTTCAAACCCAAAAGATGTTGTCCAGGGGGACTGGGACTCTGCCTGGGGATATGATGGAGAACTGAAAAAAATCTGGTCTTTGGTGCAGAACTTTGTTCAAACTCTGCCTAGGAAAGGAGCTGTGGAA
>NW_024530665.1:0-698 GCF_017590135.1 Pyrgilauda ruficollis
TGACATGGTGATATGTCCTAAATATAAAAAAAGAAAATATTACCTAGAGGGGAGTATGAGGAGAAATAATAATTTAAAGAAGATTATATATTATCTGCACAGATGGTAGCTCTTAATGTTCACAGACTCAGTTTCAAATAAGATAAGAACATACTTTTTTAATGACCTTTTGAAACTTACTGTAGCCCACAAAGCAGTTTGAGATATTGCTGTTGTAAACCCACTTGGTTTTGTATGAGCAATGCAATATCCTGTTCCATGGTGCTGTGAAGCTGGACTGGACTGTTTTAGTGGTTGATGGGTCATGTTCCGCCTGGAGGCCTGTGACAAGCACAGGGTCTGTGTTGGGAGATGCCCTGTTTAACATCAGAGACCTGGGCGAGGAGACCAGCTGCGCATTCATCTGGTTTACAGATGACATCAAACTGGGGGAGCCAGTCAGTGTGCTGATGCACAAGGTTGCCATTTGCAGAGACCTGGATAGACTGAGCCAACAGGAAAGCAATAGGGCTTGGCATGGTTTAGGAATGGCAGCTCCCAATTCAGTGCCCCGGCCAACCAAGATGCTGCTTGCACCATCTCCCAAACCAGATGCTGCCTGCTCTCACCTCCCACTTCCCCTTCCTGTTCCTGATGCCAGGATAGAGTTGTGGAGGCACAAAAAGCTGAAAATTACAGGTTGAGATAAGAAAAAATTA
>NW_024530666.1:0-1085 GCF_017590135.1 Pyrgilauda ruficollis
AATGCGGGGGGACCCCGGGAATGGGAGGGGGATCCGGGGATTGGGGGAGACTCCGGGATCGGGGCGGGACCCCGGGAATGCGGGGGAATCCCGGGAATGCGGGGGGGACCGCTGGAATGGGAGCGGGAGACTCGGGGGGCTGCGGGATCCCGGGAATGCGGGGGGACCCCGGGAATGGGAGCGGGACACTCGGGGGGCTGCGGGATCCCGGGAATGGGAGCGGGATCCCGGGAATGGGAGCGGGACCCCGGGAGTGCGGGGGGATCCCGGGAATGCGGGGGGACCCCGGGATCCGAGCGGGACCCCGGGAATGGGAGCGGGACCCCGGGAATGCGGGGGGGTCCCCGGAATGCGGGGGGACCCCGGGATCCGAGCGGGACCCCGGGAATGGGAGCGGGACCCCGGGAGTGCGGGGGGGTCCCGGGAATGCGGGGGGACCCCGGGATCCGAGCGGGACCCCGGGAATGGGAGCGGGACCCCGGGAATGCGGGGGGGACGCCGAGATCGGAGCGGGATCCGGGAATGCGGGGGGATCCCGGGAATGCGGGGGGGACCCGGGATCCGAGCGGGATCCCGGGAATGCGGGGGGGACACCGGGATCCGAGCGGGATCCGGGAATGCGGGGGGATCCCGGGAATGCGGGGGGATCCCGGGATCCGAGCGGGATCCCGGGAATGCGGGGGGGACACCGGGATCCGAGCGGGATCCGGGAATGCGGGGGCATCCCGGGAATGAGAGCGGGACCCCGGGAATGCGGGGGGGATCCCGGGAATGGGAGCGGGACCCCGGGAGTGCGGGGGGACCCCGGGATCCGAGCGGGACCCCGGGAATGGGAACGGGACCCCGGGAATGCGGGGGGATCCCGGGAATGGGAGCGGGACCCCGGGAATGCGGGGGGATCCCCGGAATGCGGGGGGATTCCGGGAATGCGGGGGGGACACCGGGATCGGAGCGGGATCCGGGAATGCGGGGGGATCCCGGGAATGCGGGGGGGACGCCGGGAATGGGAGCGGGATCCCGGGAATGCGGGGGGACCCCGGGAATGCGGGGGGGATCCCGGGAATGGGAGCGGGATCCCGGGAATG
>NW_024530666.1:1402-5598 GCF_017590135.1 Pyrgilauda ruficollis
GGGGTGGCTGCCCCGCTTTGGGGGGGTCTGACCCCAAATTTGGGGTGAGCGCGGGGATGGGGGAGGGGCGGCCGGGGGTCACTCCCGCTCCGCTCCCGCAGCTCCGGGACATTCCCTAGGGCTGGAACGCCGGCCGGGAATCACCGCAGCGGGACAGGGGTCGGGGCCGTGACCTCGGTGGCCCCGGAAAGAGCCCGCACCTTCCTCCTCATCCTCCTCCTCCTCCTCCTCGTCCCCAACTTCCTCTTCCTCCCCCGGGCACGGGAGCGTCGGGCCGCGGCTGCTGGGACGCCGCAGGGACATCCCGGCCCTCGGGGAATTCCCGGGAGTCACGGAATTCCCGGGACACTCTTGGGACTGAGAAAATTCCCGGGACACCCCTGGGACAATCTTGGGACTGAGAAAACTCCTGGGACACCTCCGGGACACCCTTGGGACTGCCGGAATTCCCCCGGGACGCTTTTGGAATTTCCCGGGACACTTTTGGAATTTCCCGGGACGCTTTTGGAATTCCGGGGCCACCGCAAGCCCCGGCGAGGTGAGGAGACCCCGGTTTCCGTCCCGCTGCCCGGGGCCATGTTGTGCTTCCTGCCGGTGAGGAGGAGGCGCCCGCAGGATCCCCCCAGAGCCCGGGATCCCGGAGCTTTCCCGCAGGATCCCCCCAGAGCCCGGGATCCCGGAGCTTTCCCGCAGGATCCCCCCAGAGCCCGGGATCCCGGAGCTTTCCCGCAGGATCCCCGCAGAGCCCGGGATCCCGGAGCTTTCCCGCAGGATTCCCGGCGGCCCGGGCAGGGCTGGGCCTGGCTGTGGTGCCAGGACGGGATGCGGCATTCCCGAGGAGACGCCGGGATACCGGGAGATGCGGGAGCCGGGCCCGGCTGTGCGCAGGTGAACGGGAGACAGCCCGGGAGCCACCGGAACGGCGGAGCCCGGCAGGAGCAGCCCGAGGTGCGGAGCGGCCCCAGCGGGATCCAGGCCCTCGGGAAGGACTCTGGGGACAAGCCGGGTGTCCCACGCCAAGCCCGGAATGGGAATGTGCCCGGGGAAGGGTCGGCTCGGCCTCGGCGTCGGGCCCCGCTCCCACCCCGGGCTGGGAGATGTGAGGATGAGGAGGGAGAGCCCGGCAGGAATTCCCAAAGCCGGGACACGGACGGTGCCACCCGGAATGGGAATGTGCTGGGAGAAGGGACGGCTCAGGCTCGGCGTCGGGCTCCGCTCCCTCCCTGGGCTGGGAACAGGGAGGATGAGGAGGGAGAGCCCGGCAGCAATTCCCGGAGCCGGGACACGGACGGTGCCACCCGGAATGGGAATGTGCCAGGGGAAGGGTCGGCTCGGCCTCAGCCCCCGCCCCCGCTCCCACCCCGGGCTCGGAGCAGGGAGGATGAGGAGGGAGAGCCCGGCAGGAATTCCCAGAGCCGGGAGAGGGACACGGACGCTGCCACCAGCCCCGGGGGTGCCGGCCGGAACCCGGAGGCTCCGTCGGGAGCGGAGTGCAGGGAGTGGCTCTGGCAGAGGCTGCGCCGGCTGGGAGAGGACATGGAGGGCTGGGAAGGGAAGGCCACGGCGGAGCTGGCGGCCGGGCTGGCGCGGCGCATCGCCGGGACGCCCCTGTGCGGCTACCCCGAGGGGCCGGGGACCCGCGGCGCCCACCGGGAGCGGAGCTCCGGAGCCAGCCCGGACCGCGGCGTTCCCAGCGGGAATTACGGGAGCCTCCTCGGAATGCTGAGGGTCAGCGGGAACGCTGAGAGTGTGGAGGAGGACTCGGGCTTGGACCTGCACCAGGAGCAGAGCTCCGGAGCCAGCCCGGACCGCGGCGTTCCCAGCGGGAATTACGGGAGCCTCCTCGGAATGCTGAGGGTCAGCGGGAACGCTGAGAGTGTGGAGGAGGACTTGGGCTTGGACCCGCACCGGGAGCAGAGCTCCGGAGCCAGCCCGGACTGTGGCAATCCCAGTGGGAATTACGGGAGCCTCCTCGGAATGCTGAGGGTCAGCGGGAACGCTGAGAGCGTGGAGGAGGACTCGGGCTTGGGATGGGGCTCGGGCTCGGGCTCGGGCTCGGACCGGGAGCAGGGCTCTGGAGCCAGCCCAGACCACAGCGTTCCCAGCGGGAATGACGGGAGCTTCTTTGGAATGCTGAAGGTCAGCGGGAAGACCGAGAGCACGGAGGAGGACTCGGACTCGGGCTCGGAGCGGGAGCAGGCCGCCGTGAACGTCTGCGTGGGGGCTCTGCGCCGCCTGGAGCAGAGGTTCCCGGAGGCGTGGGCGCGCTCCTGGCTGGACTGCGGGCGCGTGGCCGAGGAGGAGGAGCTGGACGGGGACCCGGTGCCCTTCCAGCAGCAGCGCCCGCTGCCCCCGCACAAGGAGAGGAAGATGGCAGAGCTGCTGCAGGAATACCTGAGGGAGAGAATCGTGGTGGAGGGCACCTCCAAATCCAACAATTCCTTGATTCTCTTCCCAAAACCACACGGGCGCGGCTTCCGCCTGAGCCTGGACTGCAGGGCCCTCAACGCCGCCACTCCCAGAAAGCCCCAGGAGACGCTGGACCGGCACGGGATCCTGACCTCCATCAACCCCCGGAGCCGCTTCTTCTCGGTGCTGGATTTGTCCAACGCCTGCCTCGCCATCCCGCTGGCCCGCAGCTCCTGGCACCGCTTCGCCTTCACCTTCCAGGGCCGGCAGTTCCTGTTCACGCGGCTGGTGCCGACGTTCCACGCCAGCGGCTCCATCGTGCACCGCCGCGTGGCCGCCATGCTGGCCGGGCTGGAGCCCGGGGCCGCCCGCGGCGTCTTCCACTACTCCGACGACATCCTGATCACCGGGAAGCGGCGGCGGCAGGTGAGATACCGGACCCGCTGCGTCCTGAAGCTGATCCAGAAGGCCGGCTTCAAAGTGAACCGGGAGAAGGCGCAGCTGGTGCAGCGCGAGGTGAATTACCTGGGCAGGACGCTGGGGGCCGCGGGGCGCCGCGTGTCCCAGGAGAAGCTGCGGCAGATCTGCGGGGACTGCGACGCTCCCGGGCCCTGGAATGCCAGCCGGCTCCGCTCCATCCTCGGCAAGTTCAACGATCTGAAGGAATTCATCCCTGACTACTGCGAGCTGGTGCTGCCGCTGCAGCAGCTGGCGGCGCCGGGGAAGTGGGAACGGGAGCGGGAGCAGAAGTGGCAGCGGGAATGGGAACGGGCCCGGGAGCAGCTGCAGCAGCTGAAGGAGGCCCTGAAAGCCGCGCCCACCCTGCTCTTCCCGAATAAATGCCAGCCCTTCGTGATCCGGCTGTCGGTGCACGCACGGACGGTGGGAGCCGTGCTGCTGCAGGAGAAGGCGGGAACGCTGCTCCCGGTGCAACACTGGTCCCGCAAGCTCAGCGGCCAGAGCTGGTCCCCGCAGGACGCCTCGTGCCTGGCGGCCGTCTGGGCTGTCCAGGCCTTCCAGAAACTCACGGGGCCGGCTCCCCTTGTCATCCGGGGGCCCGCCGGGCGGTACCTGCTCCGGGGAGAACCGCTGCTCGCCGGCGGCTCCGCTGGCTCCCAGCCCGCGGAGCAGTGGAGGCTGCTGGTGGCCATCGAGGGCCCGCAGCCGCAGGAATCCCAAACGGAGACGATCCCGCCGGCCCCGGAGCTCGGTCAGCTGCCTCCCGACATTCCCAAAGCCAACGTCTGGTTCCTGGCCGTGGAGAAGGGATCGTCCCGAAAGCCGACCGTGGCCTTCGCCGCCGCCAGCTTGGAGGAGCGCTGGCTGCTGGGGGTGCGGCGGGGCCCCGAGGAGGAGGAGGCGGCGCTGGAGGCGCTGCGGGAGCTGCTGGAGCAGCACCGGAGCCGCTTCCCGCTGTTCCTGTATTCCAGCTTCCCGGGGCTGGCGACGGAGCTGGCGCTGCGCCGGCTCCGCGCCTTCCCGGGAGCGCTCCGCGTGCGCCAGGTGGGAACGCCGGGCCAGGCGGCGCCGGACGAGCGGAGCTGGATTCAGAAGGTGACCGCCAGGGCCAGGGCGGTGGCCGGGAATTCCGTCAGCGGCTGGAAATGCTGGGAGCCGTCCGCCTGGGAGCGGCAGGAGATCGTGGCGCAGTGCCACGGCCGGCACCACGAGGGCGTCGAGGGCACGCTGTGCCGCGTGCTGGGCGTGCAATCCTGGAGGGACGTCCGTGAGGACGTGGCGCGCTGGGTGCGGCGCTGCCCCGACTGCCGGGACGGCGACGCCGGCCG
>NW_024530666.1:5818-14016 GCF_017590135.1 Pyrgilauda ruficollis
CGGCCGCCGCCCCGAGCCGGCGCCGCAGCGGGAGCAGGGCCCGTGGTCCCGGCTGCAGATCAGCCTCTGCGCCGTGCCGCCCGCCGGCCCGGAGGGGTTCCGGGCGCTGCTGCTGGTGCAGGACGCGCTGTCGGGCTGGCCGGACGCCTTCGCGCTGCGGCAGCCCTGCCAGGCCGAGGCGTCGCGGGTGCTGCTGCGGGAGGCGTTCGGGCGCCGCGGGTGGCGCGGGCGCTCGGGCGGGGCTGGGCGGCGGAGCTGCCGCTGATCCGGGCGGGAATGGCGGCGCAGTGGGTGCGGGAGGAGCAGCTGGGCACGCTGCTCTGCGACCCCGAGCTGCCGCTGGAAGTGCGCTGGGGAGGCTCCGGGAATGGGAATGGGAACGGGAACGGGAATGGGAAGTTGGGTGGGAGTGGGAATGCGAATGGGAATGGGAACGGGAGTGGGAATGGGAATGGGAATGGGAACGGGAGTGGGAGTGGGAATGAGAACGAGCTCTCGTGGCTGCGCGGGATGCAGCTCCTGCCGGGATACCGGGAGCATGTGAAGAAGGCGCTCTGCTAGGAGCTGGGATTGGGATCTGGGAGCCAGGATTGGGAGCTGGGGTTGGGATTGGGATCCAGGAGCCAGGATTGGGATCTGGGATCAGGAGCCAGGATTGGGATTGGGATTAGGGTTGGGATCCAGGAGCCAGGGTTGGGAGCTGGGATCAGAATTGAGATCCTGGATTCTGGATCAGGATCAGGGAGCCGGGATTGGGATTTGGGATCCGGGACCCAGGACTGGGATCTGGGATCCGGGACTGGGATGTGCCGGATCCGGGCCCCGCTGGGAGGGGCTGGGGGAGGTTAGGCTGCGCCGGGGGATTTAGGCGGGACCTGGGCTGGGCTTAGGGCTGGCAGAGCTTTGAGCTGCACTGGGAGAGCTTTGGGCAGGACTGGGGGGCTTTGGGCAGGACTGGGGGGCTTTAGGCGGGGCTGGGGGCTTTGGGCAGGACTGGGGGGCTTTAGGGGGGGCTGGGGGCTTTACTGGGCAGAGTTTTAGGCCTGGGAGAGGTTTTAGACAGGACTGGGTGCTTCTAAGCAGGACTGGGGTGGATTTTAGCTGGGATTTGGGACCTTTTAGAACCGGTGAAGATTAAGTCAGGACTGAGGGACTTTTAGGCCTGGGAGAGGTTTTAGGTGGGACTGAGTGAGGTTTTAGAAGTGGTGAAGGTTTTAGGCTGAACTGAGGGGCTTTTAGGCCAGACTGTGGGAGGTTTTAGGCGGGACTGGGACAGGTTCTAGGCGGGACTGGGACAGGTTCTAGGCGGGACTGCGGAATTTTTCCCCTGGAATGTTTTCCTTGGGATGTTTTTCCACTGGAACGTTTTTTATGGGATGTTTTTCCACTGGAATGTTTTTTATGGGATGTTTTTCCACTGGAATGTTTTTTATGGGATGTTTTTCCACTGGAATGTTTTTTTATGGGATGTTTTTCCACTGGAATGTTTTTTATGGAATGCTTTTTCCACTGGAATGTTTTTTATGGGATGTTTTTCCACTGGAATGTTTTTTATGGGATGTTTTTCCACTGGAATGTTTTTTTATGGGATGTTTTTCCACTGGAATGTTTTTTTATGGGATGTTTTTCCACTGGAATGTTTTTTTATGGGATGTTTTTCCACTGGAATGTTTTTTATGGGATGTTTTTCCACTGGAATGTTTTTTATGGGATGTTTTTCCACTGGAATGTTTTTTTATGGGATGTTTTTCCACTGGAATGTTTTTTTATGGGATGTTTTTCCACTGGAATGTTTTTTTATGGGATGTTTTTCCACTGGAATGTTTTTTATGGGATGTTTTTCCACTGGAATGTTTTTTATGGGATGTTTTTCCACTGGAATGTTTTTTTATGGGATGTTTTTCCACTGGAATGTTTTTTTATGGGATGTTTTTCCACTGGAATGTTTTTTTATGGGATGTTTTTCCACTGGAATGTTTTTTATGGGATGTTTTTCCACTGGAATGTTTTTTATGGGATGTTTTTCCACTGGAATGTTTTTTTATGGGATGTTTTTCCACTGGAATGTTTTTTTATGGGACTAGGCCAGACTGGGACAGGTTCTAGGCCAGACTGGGACAGGTTCTAGGCCAGACTGTGGGAGGTTTTAGGTCAGACTGGGACAGGTTCTAGGCCAGACTGTGGGAGGTTTTAGGTCAGACTGGGACAGGTTCTAGGCCAGACTGGGACAGGTTTTAGGCTGGATTTGGGACCTTTCAGAACCAATGAAGCTTTAAGCCAGGACTGGGGCACGTTTAGGCCCGGGAGAGATTTCAGGCCGGACTAAGCCTGGCTCAACCTCCTGCTCCACTGGCAGGGAAATGTTCCCCCGGGATGTTTTCCCCGGAATTTTTCCCCTGGAATGTTTTCCTTGGGATGTTTTTCCACTGGAACGTTTTTTATGGGATGTTTTTCCACTGGAATGTTTTTTATGGGATGTTTTTCCACTGGAATGTTTTTTATGGGATGTTTTTCCACTGGAATGTTTTTTTATGGGATGTTTTTCCACTGGAATGTTTTTTATGGAATGCTTTCCCCCCGGGATGTTTTCCCTCTGTTTCTACCTCTTGTGCCTTCATTAAAACCGAGTTTAAACTCCAGCCTTGGCTTTTCCTGCTCCTGCCGTCCCGTTCCCGCCGGCTCTGGGCAGGACGGGGTTAAATCCTTGGGAATTCTTTGTGAATTCTTTGGGATATCTCCACAGCCCCAAGGTCCTTCCTCCTCCTCACATTCCAGCGGGAGTTTCTAAGGAATCCACCCCCACATCCAGGGAATTTTGGGGGCTGAAATCCCAATCTGAATTCCAGTTAAAATCCCAATCAGAATCCCAATTCAAATCCCAATTTGAATCCCAATTAGAATCCCAATTCAAAACCCAATTTGAATTCCAATTTGAATCCCAATTCCAATTCCAATCCCAATTTGAGTCTCAATTAAAATCCCAGTTCGAATCCTAATTAAATTCCCAATTTGAATCCCAGTTCGAATCCCAATTACAATCCCTATTGGAATCCCAATTAAATTCCCAATTTGAATTTTTCCAGGGGCTTTTCCCGAGCTCCTTCCGAAGGTTCCGGATCCCCCTTTCCCATTTTTCCCCACTTGAGGCTCCCCAAGCCCCTCTGACCCCTAAAACCCCGGAATTCTGGAAAAACTGGGGTGGGGGAGGAGCCCTGAGGGGTCGAAATCCCAGGAATCCCAAAGTGGGATCCACCTGCCGGGAAATCCCGGAGCGGGGATTTGGGATCAGCTCCAGGGGCTGGGAATTCCCGGGGATGGGGATGATGAGGAGGAGGATCCTGGGATCCCTGAAATCCGGGAATGAGCTGAGGACACAGCCCGAGGGAGCTCTTCTCCTTCAGATTCCCGGGATTTTTTCATTCCCTGAGTGGGGAGGGGGGGGCTGAGGGACCTCGGGATGATCCCGATCCCACGGGAATCCCATCCCTGCCCTGGGATCACCAGAACCACCCCCGGATCCAGGGACCATTCCGAGGATAGTGGGATAACGGGATACCAGGATACTGGGATAGTGAGGAAAACAGGGTAATGGGATAACAGGATAATGGGATAGTGAGGAAAACGGGGTAATGGGATAACGGGATACCAGGATAACGGGGTAACGGGATAACAGGGTACCGGGATAAACGGACTTTGGGATAACGGCCGGATCCTGTCCCCGGCTCAGGCGGGAGGAGCGGGATAATGAGGTAACGGGATAACAGGGTACCGGGATAAACGGACTTTGGGATAACGGCCGGATCCTGTCCCCGGCTCAGGCGGGAGGAGCTCCGGGCACGGCTCCGTGTCCCAGGACGCGGCGGTGCTGCAGCGGGAGCCGTCGGAGCTCCGGGAAGCGCTGCTGGAGCGAATCCCGGAGCCAGGCCCGGGCTCCTCCATCTCCGCGGGGCTGGAGAACGGCTCCGCGTCCCCGGGCGGCCGGGGCCGGGGCCTGGCGCCGCCGAACTCCAGCCTGGAGCAGGATTCCCGGCGGATCCACGCGCCGCGGCGGCCGAGCGGCGGAACCCGACGTCGCGAGGCGCGGAGCCGCTCCGGGGCCCGGGTGGAATGCGGAATTCCAACGGGACGCGGGAGCCGGCGCTGCGGCTGGAATGGCGAGGCCCTCTTCGTGGGATGGGGTGGGATTTTGGGAATCCTGATCCCAAGGAATGTGGAGGAGGATCCAAACCCTGAGGTCTGGGATGGCACTGGGATCATCCCGTGGATGTGGATATCAGGGACAGCAGGGAGGTGACTCTCCTTGGGAATTTCGGGAATCCTAATCCTGTGGAACGTGGAGGATGATCCAAACCCTGAGGTTTTGGATGGCACTGGGATCATCCCATGGATGCGGATCCCTGGGGCAGCACGGAGGTGACCCTTGGGATGGGGTGGGATTCTGGGAATCCTGATCCCAAGGAATGTGGAGGAGGACCCAAACCCTGAGGTTTTGGATGGCACCGGGATCATCCCATGGATGTGGATATCAGGGACAGCAGGGAGGTGACTCTTCTTGGGAATTTCGGGAATCCTGATCCTGTGGAACGTGGAGGAGGATCCAAGTCCCCACTCTGAGGTTTGGGATGGGACCAGGATCACCCCATGGATCCAGTGGGGCTGTCCCTGGATGCGGATCCCAGGGACAGCAGGGAGGTGACTCATCCCAGAGCCAGGAATCCCATCCCAAACCCAGGAAGGGATTTGGAATCAGGCTGGAATTGTCCCAGTGCCTGTTTCTGGGATCATGGAATCCTGGAATCCTGGAATTCGAAGGATTTGGGTATCAGGCTGGAATTGTCCCAGTGCCCATTTCTGGGATCATGGAATCCTGGAATTCCGAAGGATTTGGGTGGGAAGGGCCCTCCGGGCTCCATCCCGGGGCCCAAGCTGCTCCCGTTCCCCTTTGGCCTGGAGCGGGATCCGGCCAGGGAACGGGAACGGGAGTGCTCTGGGATTGGGAATGGGGCCGGGATAACAACGGGATAACGACGGGATAATGAGGATAGCAACGGGATAAGGATGGGATAAGGATGGGATAGAAACGGGACAACAGGAAAATGGGATAAGGGCATAATGGGATAATGGGGTAACGGGATAATAATGGGATAACAACGGGATAACGACGGGATAACGATGGGATGGCAATGGCATAACGATGGGATAACAATGGGAAAATGACGGGATAACGATGGGTTAATGACAGGATAACAACGGGATAATGGAATGATGACGGGATAGTGGGATAATGGGATAATGAGGAGATGACGACGGGATAACGACAGGATAACAATGGGATAATGACGGGATAACGATGGGATAACGACAGGATAACAATGGGATAATGATGGGATAACAGTGCGATAACGATGGGATAGCAACGGGACAACGATGGGGTGAAGGGATAACGATGGGATAGCAACGGGATAACAACAGGATACTGGGATAATGGGATAACAACGGGATAACAACGGGATAATGACGGGATGACGATGGGATAACGACAGGATAACGATGGGATAATGATGGGATAGCAACGGGATAACAACGGGATAACGACAGGATAACGATGGGATAATGACGGGATGACGATGGGATAATGATGGGATAGCAACGGGATAACAACGGGATAACGACAGGATAACGATGGGATAGCAACGGGATAACAACGGGATAATGGGATAATGACAGGATGACGATGGGATAACAACAGGATAACAACGGGATAACGACGGGATGGCAACGGGATAACAATGGGATATTGGGATAATGGGATAACGGGGTAATGTGATAGCAGGATTTCGGGATAACGGGATAACAGGATAGTGGGGTAACGGGATAATGGGTAATGGGGTAACAACGGGATCATGGGGTAATGGGATAACAGGAAAAAGGGATAACACGGTAACAGGGTAATGGGATAGCAGGATAGTGGGATAATGGGGTAACAGGATAGTGGGATAGTGAGGAAAACGGGGTAATGGGATAACGGGATAGCAGGATAATGGGGTAATGGGATAGCAGGGTAATGGGATAGCAGGATAGCGGGATAACGGGATAGCGGGATAATGGGGTAATGGGATAGCAGGGTAATGGGATAGCGGGATAGCAGGATAACGGGATAGCGGGATAATGGGGTAATGGGATAGCAGGGTAATGGGATAGCGGGATAGCGGGATAATGGGGTAATGGGATAGGAGGATAGTGGGATAACGGGATACCAGGATACTGGGATAGTGAGGAAAACAGGGTAATGGGATAACAGGATAATGGGATAGTGAGGAAAACGGGGTAATGGGATAACGGGATACCAGGATAACGGGGTAACGGGATAACAGGGTACCGGGATAAACGGACTTTGGGATAACGGCCGGATCCTGTCCCCGGCTCAGGCGGGAGGAGCTCCGGGCACGGCTCCGTGTCCCAGGACGCGGCGGTGCTGCAGCGGGAGCCGTCGGAGCTCCGGGAAGCGCTGCTGGAGCGAATCCCGGAGCCAGGCCCGGGCTCCTCCATCTCCGCGGGGCTGGAGAACGGCTCCGCGTCCCCGGGCGGCCGGGGCCGGGGCCTGGCGCCGCCGAACTCCAGCCTGGAGCAGGATTCCCGGCGGATCCACGCGCCGCGGCGGCCGAGCGGCGGAACCCGACGTCGCGAGGCGCGGAGCCGCTCCGGGGCCCGGGTTTTGGGAATCCTGAGGAATGTGGAGGAGGACCCAAACCCTGAGGTTTTGGATGGCACCGGGATCATCCCATGGATGTGGGGCTGTCCCAGGAAGAGGTGACCCTTCTTGGGATGGGGTGGGATTCTGGGAATCCTGATCCCAAGGAACGTGGAGGAGGACCCAAATCCCCGCTCTGAGGTCTGGGATGGCACCAGGATCATCCCGTGGATGCGGATCCCTGGGACAGCAGGGAGGTGACTCTTCGTGGGAATTTCGGGAATCCTGATCCCGAGGAACAGGGAGAAGGGGCCAAGCAATCCCGGCTGAGGTCTGGGATGGGCCGGGATCATCCCATGGATGTGGATCCCTGGGACAGCAGGGAGGTGACCCTTCTTGGGATGGGGTGGGAATTTGGGAAACCTGATCCCAAGGAATGTGGAGGAGGACCCAAACCCCCGCTCTGAGGTCTGGGATGGGCCGGGATCATCCCATGGATGTGGATATCAGGGACAGCAGGGAGGTGACTCTTTGTGGGAATTTCGGGAATCCTGATCCTGTGGAATGTGGAGGAGGATCCAAACCCTGAGGTCTGGGATGGGCTGGGATCATCCCGTGGATGTGGATCCCTGGGAGAGCACAGAGGTGACTCTTCGTGGGATGGGGTGGGATTTTGGGAATCCTGAGGAATGTGGAGGAGGACCCAAACCCTGAGGTTTTGGATGGCACCGGGATCATCCCATGGATGTGGGGCTGTCCCAGGAAGAGGTGACCCTTCTTGGGATGGGGTGGGATTCTGGGAATCCTGAGGAACGTGGAGGATGATCCAAATCCTGAGGTTTGGGATGGCACCAGGATCATCCCGTGGAAGTCCCCATCCCAGGGGCAGCAGGGAGGTGACTCTTCCCTGGATGAACAGTGGGATATGGATCAGGGATTTTGGGAATCCTGATCCCGACGAACAGGGAGAAGGGGCCAAGCAATCCCGGCCAAGGTCTGGGATGGGCCGGGATCATCCCATGGATGCGGATCCCTGGGACAGCACAGAGGTGACTCTTTGTGGGATGGGGTGGGATTCTGGGAATCCTGATCCTGTGGAACGTGGAGGAGGATCCAAACCCTGAGGTTTTGGATGGCACCGGGATCATCCCATGGTGTTCCCGATCCCAGGGACAGCACGGAGGTGACCCTTGGGATGGGGTGGGATTCTGGGAATCCTGAGGAATGTGGAGGAGGATCCAAACCCTGAGGTTTTGGATGGCACCGGGATCATCCCATGGATGTGGATATCAGGGACAGCATGGAGGTGACCCTTGGGATGGGGTGGGATTCTGGGAATCCTGATCCCAAGGAACGTGGAGGAGGACCCAAATCCCCGCTCTGAGGTCTGGGATGGCACCAGGATCATCCCGTGGATGCGGATCCCTGGGACAGCAGGGAGGTGACTCTTCGTGGGAATTTCGGGAATCCTGATCCCGAGGAACAGGGAGAAGGGGCCAAGCAATCC
>NW_024530667.1:0-698 GCF_017590135.1 Pyrgilauda ruficollis
CTTATTATTGAGACAAAACATCTTCTGTAGGCAATTGCTATAGAAAAATTAAATTGCTATTTTTTGCACATTTCCTGATAATTTCATTTTCATAGGTATTTGTTATAAACAGCTATTTAGCATTCCCAAATATATTTTAAAATCTATTTTAAAAATCAGTGGATAAATTGTTATTCTTTCAAAAAAAGCAAAAAAAGATATATGGAAATCTGGTAAACATGCCTGTTCATTAGAAATATGTAACATTGTCAAATGCAACCTGATTACTTTCGAAAAGTAGAGTCAAAGTCTTCCATGCAGGCTTTCAGCATGAAAAGATACAAGCAGTGAGATAACACAGAATATCCCCCACCATTATGGATCACAACAATGGAGAGATTCATATATGCATGAATCATTATTAGAGAAGTGTTATTCATGTTTAGGAAATTTAATTGATTTTATCCCTGTCATGCATGAGAGTAGGTAAGAGCTTCTGACAACCCCTGCAGGATTCCATATTTTTGTAGGAAAGACTATTGAACAAGTAAATGGCCACAGCAAAAGGAATTTCATCTTGCCCTTGAGTATTATTAGCTCTTGCTAATTTTCAAAGTAATTTTTCACAGCTTATTTCTGGGCTAAAAAAAGGGGGAGAATTGTCTGGCCAAGGAGTGTTCCATGAGTAAAAAACAACCTTTATATGCCTAAAAAGAGCA
>NW_024530668.1:0-698 GCF_017590135.1 Pyrgilauda ruficollis
TCTTATTGAGACTTTTTCTGCATAATGAATTAATTCTTATATTCTCAAAATGTTTTTCATAGTCCTGTGTTTTGTTTTGGAAAGTTCCATGCAGAAAAAATTCAGGTCTATTTGCTCTCGTAGGAGGGCAACTGATTCCTTTTTGGCATCAGCATCAGAAGGATTTGTTCTGCCACCTGTCCATCTTGTCTGTGGAAACATCTCTGCTGACTCATCTTACATTTTCATTTCAGAAAAACCTCTAACAACAACATTGCTTTTCCTTTTCCCTTGGCATGATTCCCTTCATTTCCTGAAGTAGTTTGCAGTTGTTGGGGGAGTCTGTAGCTGTAACACAGTGCATGCTTACCCAGGCTGTTTTCGTTGGACTGGAGGTGAGTGAAGAGGTGTCCCTCAGCTGTTTGTCACCCCTGCTGTGCCAGACCTGCAGAAATCCCATGACCCAGCTCAGTTTAAATTATTCACATTTTGTGAGTGTCTGTTTAAAATAATTTGCAATAGTGGGTGTTCCTCTTGACAGAAGAGGGTTAGGAAGCCGCTGCACAGACAGGTCTGCAGGCAGTTCAGGAAAACCTCAGCCTCAGTGGGGTAAGAGGTGGTATGGACCAGGAGTGGAGGACTGGTAATCTCCTAATCCTAGCAGAATGTGTCACACTGCCTCTTCATACAGCTGCCAGAATGGGAGATGAGAAAGACAG
>NW_024530669.1:0-698 GCF_017590135.1 Pyrgilauda ruficollis
GGACCTTTAAAGGCTATCTAGTCCAACTCCTCTGCAACCTCCCTGCAGGAGCCTGTCTGACCATCTTCTTATCTCTTTTATTGACAAGTACAGAGTGAAGTTCTGCAGAAAAGAGAGGAAAAATATTGCAGTGCCAATAAACCCCCTACCCATAACCAGGGACTGAGAGCACAGAAACTCTTTGAGTAGGGAGGTAGTTCACAAACACTTAGGCAAGAAGAATGCCATCCAACTGGATCTTCAAAGCAGTATTACATTGTTATCCCTACAGCTATCTCAAGGGAATGAAGAGACTATAGGGCTCATAGAGATAAGGGTGAGAGCATCAATACGCTTTTTGTTCTTTAGCTGTAGAGATTAATTCCTTGATTAAAGAAAACAGTTAAGATTCAGAAATCTGAACCTTAGGGAGCTAAGATTATTGCTGACTGCTCTAGGCCCTGCAGATTCAGGACATCAGTGGATCTTATATGGGGCCATACTTTACATTATCTTTCTCCAAAGGCATGGTGTTCTGAATATAATTACGCTGATGCTACAGGTAGTGCCAGGACTGGGCATTCAAAACCTGAAGGACGTGGATTATTGCAGGATGTTCTAAGGACTGCAGTTAGGAAGAAAGCTTGTGTCAGATGGAGCAAGTGCTTTGTAAGCAACAGTAGAAATGATCTGCTGCTTCTAAGTAGAAAAACTGTCAG
>NW_024530670.1:0-698 GCF_017590135.1 Pyrgilauda ruficollis
TGGATCGCCGATCTGCCGACACCCACAGCTGTCCTGCACTGTCCGGCAGCTCTTTGGACTCTTTCATAGTGACTGCGAATAGTTCGGGTCCTTTGCCCGGGAGCTGACGGTACCACTGGATCCACTCGCTGGTCTGGATTTTGGGATGTGAGCAGGTGATGTTGATACCGGTGCCCTCGGTGGTCTCCAGGAATGGCTCCTGCTGAACTTGAGCTCTGCCTGGAGCCACTGTCAGAGACAGAAAAAGGACGAGACTGAAATCCTTCAATGCCCTGCTGCACAGTACAAATCCCTCACAAAGAGTCAGGAACGTACAGAGATGATGAGAAAAACAGTACGGCGAGGATTTCAAGATAAGCAGAATTGGAAGTGTCCATTACGTGTTTGTGGAGAGAAGAATGCGTGAATGCCAGGAAGAACTGTGTAGTCACTGGAGAGCAGGAGGTTGGGCGGGAGAGCGCAACAATACAAGAAGAAAAGATAGAAGGGCTAAGGACTGACTTTGGAAGTAATAAAAGATAGGTATGAGATGGTTCTGCAAGGCTGGACACAGAAGAGAATCAGGATATTTCTGAGGAACCATGGGATGGAGAAGAGGGAGGGATGAAAGGGAGAACAGCTCTCAAGAAAAGGTCAGTGAAGAAGCCAGGCAGGACGGCGGCCTCGGGGGACCTGCGGGATCACCCCAGGCAGACCGC
>NW_024530671.1:0-698 GCF_017590135.1 Pyrgilauda ruficollis
CTGAGGGAGCTTGGTGTACTCCTCTAAGGGAGACAGGAGACAAAGGATGGAGTGGCACAGAGGGGTTGTGGTCATGCTCTGTTTAAAACAAAGCAGCTGATGGGAACTGTAAGCCAAAGGAATGACCCAAAATGTAACCTAAACCTGAACTTTGTGACATTAGCTCAAAAGTATGTATTACTTTTCACACCCCCCCTCCATATGCTAATTACTGAAGTCACCCAAATTCCAACCTAAACATGAAATTACATCACCTGTAACTTTACCTTTTCCCTTCCCTCAAAAAAAAAATTATAAATGTAGCTTAATTGAGGAAGGAGGTCAGAGGAGGCTTCACCTTTGTATCCTGGGACTGTCAATGGGCTATACCTATCTCCTCCCTCACCACCTGTTGAGTAAGACTTGAACACAGCAATACCGAGTGCTTCTTCAGGAAATTCAAAAAGCAAGCTTGTGTTTGTGATCATGCTCTTAGTGCTACTTAGTCATCTCTCAATTTAATGCATTTGTCAATGGCTGTATTATTCATACTGTATTACTGGTGTGTGCTTCCACAGAGAGTGTATTTGTCACCAGCAACCCAAGAACCTGCATTCCTGTTGTTCAGTAAGTGACACTTTTGCATCTGGCTGTGAAATTCATTGAACGTGACTGGACTTCTACTCTGGCCATGAGAGTCCATTGGATGCAACCAGATT
>NW_024530672.1:0-697 GCF_017590135.1 Pyrgilauda ruficollis
AATTAACTCCACCCCAGCCAAAACTAGCAGACATCTAATTTATTACTCATAACTATAGAATCACTGTTTGTCAGTGGCGTTTTAACAAAATTTTAAATTTTAGTATGCTTTTTCTTGCCCTCAGTCTGTGACCAGAATGTCCTTTCATTTGGAAATGCTAATACTGTTGATGGGAGACCTGTCTGAAAATGAGCCATCATGATCCTTGCTGGAATTTTCCACACTGATCTCCTTGGCCAGAGTACAGTTCCCAGGATATAAGAGGATGTGTTGTGATGGTTTAACCATCACAACACACATTTTTGCAATGTGTGTGTAGGATATACTAAGTAGCCTTTTTTTCTGCAATGCATAGAATTGAGATCTAAATAGACAGTATTTAATCTTTATATTTTCCCTATTCCAGAATTCAGGATACCAATCACCTCTGACCCATTATCACCTTGTGATATGAAACACATGTCCAGCACATGATGAACAATGGCAGGCAGAGGGAAGACTGGCTTATCTTTTCTTTAGTAACCTTAACAAGATAACATGAAAAAAATACCTTCTGTTCAGAATTCACATGACTTTCTTTAGTCCAACAAAGCTGTCCCTCCATTTCATAAGAATTTTACATTTGTTATTGTTATTGAAGAGCTGAAACATCCTGATTTTAATTACTCTTTGCTCTCATTTTCAATGGGGAAAAAAA
>NW_024530673.1:0-698 GCF_017590135.1 Pyrgilauda ruficollis
TATAACATATATAATAACTGAGTGTATTTTTCATATTATTTTTGCATTTATCCTCATCACCAAATTCTCATAGTGCTTAGTTTTCTCATGTTGAATTTATTACTTCTCTGACCTGCATTGGAAAAGTAAGTGATTTAATATTCATGTTTAGAAGATGAAAAAAATTTATTTCATTAATTGGGGATATTTCAGGCTAAAGGAAAAGACTATTTCACTTTTAAATTTCTTGTTAAGCTTGTAAGGAAGTCATGGGTCAAATACACTGATTACGAAGTTTCTAGATTCCTTGTCTCCTCATTTCCTACAGATATAATGAGAATTGTAGAAAAGACCTCTGGCATAAACTCAGACATTTAGACACTAGGAAGAAAATCAAGAAATCAAATCTATTTGGGAATTCACATATTGGAATTAAATTAAAAGTTATTTATTGTAGTTTCTTTGCTCCTTTTGAAGAGTTACACTTGGGATGCTGCATCAAAATAGTGGATACATTGTGTGCATTGATCAGCTGGGTGTCCTATAAACCAAGCCTGTTCAGTCCCCTTTTGGAAGGCAACCAGGGCAAGGTGAACATGTATTTTTCAGATTACATGTGTCTGGGTCATATGGTGACATGAAGCTGGGACATGGCCAGTGAACTCATCTGGACCTGGCTTAGAAGCTGTAACTCACACCTAGGCCAGAGCAGTGGTCAT
>NW_024530674.1:0-698 GCF_017590135.1 Pyrgilauda ruficollis
GCCTGCTCCCCCACGCCCCTCCCCCTGGGCGGTTCCCCGTGCTGCCCCGCCCACCGCGGCCTCGCCCACCTGTCCGTCACCGTCCTGGGCGGCCGCGGTTGGCGCGGCGACCCCTTGACCCCTACGGACGCCTACGTGTGGGTGACCTTCGCTGACCGCCGCGCTCGGACCGCCACGGCCTGGAACACCGACCGCCCGCTCTGGGGTCAGCGGCTGGACTTCGGCCAGGTCCGGCTGCAGCCGGACGCTCACCTGGAGCTGCAGGTGTGGGACGAGGACCACGGCTGGGACGACGACCACCTGGGCACGTGCCGCTGGCCGCTGACCGCCGGGCGGTGGCCGGAGAGGTCGTGCTTCGCCGGGGGTGGACGCTTGGACTTCGGAGTGACCGCCAGCTGCGGGCCGGCTCTGGCCGGACCGCTCTGCCACCTGTACCGGCCGGCCGCGCCCGAGGGCGGGGCGGGGCTGGTGGGCGGGGCTCCCTGGCCGCCCCAGGGCTCTGATTGGGCCAGGTTCGTGGTGGAGGAGGAGGAGGAGGAGGAGGAGGAGGAGGAAGGCTTGAGGGCGTTGCATCGCTTCTGGGAGGTTCCGGAAGGTTCCGGGAAGAGCGGGAGTCGCGAATCCAACCCGGATTTGGGGTCCCCAAAACCCGAAGGGAGACCCCAAAAAGGGTCCCGGTTTGGGGAGGAAGATGATGA
>NW_024530675.1:0-698 GCF_017590135.1 Pyrgilauda ruficollis
AATTTTACCTCCAAAATTCGGGATTTTGACCCTAAAAAATTCGGGATTTTACCCCAAAAATTCGGGATTTTTACCCTAAAAAATTTGGAATTTTACCCCAAAAATTCAGGATTTTTAACCCAAAAATTTGGAATTTTACCCCAAAAATTTTGGAATTTTTACCCTAAAAAATTTGGAATTTTACCCCAAAAATTCAGGATTTTTAACCCAAAAATTTGGAATTTTACCCCAAAAATTCAGGATTTTTACCCTAAAAATTTGGGATTCTAACCCTAAAAAATTTGGAATTTTAACCCAAAAATTCGGGATTTTTACCCTAAAAAATTTGGGAATTTTACCCAAAAAATTTGGAATTTTACCGTAAAAAAATTTGGAATTTTACGCCAAAAAATTTGGAACTTTAACCTAAAAAATTTGGGAATTTTGCCCTAAAAAATTTGGAATCTTACCCTAAAAAATTCGGGAATTTTACCCTAAAAAATTTGGAATTTTAACCCAAAAATTCAGGATCTTAACCCTAAAAAATTTGGAATTTTACCCCCAAAATTCGGGATTTTTACCCTAAAAAATTCGGGATTTTTACCCCAAAAACTCAGAATTTTTACCCCAAAATTCGGATCTCTTTCCCCGTGGGAATTTGAGGTTCGGGGAGGATTTTTTGGGTTTTTTTTGGTCGTTTTTGGCTCGAGGAGGAACCG
>NW_024530676.1:0-698 GCF_017590135.1 Pyrgilauda ruficollis
AAAAAAAAAAAAAACAGCTCTGCTGTCACATGCTCAGAGGCAGTACTTTTCACAAATTATTGTATTATTGTCTAGTTAAGAATTTAATCCAGCACCTAGACTAATTTCCCCAACTGGTAAGACATCTCAAATCCATTAGGAACATTAGATACCGAAAAAACTATTTTCAGGTGAGAAGCATTCAAACATCCTCTAAGCTCTTCATCACCTACCTATGTAAAGCCACACATATTGCATTTTAACACAGCCTCAATTTGAGCTAACCACGAGTGCTCTTCAACTGTCAGGCATCCAAAGAGGAGGGTATTTTGTTTAAAAATCTCAGTCATTAATGTAATAACTCACTAGCTTTGGCATTGCTGTGAAATAGAAGGCTCTGGCAAGTCGCAGTCTCCTGAAGATATAGGCTGCATCATAGTGCTGGGAGTCAAGCAGATCCTGCTGAAATTTCAGGACTTCAGGCCAATCCTTGAGTGCAATTCTGATCTGCAACAAAAGAGTTACATACTGTTAAACTAATACTTCAACCATAAAAATTAACTGAGCTGACTACTGTGATCTACAGTCTACTGTGATCTGACTACAGACAACACCTGCATGTCCAGAGCTGCAGAAAGGATCCCACTATAACATTTGTTATTGCTACCATCATTTTATGCACCTAAGATTATTATACTTTCTTTGACAGTGACGTGGAA
>NW_024530677.1:0-13891 GCF_017590135.1 Pyrgilauda ruficollis
ACTGTTGTTGTCTGGGCACAGACGGGGAAGAACACCGTGCTCCTTTTGCTTCTGAGTTAGTTAGTTTAGCTAGCTGAGGCAGTCTGAGCTTTCCCTGGACTGTTTTTCTTTCCCTTTTCTTGGAACCGTTTAAACCTGCTCCAGACCGGGACTCGGGGAAACACCAAGAGCTTGCACTTTGTAGCCTGCCAGGGCCTACTCTGCAGCCTTTTCCCGCGCCGGAGGGACTGATAACAGAGCAACTGGGAGCCTGCCTGAAGGACCCAGACAGGTTGTGCTTAGCAAGACTTCGCGATCCGGACACCTGTGGCAGCCGGGATCGGAGACACCCCAAAAATCCCCGCTGTAAAAAAATTTTGGCGCCCCGAACAGGCGTGCTAGCATCCTGGCACCCCCAGAGAGCAGCATTCGTCTTGAATAGTTACTGCCTCGGGTCACTATGACCTCCTGAAGATAAGTTCTTCATTATAGAAGAAGTTATCTGAAGAGGCGTCCGACGACCCTCCACATTGACATCTGGGACGAGATCCTGAGGAGTCTGACATGGCAGATCACCCACCAGGAGTTTTTGACCCACGTTCGGCTGGAAAAGTGTAATTTTTAAAACAGCCTTTTATGCGCGGTTTTAACTTGGGTCCTTTTTTGGGGTTTTTTTTTTCTTTTATTTCTCTTTCTACTGCTGGAGGGGAAAAGGGAATGGGATCGAAACATAGTAAATTAAAACGATCCCAGAACGAGAGAGACTTATATTTACAAATCCTAGAAATCCTATCCGCTAACAGCTTATCTTTCTCTAAAAGCAATTTCTCAATAACTAACTTGAAAAAAATCATAAAATGGATTATTTCCCAGTTTCTGGACACTAACACACACACTATCGCTCTAGATTCTTTTTGGGACACAGTAGGGACAAGAATATATACCCACCAAACTAATGAAGATTTTTCTGTAACTCGGTTTTTACCTCTTTTTCATTCTATAATCAAATTGGTCGAAAAGACAAATATAAAGAGCTCAATTTCTCTGCAACCTCCCCCTGCAGAGGGCATTCCGACCTTATCTCTCCCACCAGAAACTTGCTCTTCAAATGCTAATAACGCAGATAACATTCCTCCCCTCTCAGCCCCTGAATCCTATCCACCGCTTTCTCTGGGTCCAAACACCGTCTCTGGGGCCACTCCACCCTCAGGCCCCCTTCCTGGGACGGGGAACACGGAATTCGTACCACGCCCACCCACCCCCTCTGTGCCCACGGGTTCTGTAGAGTCTGCCCATCCTTGGGCTCCCCCCCTGGATGCAGCAAGCGCGGATTCCACTCCACCCATTGCACAATCCAAAGCATGCTGCTTGTACTCTCCCCCCACGCTATCTTTGGGTGTAACTGCGCTGGCTTCTATTGGGTTTGCTCCCCCTCACTCCAACATCTCCGCGCAGCCTGCCGCGACCGCCCCCACCCCTGCCGCATTCGGGAAACTTCCAGCAGAGCGTGGTCCGGCCCCGCGCAAAGACAACAAATCAAAGGCCATCCAGACCCAGCCACGCTTCATCCCAGGAGATTCCAGACCACATGAAGTGGATGCAACACACGGAGCGATACAGATGGGAACCTGTCGCCAACTTGTAACTGCTCTGTCCATCGACTTTAATAATGAGGATGTTTATCGTGTTCCCACAGGCAAGCATGGGCCAAAAGGTGGTCCTTTTGACATCCTAATTATAGGTGACACTCTCCATGGCCCAGAGGAAATCTTTGTTGTTCCAGAAGTACAAACAGTGCACTCTGGACAAGAAATCTCTGTCCAGGTGTACTGCACAGACTTACCATTTTTCCTTTCAAGGGGAACTCTGAGCGCACAAGCCTTTCTACTCCCAAAGAATCACAGGGAACAGCTTCCTCTCAACCCTACAGCAATGTGGGCATGAGTTGTGGGACCAAACAAGCCTACCATCAAGTGTGGTCTTACCTGCAGAGGAGAGAAGATCCACCTACCAGGGATGCTGGACACCAGTGCTGACATGACCATCATCGCTCGCTCAGAATGGCCAGCACACTGGGAACAACAACCTGTAGCAGGCATGATTTCAGGGATCAGTGGAGCCACAGTTTCTATGCAAAGCAAGAACAACATCCTCATCGAAGGGCCTGAAGGCAAGTTGGCAACCATCCACCCATTTGTGGTAAGAGCCCCCATCATCCTTTGGGGTAGGGATTTTTTATTCCAGTGGGGGGCTTCCCTATGTATTCCCTGTTGGGATTTCTAACTGGGGACACTGAGGAGCGTGCACTGCCAGATACCCCTACAGAAAGCAACCTTACCATATAATGCATGTGAGGTCACACACTGACCTCCCAGGTTTCATCACAGAAGGGAACAGGAAAGCAGATGCATTAGCCATGGCAACAGAGACTGCTAATGTCCCTTACATCTTTGCCCAGGCAAAGTTGTCACATGCATTTTTTCATCAAAATGTGCCTGCCCTTATCAGAATGTTCAAGCTTTCAAAAGATCAAGCAAAAGCTATTGTCACCACATGCCTGAACTGTCAAAACTACCAAATACCATCTATGGGGACGGGAGTCAATCCCCAAGGTTTGAACAGCTGCCAGCTGTGGCAGACAGATGTGACTCACTTCCCACCTTTTGGAAGGTCAAAATACATGCATGTGTAGGTCAATACATTTTCAGGAGCAGTATTTGCATCAACACATCCAGGAGAAACTGCGCAGCACACCATAAAACATTTCCTCCTTGCCTTCACTACCCTGGGAGTACCAAAGGAGATCAAAACAAACAATGGACCTGCCTATACCTCTCGTAAATTAAAAGAGTTCTTCAGTGAGTGGGGAATAGAACACAAGAAAGGCATACCTGCAAATCCCACAGGACAATTAATTGTAGAAAGGACACATCAAACCCTCAAGAGTCCTCAATCAGCAGCAAAGAGAAACAAAATCATATCTCCAGTTGAAAGACATTGCAAGGCTCTCTATGTCATCAACTTTCTGAACTGTACAACATCAGAGCCTGACCCCCCAATACTTCGCCACTTTGCAAATACCACCCAAGCAAAGCTCACTGAGAAACCACCTGTGCTAGCGAAGGACCCAGAAACACATTAAATTTCTGGGCCTTTCCAATTGATTACCTGGGGAAGAGGGTATGCGTGTGTTCTACTACCATCTGGTCCAAGATGGTACCCAGGAAAAAACATAAAACCATAACTAGGCAATGCAAACACTACTCCCACAAGCACTGGCAAGAATTCCCCTGAGTCAAACACAAGACCTCAAAACCAAACTAGTTCTGCCTGGAGACAAAGATGTCACCGAATGTCCACCCACAGAAGAAAAGACTATCCCGTCACATGACAGCAGACAAAACAGAAAGCTGAACAACATTCTGCTGCATCAAGCCATAAGCCAGACACAGCCTGAACACAAAATTGTTCTCTGAATTATATGTTATTACTCTTTTTTACCCTAAAAAACCCTATTATCCCCCTTTCTCAACTCTTACCAAAAACCCCTAACCTTATACCCACTCCCCCATCCCTAGCTTATAGGAAAAAAAAAAGGGGGGGGAGGGGCACCTTAACCAATATCCTTTCTCCTCTTGGTATTATTGTCTCCCGTAAAGGGGACTGCAGTATTTGTCCTCTGGTCCGGGATGCTATTGGGCTGCCTGGAAGGGTTGGAGCTGGTGTCTTCTCTGAAGGAGAAGGAAGAGGAGTAGGAAGAATAGGAGTAGGAGTAGGAACAGGAATAGTAGGAGGAATAGGTGGAATAGGTGGAGGAGGAGATTCCATGAGATCTATTTCTCCCACACTTGGGGAGGTGGCAGAGGTGGTGCTGATGCCCCTTCCAAGTCCCTACCCCTTCCCCCCTGCCCTCCCAAGTGAGGGCTAAATAGGTCGGCTAGATCTTGTTCTTGTTCCTCTAGTGCTGCGCGATAAACTTTATCTGTCCTGGTGCATCTCTGTCTTATGCTACAGGCCGAGCAGCACTGTTTAAGTTCTCCCATTTTGCTTCTGTTTTCTCTTTCAAGAGCCAGAATGAGGGGTTCAGAGTGGGCTCTGATGCCACAGTCCCTTTGCCAATCAGGGTTATTTCAGAGGGAGAAAAACATATCACAATAAGAAACCTCCTCCCATTTCCCTTCCCTCCGTAGAAACAACATTAACTGTAACAGGGTATTATATTCCAATGTACCTGTAGGAGGCCACCTTGCCCCATCCTCTAGGCGATATAATGGCCACCAATGGGAGCAATATTTAATTAGACTTTTTTTTATTTTCCGTGCCCCCTTTGCCTGTTATTTCTCTCCAATGTGCTAAGACGCACCCTAATGGGCTGGCCTTAGGTACTTCCTTACTCTGCCTTGCTCCCATTATGTCTTTTAGAACAAGCTTAGCTTATTCAGTTCTGAATGTTCAAATATGAGTCTCAAATCAAAAACTCTTTTTAGTTATGATTTAAAAAATCAATAATTAATCAAATAACCAAATTAGAAAATTAATAATTAATCAAATAGCCAAATAAAAATATTAATAGCCAAATTAATAATGAATAATGCTTTAATTAAGTACTTTTAATAATATTAAAATAGCAATAATTAATTTAGTAATTAATAGATCATAATCAACCATTGACTTTTATTCGATTGTTGTTTGCCCAGTCCCACACAAATTTACGAACGCCTAAGGGTTCAATCCAAACCACCGGGGAGAAAAGAAAAATTCCTTAGTTCTTCCTTTTGATACTAAGGCTGTGCCACTCCTTTATCCTTTCCCAATCTTCTTCAAAAACATCCCAGGTCTCAGGGACTAGGTGGCTTTTTCCACAGATTAAACTCACTATTTCACACCTTGCCTGTTCAACCCCTGGGTTATAGTATCTCGGTAATTCAGGGGTACATGCACGACACGTGGATCGCCGTCTATATGAAATACAATACCACCTCCTCTGACACTTTGTACATAGGAGGAGAACCCAAGCTGTGTGCCAGTCTGGCTCCCAGCAAAAAGCTGTCAATCCGCACACGAAACAGGGAATCACCCCTTCCAGACCCCACCTCAAGGGGTTTCTAAGCGCCCATTCAACTGGCGGTTGTTCCCAGTCAAAGGCTAGATAGCAACTTGTTGAACTGTGGCATATCCATCCCAAGAACACTGTCTCTCCCTCTGTCCTCCCGGTCTATGATCATCCAATCCCCTGCTGGGTGGAGAGACTGACTTGGTTCATGCTGAAACCACCTGTGTAGAGCCTGTCTGGGAGGCCGGGCTCTCTCGGCCCGGGCTTGAAGTTCTGCAGCCACTGTGGGCAAGTCACCGTTTTCTTTCAGCTAAAAAACAAGCTGCAAACCCCTTAATGCAAAGGATCTCCCAGCAACAGCTTTCAACACTAGAGGGCAGTGTTGCCACACAGCAAACAACACTCAGCCCAGCCGGGCTTGCTGGCTACCTCCAGCTGGCTACCAACTAGCGATGCTTATAAACGGCGTTTGCAAGTCCCAACTTGTATCACACTCCCGCCAGCTGCTCTATCAGCTTAGCGGTGTTTACAGCAACCTCGCAAACCGCGTCTTGTGCCCGCGCCCACTAGCGGCTCTATCAGCTAGGTACGCTTAGAGCAATTTTGCAAGCCCCGGCTTATGCCCCCACACCACGCCGCTGCGGCCCCCCGTGCTGCCTCCCGCAGCCTGGGGCAGCCCTGACCGTGCGCGTCCGCTCGCTAGCACCTCTGCCGCGCCTGCGCTTCCTAGCAACGCCACACCGCGCCACGAGCCCCTGTTTGTTAGCGGTGACTCGCACCACACCTCTGCTGCCTTTCCTCTTAAAGCAGCGATCTCTGAGCAGTGATCAGCACGAGCCACCTCACGCCCTGCAGCACGTTTCACCGTTTCACTCACACCCACACACACACACACGCAAGCACGCACGTCCGGACGTAATAACCACATACAATCACAGTTCAAACCACCGCTCCGCCAGCTGCTCTATCAACTGGGGACCCCCCGCCGCCGGCTTCTCCCTGGCAGACAGTTGCCTGCAAGCCCCCTGGGCAAAACTGCACGCAAAGACGTCTCTTATGTGACTTACCAGTACCCAACCCTAAAAAAAAAGGAAATTAATACATACCACTTCTGTCCGCAGTCGCAATGGGCTGTGGTCTGCTCCCCGTAGTGTACAGCCGAGGCACAGAGTCCCTTCCAGGGGAAGGGCCCCGTGACGCGCCTGAGGGAGTCTGCCCCCAACCGGACCAGCAGGTGAGCAGAGTTGGTCCCACCAGAGTCGCCAAATGAAACGATATGCGGAATAAATAGACTCCACAACCTGATGTAGTTATGAAGTGGGCATGTATTGTCAGCACCCGGAACAAGCAAGATAGCTTTCGTGAAAACTTGTGCCCCAAGCCTCGGTCTGAGCCACATCTTTATTCACGAAGATGTTCCATATGCATTACATTACACAACCTTTTCATGCATATTCAACCCCTGGCCCCACCTGTCCTTGCCTCGCATGGTAATTAGATCCACGCCCTTCTGGGCATGCGTTGTTTGCTGTGGTGGTTGCACGGGGGTCTTTGGTGGTTTCTGAGGCTGAAGGCTGTGGTCTTCTTCATGACTGAACTTCTGAACTTTTCTCCTTTGCGCATGCACTTTGGTCCCTTGGTGCTTATCGGAGTACGTCTGTCGGTTTTGATCAGCTTGGAGACAGAGGAGCTTCTTTATCTAGTTTCTTGAATTCCCTGATCTTCTCCTGGTATTGTCCTTTATCGCAAGAAGCTTCAGAAATTTGCATTTTCCTATGCCCTTTGTACCATGGCAGAGGTTTCTTAAGTAAAAGGTTAAAATTCAACACATAATTCTACAAGCTAAAATTTAAATGCTTAATTCATATTGCTAACTTAAGTGCACCCCCAAAACCTCAATTTCAGGAGGGCACCCATGGAGGGTAGCACAGGTGAAACAAGGCACCCATGGAGGGTTGCAAGGGTAAAGCCGGGAAGGGGCCCCGGCAAAAGGGATGATGATACCATAATACCCTCGGAGAATCCCTTGGGGAGAATGCTGAGGTCTTGGAATAGATTATACATTCACCCAGAGGTAACTATGTAGATCATGGTAAAATATTGTTGTTTTGTGTGGCCAGAGTTTAAGTTGCCAAAGGGGCTTATATGGCCACGTTATGGAACAAATGGAATTTGTTAGTGTTGAATTTTGTGGAGGTATTTAGAGTAGAATTAGAAAGGATGGATTGACAGGGAATGTGGATTGATATGGATTAGACAAGCAACAGGAGAAATCTATGTGTTAAGAAAAAAAAAATTAAAAGGGAGGGTTTGGGTTTGTAATTGTACCACTTACTATCCAGGATATAAGAGGGTTGAAAAAAAGAATTACCTCCATATTTGGATGATCCCATAGGGGTGGTGGAAAAGATAGAGGAATATTTGGGAAATGTGGATTATACATGGAAGGACTGGGATTTTCTTTTGGGGATTTTGTTTGGGCAAGCTTTGCAGAAAATATTAAGAGAGTTTACTTCACCCTCAGAAGTTAGGTTGTTGCAGTATGTGTATGATTTGCTTTTATCAGGGGAACAGGAAAAGTTGGTCGAGGAGGCTACTGTAAAGCTGGGGGGGAAAAAAAAGGATTTAGTGTTGCGGTGTCATGTCATGGCTTGCCTCAGTTTCCCTAGCCCCTCCCCTGAAGTTTCCTTCCCCAGGTGGTATGTCAATCACCACCTCTCCTTTTCCCCACCCTTGACCCCTGCTGGGCACTGTCTATCAAAACAGAAATTCCAAGGGGAGCGTCGATCGAGTGATTGGCAGGTCCAAAGGATGCTCTCCACCCCCTGGGGGTCATTGGCCCACCCAAGTGTCCCTCTCACCTGAGACCCCCTCCCCTCATACCTGGTTGGTAGTCACTGTGGTCCCTCCCCTCCCCCTCTCCCCAGGTAAAAAGGCAAGCACACCATGCGGTTGGGGGTTCTGTTGGAGCTGTTGCAGAATTCAGAGGCCATGCGGCCCGAAATAAAAACTCTGGATTAAAAACTCTCCATCAGGACCCACTCCTTCTTCACCTCGACTTAAAGGTTTCTCCAGCTCAGGAAGGCCTGAGGAGTGACCCCGCATCAATAGCAAGCTCCAGCCGCAAGCACTGGAGCTCGGGACGTGCCCGGACTTGTCTCCCCATGTGCTCAGCTGTGACCACAGGTACTGAATAGCGTCTCTGGGGAGAAAACTCCACAGGTGCCGCTATTTGGTTCAGCAGCTGGAACTAGGCAGACCAAAGCAGTCCCGTTTGGTAATATTGGTAAATTCCAATAACTTAGACTGTCCAAATACAAGGGATTTTACAAATACTGTTACCCCTGTGAAAAACACCAATCACTTGTTTTTAAAATTTTTAAAGTTTAATAGTAATAAAATGGTTATAAAAATAGCAATATAATTAGAGTAATAAAAATGTGGACAATTTGGATTAGGGCAATATGAGACAATAAAAACAAAGAGTTACGGACAGTCCGGGTACCTTTTTCTGGGCAAAATAAGCCTGGAAAAGGACACACATTAACAGAGGATTAACCCTTAAAAACAATAGCCTGTTGCATATTCATACGCCTCATACATGATGCATAAATTCCATTCAAACACAGGATTTTGTCTGGTCAGTGTCAACTTCTTCCTCTTAATCCTAACGGCATCTTCAGGGCTGAGTCAGGTGGGAAGAAGTTAGCTTCTTCTGATAATGGAGCAATAAATTCTCTTTCTCTCAAAGATTTAGGTGTCCTGTGGCTGCTATCTCGGTGTGAGTCCTCTTTTAAAAAAAGTATCTTACATAGCATAGTTTATATTTTAACATTATGTTATAACCTAAAACTATATTTAACACACAACTTAAGAAAATTAACACGGCATAACTTTCTAACATAACACATATAATAATCATTTTAATATTTGCGAAAAGCCAATCATAAAAAATATGCATTTTTCACAATCCCCCCTCTTATTTTTTGTAAATAATTTGGCTTGAGCAATACTTCTTGTCTGCTTGCTTCTTCTGGACTATGTTGGCAAAATAAAACGGGATTACACAAGGAAGAAATATCAAAACAGTTGTAACCCATAAAAGGAAAAATCTTAATTTCTTCTAATACATTACCCCACCAGCTAGGTTTTAACATTGTTTTCTAATTTTTGGACTGGTACCTGGGTTATTATTTTTTTTTTCTGTTATATTTTGCTTTTTCTAGAATGACTTCTCTGTGGTCATCAATTTTCAACAATCTGGTATATTAAACTTTCCACAAACACCCCCTTTTTTAGCCAATAAATAGTCCAAAGCCAGCCTATTCTGATACACTACGGGTTTTGTTTGGCTTTGCTGACTTGCTATTAATTCTAATGCCTGAGCACCTTTATTTGTTATCATTTCTGTACATGCTTGAAGTCTTATAATACGATTCAACATATAATTTGGGGTCAATACAGTTAGATTGCTGTGCTGGTTTTACCTTTTTGTTTACTAGTTGTTCTTTTTTACCAAATCCTGAACTGTATCTTTAAGATTAAATGTAAAACAAATCCATCTCTCTCCTTTTGGACATTCACTTCCCTGTCTATTACCACTTTTTCCTAAGTTTCTTGCAATCCAATAATTTTCTCTGTTTTGCCTACAGGTTCTTAATTTGGATGGGTTAAAACAGTCGCTGTTGACATGGGTGTGTGCAATAAAAGTGGAACTTTGGTTTCTTTCCATGGGATGCTTCCTGTAGCATTTGTGACATGATCTTGCTGGTGTCCCGAAAGGGAAAAGACAATAAATGAGCGTCAGAAACAAGAATAACAGAGGTCTGGTATGGCTTATACTCCCACCTCCCATGCCTGCGGAGTTGCAACCCACAGCAGGTGTATTTGATCTTCTTGGTGGCGAATACAGAAGCCAATCTGGTCTTGCCCTCTATTTCCTTGTCACTTTCTCTTAGCCAATTTCCAGGCAAATCGTTTTTGACACTCCTTAACTGTGGTTTCCTTCCGTTCCTCAGGTACTTCTCATTCAACAGGCACTAATAATTCCCATGAACAAAACAGAGTTCTTACTTCAACACTTCTTGCAACAAGAACATAAATTTTGTGAACCACAATACTAATTATTCCCACAATTCAAACATGTACTTCTAACCCAGCTAGCATGTCCAGTATTGGGATGAATCAAATAAAGTTTACAGTATGATACTGATGGAAATGGTAATTTCCCCTCTTCCCTGTACAATTCACAGGCTAAGGTCAGAATATAAGAACTCTTTGACCAAAACAGTCCTGATCCTTCTGTCTGAAGTATTCCTCCCCAAGGAGATGTTTTATTCAGCACAGTCTAACATGGGTGATAGGTATTGGAAAATAATGGTAAATAAAGTACACATAGTTTTTAGTATAAAGAGATAAAACCGCCTCAGGACAGGGTAGTGTGCCTCGCACAGACCTGCTAAACAGACCTCTGCGGGTCAGAAAAATAATGTTTTAGATAAGAGACAATAAACAACCTTGAAAACCAGAGCCAAGGAATTCTGACTCCTTCTTCGACCATTGGGCTGGGAAAAAAGGACTCTCGGGGTCATCCTGACCACAGGAAACCCAAGAACTGGCCAGCTGTGGCTTACTGGGTCTAACATCTTTGATAAATAAGCTAGTAGTCCATTTACTCCTCCCTACTCCTGAATTAAAATTTTATGAGCTACTCCATTTTCTACATTTATGTATAAATCAAAAGGGTTTTTCTAACAAGGGTAAGCTGAAAGCTGGTACTTAGGCTAGTTTTAACTTCAACTCTTCGAATTTAACATAATTTTCCTTGGTCCATTTTATAGAATCTCCCTCTGTCAATTTTTCATAAAAATTTTACTGCCTGTGTGTACCCCTTAAACAAGAAAGGCCAGGCCAATTTTAACACGAGATGAATCATATCTATTACTTTTTACTTTTTGGGCACCATTTAACTGTTTTAGCTTTACAGACCCATTCTTCAGAACAAAAGCCTCCTCTTTTTAACAGCAAATAAAACAGAAAAAACCTCTTACTTTAAAAAATAAACCACTTTGTGAGGTTTGGAGAGTCAGCAATCTCTGCCTTGATTTTATCTTTTAGTGCTGGCCCCCCTCCCCCTCTCTCTTTTCTCTCTCTCTCCCTCACTCTCTCTTTCTATCTCTCTTTCGACCTACCTGCCGGGGCTGATGCTGCCATCCTGGACTCAGGACTCCGACAGTCTGGGAGCCACCCTGGCAGTTCTGCCACTGAGCCAGCCCACTCCTGGATGGCAAACCTGTGTAATCTGCTCCTAGCACCGCCGCTGGGTCACCTCCATGAATTGGTCCCTGCCGCAGCCCCTGAGACCCTGCCGCTCGTACGGAAGTGGTCAAACACCTCCCAACCTTGACAACCCCAAACTTGGCATCCTCAGGTGCTCCTGACATTCTTTTCTTTCCATAGTCAACATATCCTCTTTTCCCTTCAAGGAGGGCCCGTTCTGCTAAACCTTTTCCGGCCCCCAGTTCAGCATTGAACAACCTCCTAACAACCATGTGTTAAGACACTTCCCTGCCCTTCATGCAGAAACTGCATTCAAACTCTTGTCCTCCTCCAGCACCAAGACATCATCACATTCCAACATCCCAGAGTCTGCTCACCACCTCTCCCACTTCTTCATCTTCCTTCTTTTTTCTCTTCTTTCTTTTTCTTTCCTTATCTTTTTCTCTTTTCTTTGATTCAACACACCTCGGACTGTACAAGGTGTACACACAACTAGGTTACTTCCAAAAGTAAGCTTACAACTTTGTTTTACTAGGATTGCAGTAGCTGTTATAGCTTAAATACATACTGGCTGTAGGAACCCAGGATGTCCCTCTGGGTGCCCTGGATGGCTTGAGCCCCTGGCAGGGAGCTTGGGAATCCTGGCAGGAAGCCAAAGACACTTGGGATTTCAATTTTAACCCATGGAGCAAATTACCAACTTTGTATGAAGAATTACAATTCACAAAAGTTTAAGTAGAATGATAATGAATTTATCACAGGGTGAAAAGTGGAATTTTGGGGATTTTACTATAGGGGTCTAGGAGGCGAGATGGAGGGATTTGGTCATTGTCCTGTCCTTCTTCCTTCTTCTTCCTAGCTTCCATCTTGTGTGATGTTGGCACTTTTGGATTGGTTTAGGGTAGAAGTACACAGTCTAACATGGGTGATAGGTATTGGAAAATAATGGTAAATAAAGTACACATAGTTTTTAGTATAAAGAGATAAAACCGCCTCAGGACAGGGTAGTGTGCCTCGCACAGACCTGCTAAACAGACCTCTGCGGGTCAGAAAAATAATGTTTTAGATAAGAGACAATAAACAACCTTGAAAACCAGAGCCAAGGAATTCTGACTCCTTCTTCGACCATTGGGCTGGGAAAAAAGGACTCTCGGGGTCATCCTGACCACAGGAAACCCAAGAACTGGCCAGCTGTGGCTTACTGGGTCTAACATCTTTGATAAATAAGCTAGTAGTCCATTTACTCCTCCCTACTCCTGAATTAAAATTTTATGAGCTACTCCATTTTCTACATTTATGTATAAATCAAAAGGGTTTTTCTAACAAGGGTAAGCTGAAAGCTGGTACTTAGGCTAGTTTTAACTTCAACTCTTCGAATTTAACATAATTTTCCTTGGTCCATTTTATAGAATCTCCCTCTGTCAATTTTTCATAAAAATTTTACTGCCTGTGTGTACCCCTCAATCCATAATCTACAATATCTCAATAATCCAAGTAGTTTTCTGATCTCCCTCTTTGAAGAGGGAAGGGGGAAGGGATAAAATTCCTGCAATTCTCTCGTGGTTGAGTTTCCAGCTACCTTTATTTATTAAGTGTCTCAGATATTTTACCTCTGGTTCTACAAATTGCAGCTTCCCTTTTGATACCCTTAATCCTTTTTCCCCGAGAAAATTCAAAAGGTTTATAGTAGCTTCTCTAACTTCAGTTTCTGAAAAAAAGAATAGTTTTTATTGGGCTTCTTTACTGGGAGAATAGGGGTATTATGAGAAGACATATAAAGTTCTAATGTCTCATCTTTTATAAGTTCTTTTATTACTAGTTTCAAATTTTCCCATCCTTCTAAAGATATGGGATACTGACATACACGTATGGGACAATCTTTTCTCTCAATTGTAACCCTTATGGGTCAATATTTAATCCTCCCCTATTTCCTTCCCCAGCCCAAACTTCCTTTTTAATTTTTTTTTTTTTTTTTCTTTTTTTTTTTTTTCTTCATCCTCTTGGCCTAATTTTAAAACTCTAGCTGTCATTTTCCCGTCTTCTGGTATAACCCCTCTTCACACCCCTAATTTCACTTCTCTTCCCAATAAGTTGCTACCTGCCCCTGGGACCAATAAAACATCCCCCATCCAAATTTTAGTTTCCCATTCAATTACCACATCTTTAATGACTGGAACTGTAAAACTTTCTCCTTTTTCCCCCTATTACTTTTGCAGTATCTTTGCTCACACTAGAACCTTTTGGAATATGTAACAGGCAGGTTCTTTCTGCCCCTGTGTCTACCACAAATTCTAACTTTTCTTCTTGGGGACCCACTTTTAAAGTTCTCACAGGCTCCAGATGGTATTTGTCCCCTAAAAAACAGAGCTTATGACTTCCCTATTCCTCCTCTGTGTCCATCTCTTTAAAGATTTTCAGATCTTTTGCCTGCTTAGGACAATTTTCATATTTCTCTTAAATCTGTCTAACCATTCAGTTGGAGTTTCTTCTTTTCCCTCTTAAAAGCTGTCCCTTAAAAACCTTTTTTTTTGCGTTTTGCCTTTGATATGCTGTCTCATTTATTCCCTTGATTATGAAATT
>NW_024530678.1:0-697 GCF_017590135.1 Pyrgilauda ruficollis
CCTAAATCCCTCCAGGCCCAGCTGCAGCCACTCCCTGGGTGCTGTCCCTGTGCCAGGAGCAGAGATCGGAGCTTGAGGGAAGAGCGACTCATCTGCAGATTTCCTGACTCCATCTCCCTCTTCTCCAGCATTCTCAGAAATGTGACAGCACACAGGTAAACTTTAAAAAGTTATTCTTGAATCATTTTCATTTATTCTTGCATCATTCACTTGCACAAGCCCAGTCTCAGCTGTGTCCGACATTGCACAGCCCCACACCAGCTGTGCCACCACAGCTGGAACAGCACCAGGCCTCACACAGGGGGCACAGCTTAGGGACTCTTGTTTAGTTATACCTTGTCTGTAAATAAAATTGTTTAACAGGAGTGACTGAGGAAACAAGACATTCACAGCAACTGAAGTCAGTTAAAACTGCATTATGAGAAACAGTACTGCCTCATGCATAGCTACTACAAATGCCTTAAAAACCAAAAAGAGCCATCTTCACAGTACAGCTATTTCACTGAGGAATAGTCAAAGTGCTGTAAATGAACAATACAAATTAATTGCATTTTCTTGAAAGAAAGAGTAACTTTTTTTTCCATTGCCAGATAATTTTTTATAATGCCTTCATAATTTTTAGGATCATACAAATTCTACAGACAGTAAAATTTTTCTCTGGTTTTCTTAAAAGAGAAAAAGAAAAGGAAATGAATCC
>NW_024530679.1:0-697 GCF_017590135.1 Pyrgilauda ruficollis
CAGAGAAAGAACATAAGAGGACATTTAACAAAATATTCTGAAAACAACCCCTCTGGTTGTCCTAAATGTGTTTTATGTGTATGTCCTTTTCTTACCATTTAAAGTTCACCTTCAAAAGGTGAACTCAAAATTCTTGAATGGCAAAAAGAGATACTAGCTACTGAAGGCTGTAGGGATGTTTCAGAGATTTCACAGAATATTCTGAGTTCAAAGGGATCCCTAGAATGCAGCTCTTAAGTGAATGAGACATACAGAGGTCAAGCCTATGCTCTAAACAACTGAGCTAATCTCAGGGTCTCATGGCATACAGAAGGATTCCTCTCATTTGGGGATCTGAAAAAAAAAACCTTTATTCTGCGCCTGAGCCACAGGACAGAACTTTGCCGCAGGAGAACTGGGCTTGCTGCAACACCATTGGATAAGTGTCTCTTGTCAAAAGTAGTGTCAGAAAATACTTTATCTAAATGGTGCTTTGTACATTAGAGTGTTTGTTTTGTCAGTTCTTTTGTTTGTTCCTCTTTAATGATGACCATTTAGGCAAAAAAAAAAAAAAATCAGTAATGATCTCACTTTTCTCACATAGTATGAGAAATTTTTTATAAATATCATACTCAGGGTAAAAACAGCTCACTGAGGCTTTTAGGGACAATGCCATTGCCAAGAGGAATAGAGTATTTCACAAATAATTTATTACAGT
>NW_024530680.1:0-668 GCF_017590135.1 Pyrgilauda ruficollis
CAATAATGGCAATAATGACAATAATGACAGTAATGACAATAATTACCCCGTGTCCTTTGGTACCCCTCCCCACAGGCAGGGAGGTTCCTCCCCGATTTCCCCTCTGTTTTCTGCAGCCAGATCACGTTCAGCAGAATTCTGCCTGCAGCTTCTGAGCGTTCCTGAAGAGCTTGGGCAGGTTTTTCTCCATGAAATCAAGGTTCTGCTGCTCTGCCCAGGCCAGGAGCTGCTCAATTTTCACTTCAAACCCTGCCTGAATCAATCCAGTTCTGCTGGATTTGTCCTGCAGGAAGCAAATCTGCTTGGAGGCTCCTGGATCCTTTAATGAGCATCCCCTTCCAGGACCTGCAGGGTCCTGGCAGGCTCAGCTCTCTCTGCTGCTGGTCCAGGACTCCACAAGGAGCAGCAGCTGGGCTTTGCTTCCTCTGCCAGGGCTCCTGGTGTGGAATTGTCTCTTTTGGAAGCTGGCTGTGCTCAGGTATTGGCTGTTTGCTGCTCACACCAGCAGGGTTTCTCTGTCCGTGCTGAGGATTTTGTTGTTTTCCTGATTTTCTGACTGGAGTGTGGGAAAGCCTCCTGTTGTTTCCAGAGCAGCCCTAAAAGTCCCTGGTTTCTTGATTTGTGCAAGGGGGAGCATTTTGATTGTCTTTGAGGATTTAAAAAAAAAA
>NW_024530681.1:0-697 GCF_017590135.1 Pyrgilauda ruficollis
AAAAAAAAAGCTCCATCCAACCATGTCAAGTTTAAGACCCCAAGAAACAGCAAATTTCCCTCATTAGGAATTATGCTTTCAAGCTGAGGAGATAACTTTTGAACTGCACTCCATAAATTCCAGAAGACATCAAGCTGAGCAGCTGGTGTCCCGATGGGACCAGAGGAGATAACAGGCTCAGGAAAGCTGTGCCACAGTGCCAGTTATCTCTGAGCAGAGCGAGATAAACTTGAATGAAATTATTTCATTTGTGCCGCCAAATGGGATATTCTATCTTTTATCTTTGGCTTCTCCAGGCAGGGCCTGGAGGATTCAATGTTTGAGTTGTGGAGGAGGGCAAAAATCAAAAATCTTTATTCCCTGGCATTTGGAAACCTGGTGGAAAACTTTTGCTCAAGGGAATTCTTTCTTGACTGATTGTTTCCCCTGTGTTGCCACACAGACAACGAAACCCAGAGCTTTGCTTTTACGTGTCTATTTATTTCTCCCACATTACCATTTGACATTTTCCTATCAGGAATGCAATCACAGGAAAATGGTTAAAATAGGAGAATTCCTAAAGTACAGAATTATCATTATTATGTAAAAATCCACAGTAAAACCAGCAAAGTTCAAAAATGAAACCAGTTACATGCAACTACCCAGCCAACAACCACAATCACAACTCCATCCATCCTTCTCCCCTCAAAGCATCAGC
>NW_024530682.1:0-697 GCF_017590135.1 Pyrgilauda ruficollis
TATTCCCATCCCCCATCCCCCCCATTTTCCCAAAATCTCCGTTTCTCACCCCAAATTCCGTCCCCGCAGGCCGCGGCTGCTCCGGGCGGGGCTCTGCGCGTTCCAGGGCTCCCTGCGGCGAGCGCTGGCCCGGCTGCGCCAGGAGCCCCAAAACCGCCCGGAATCGCCCCAAAATCCCTCCCGGGACACCGAGCACTCAGAACCACAAACACCCCAAAACTTGGCCCCAAAACCCCAAAATTCGGCCCCAAAACCCCAAAATTCGGCCCCAAATTCAGCCCCAGATTTGGCACCAGAATCCCAAGATTTGGCCCCAAAATCCCAAGATTTGGCCTCAAATTCAGCCCCAAATTTGGCCTCAAAATCAGCGCCAAAATCCCCAGAATTGGCCCCAAAATTGGCCCCAAAATTGGCCCCAAAATCCCAAAATTCGGCCCCAAATTCAGCCCCAGATTTGGCACCAGAATCCCAAGATTTGGCCCCAAAATCCCAAGATTTGGCCTCAAATTCAGCCCCAAATTTGGCCTCAAAATCAGCGCCAAAATCCCCAGAATTGGCCCCAAAATTGGCCCCAAAATCCCCAGATTTGGCCCCAAAACCCCAAAATTTGGCCCCAAAAAGCCCAAACTTGGCGCCAAATTCAGCCCCAGATTCAGCCCCAAAATCCTCCGATTTCACCCCAAAATCCCCAGATTTG
>NW_024530683.1:0-697 GCF_017590135.1 Pyrgilauda ruficollis
ATGCAGTACACGGCCGAGGGCAGGGATTTGTTCGGGGCTTTCACTCGCGCCACCTTCTGCACCGTGGTCTCCAACAGCCCTGGGGACACGGGGGGACACGGGGGGACACGGGGGACGTGAGACCCCACAGCGACCCCCAAAACCCCACAGGGACCCCCAAAACCCCACAGGGACCCCCAAAACGCCCTCAGACCCCAAACCCCCATAATGACCCCAGACGGGGTCCCCAGCCCGTTTTGGGGGTCCCCAGCCCATTTCCGGGGTCCCCAGCCTGTTTCGACGGTCCCCAGCCCGTATTTGGGGTCCCCCATCCCATTTTTGGGGACCCCATCCCATTTTCAGGGTCCCCATCCCATTTCCGGGGTTCCCCATCCCATTTTCAGGATCCTCCATCCCGTTTCCGGGGTCCCCAGCCCGTTTCGGGGGTCCCCATCCTATTTTTGGGGTTCCCCCAGCCCGTTTCGGGGGTCCCCATCCCGTTTTTGGGGTCCCCATCCCGTTTCGGGGGTCCCCATCCCATTTTTGGGGGTCCCCAGCCCGTTTTGGGGCCCTCACGTCCTGGTGCTGCCGCTCCTCCGCCAGGTTCACGCTGCTCCAGCCCACGTTCTCCTCCCCCTCCGAGTCCGGCGGCTCCGGGGGCGACGCCGGGCGCCCGGCCCGCTCCAGGGCCTGGGGACACGGGACAGCGGGCGTTGGG
>NW_024530684.1:0-685 GCF_017590135.1 Pyrgilauda ruficollis
TTTTTTGCTAACATTTTAGTTTACAGGCATCAGTGATCATTCATCAGTAGTGAAAATATGATCCAGTTCTGCCTGAGTTTTCTGCTCTGTTTTGCTGGTTTGGAATCCCTGCTGAGTGTCCAGAGGGCAGATGTCATGCTGGTGAGGAGTAGAGGGTCAGGTATGGATTTGTAGCTTCACTGACAAAATGAGAAGGTGTTTAAATGGTTATAGCTTCATATGCAGATTTATCAGCTCCTCTTTTAATCCTAGTAAAATTGTGTATGTTTAGTACAGTATGTGTGCATTTTTACCTACTTACTTTTTTTACTTACTTTACATTTGAAAATTGCTATTATTCAGGCTTCAGTGGTAGCTTGATTACAAGATCCTTATTCTGATAAGGAAATCTGAGAGCATTGTGTCTCCTACAGCATATCCACTGTATTTATTTTGTGTGTGGTTTCAATATGTGTGAATCTGAGGGGCTACACTGTCAGTGCTGGCCTTTCCCAAGGCTTTGACAGAATCAAAGTTTCAGAATCATGGGTTTAAAATGCTGTATAGAAAGTAGGCAGGTAGGCAGTGGTAGGTGGCCTTTCATCCCTCACAACAGCAAGTGGTTGATTTAAAGTTATGATTGTAACAAACTGGATTTAAGGCTAAGTTCCAGTACTTGGTTAACTTAAAAAAAAAAAAAAAAAAA
>NW_024530685.1:0-697 GCF_017590135.1 Pyrgilauda ruficollis
ATGCAAAAAATCACCTTTTCCCAAGGATTCGGGGTTTCCAAAAAAAGGGGTTTTAGGGAAAAAAGGGATTTTTTTTAGGTGAAAAAATGGAGTTTTTAAGGTAAAAAAAAAGTGATTTTTACGTTAAAAAAAAGGGATTTTTTTAATGAGAAAATGGGATTTTTGCACCCAAAAACCATGGGAAAATTGGGTTTTCCCAAAAAAAGAATTTTAGGTTAAAAAAATGGGATTTTTTGGTGAAAAAATGGAATTTTTACATCCAAAAATGGGATTTTCACTGGAAAAAAAAGTGGGATTTATGTGGAAAAAATGGGATTATTACACCCCAAAAAAAGTGGGAAAAATGAGGTTTTCCGAAAAAAAAAAAAGAAAAAGGATTTTTGGATGAAGAAATGGGATTTTGGGGTGAAAAAAGGTGATTTTTAGGTGAAAAAATGGAGTTTCTAGGTGAAAAAACGGGGGTTTTACGGTGAAAAAAGTGATTTTTACGTGAAAAAAATGGGATTTTTTAATGTCAGAAAATGGGATTTTTGCACCCAAAAACCATGGGGAAAAATCAGGTTTTCCCAAAGTAGGAATTTTAGGGGAAATTTTAGGTGCAAAAATGGGATTTTGGGGTAAAAAAAGGGGGTTTGAGGTCAGGGTGGGGGCAGCACTGCCAGCACCGAGCGGTGACAGGTGTGACAGGTGTGACAGG